>NC_025999.2:40637324-40773078 GCF_000442705.2 Elaeis guineensis
TCATATCCGATCTCTAAATATCAGGCCTTTCGACCTTGCTCATATTAGGATGAGGTTCTCCTCCTATTCCTAACATGACTGTGGGGGCGCATAAGGGCCGTTGCAAGGGCCTCTCCTCCAATCCGATCTCTAAATAACTGGGCCTTCGTTTGTGTTGGGACGAGGTTCTCCTGTTATTCCTGATATGCTTAATTTCGATTATCTGAAGGAGCTACTCCCTGTCGTTATAAGCTCATGCCAAAAGAAAAGATATGCAAATATGAAAAATTTATTTAAGGCAAAGTTATCGGTAATACATTTGTAAATTTTTTGAATTTCATGGTCATGGAAGGTCTGCTCCTCCGAGCTCTTTTAGATAGTATGTTCTGGGCCGGACTATCTCCCTAACTTCATATGGGCCTTCCTAGTTAGGGTTAAGTTTCCTTTGGTTCTGAGGTTGTGAAATAGTAGCTCATCGAAGTACTAAGTCCTCCGCTCTGAAGGTTTTGCTCTTGACCCGAGAGTTGTAGTAGCGGGCTATTTTCTTCTTGTAGGCTACCATCCGAATTTGAGCTGTCTCCCACTTTTCTTCTAACAAATCAAGGTTGGCCTTGAGATCTTGTGAGTTACGGTGCTCGTTGAATGCCATGACCCGCGCCGACGGAAGCTTGAGTTTGATTGGGATCATGGCTTCTGTTCTGAAGGCTAATGCAAAGGAGGTCTCTCCTGTGGATAGTCTTTGGGTAGTTCGGTATGCCCATAACACATGATAAAACTCGTCTGCCCAAGTTTTCTTTGCTTTTTCAAGTCTCGCCTTGATTCCTTACAACAGAGTCCTGTTAGTCACCTCAGCTTCATCATTTTCCTGTGGATGGGCTACTGACATGAAGTTATGAGAGATATTTAAATCCTAACAAAATTCAGCAAACCTTGCTCTAGCAAATTATCACCTATTATTAGTAATGAGAGTTCTGGATAAGCCGAACCTACAGATGATTGACTTCCAGATGAAGTCCTGCACTTTAGCTTTTATGATTTTTGCCAAAGGTTCGGCTTCGACCTACTTGGTAAAGTAGTCAATTGCCACTAGAAGGAACTTCCACTGCCCGGATGCCATGGGAAAAGGTCCAAGGATATCCATCCCCCATTGTGCAAACAGCCATGGGGCACTCAAGGGTGTAAGTTCGGAGGTGGGCTGTCTTTGGATATTCGCATATCTCTGACACCGATCACACTTTTGGACATATTCAATGGAGTCATGGTACATTATAGGCCAGTAATAACCTTGTCGGAGCAGTTTGTGGGATAAAGATCTGGCCCCCAGGTGACTTTCGCAGACTCCTTCATGTACCTCCCACAAGGCAAAGTCGGCTTTAGAAGGTTGGAGATATTTTAGGAGGGACAAAGAGTACGACCTCTTGTACAGCTTGTCTTCATAAAGGATATATCAGGAGGTCTGGTTCCTAAGCTTTCGAGCTTCTTTGCATCATGAGGAAGAACTCAGTCTTCGAGGTATGCAACCAGTGGGTCAATCCAGCTAGGTTCATGGCTGATCTCCATTACAAGTTGCGATTCTTTCATACTTGGATACTTTAGAACTTCGAAGAAGACTTCCTTGGGTAGTTCAGCCGGAGCCAGTGTAGTCAACTTAGAGAGAAGATCGGCCCTGGTATTTTCTGCTCTTAAAATCTGCTTGATGCCAAAGCTGCCAAAGGCAGGGATAATCTCTTTTACCTTTTCGAGATACTTGGCCATACTATCCTCTCGGGCTTCATAGCTTATGCTGACTTGTCCCACCACCAATTGGGAGTCACTGTAGACTTGGAGCCGGTTTACTTCTAATTCTTTGGCGATCCTCAGTCTTGCAATCAGAGCTTCATATTCTACTCTGTTATTTATCGCAGGGAATTCGAAGTGCAGTACGTACTCCACGATAATTTCTTTCGGATTGACCAGGATCAGGCCCGCACCTGTGCCTGACATGTTGGAGGAATCATCCACATAGAGGGCCCAAAAACCATCAGGGAGATCTGTTCTTTCCTCAGGAGAGTTCGACTAGAGCCTGGGGTTGTCAGCTTCACCTTGTTCATGTTCAGGTTCTTCAGGGATAGTGCATTCCACTATGAAGTCTGCTAATATCTGGGCTTTTATCATCGATCGAGATCGATAGTTGATGTCAAATTCAGTGAGCTCGACCATCCATTTCGCTATCCTTCTGGAAGCATCCGCTCGATGTAGAACTGCCTTAATCGGCTGGTCAGTAAGCAGTGTTATGGTGTGCCCTTCAAAGTAAGGTCGGAGCCTTCGAGCTATAATCAATAAGGCGTAAGTTAATTTCTCTAACTTAGTATACTTGATTTCAGTGTCTCTCAATACTCGACTTATGTAGTAGATCAGCCGTTGAATTTTTACTTCTTCCTTAACCAGAACTGTTGCGAGAGCCATAGGGGAGACCGCCAGGTACAGAAACAACTTCTCTCCGAGTTTGGGCTTTGCCAATAGTGGAGGTGAGCCGAGGTAGTTCTTCAATTCTTTGAACACTTGCTGGCATTCAGTGGTCCAATAGAAGTTCTTCGGCTACTTGAGAGTCTGAAAGAAAGGTAGGCACCATTTGGTCGACCTTGAGATGAAGCGATTCAAAGCTGCTACTCTCCCAGTAAGGCACTGAACTTTCTTTATTGACTTCAGAGCGGTCATTTTCTGGATAGCACGAATCTTTTTTAGATTTGCTTCGATCCCGCACCCCAATACCATAAAGCCCAAAAATTTTTCTGAGGTTACTCCAAAAGTGCACTTGGCTGGGTTCAGCTTCATCTTGTATTTTCGGAGGGCGCTGAAGGTCTCCTCAAGGTCGGTGATGTGGTTCATTGAGGATTTACATTTTACAAGCATGTCGTCCACGTAGACCTCCATGTTGCAGTCGATCTGCTCTTTGAAGATCTTGTTCACCAGCCATTGATAGGTCGCCCCTACATTTTTGAGGCCAAAAGGCATGATCCTGTAACAATAAAGACCACAGTTAGTGATAAAAGCAGTTTTTTCTTCATCCTCTACTGCCATCCTGATTTGATTGTAGCCGAAGAATACATCCATGAAAGTGAGAAGCTCATGGCCCGAGGTTGCATCCACTAATTGATCAATTCTGAACAGAGAGTAACTATCCTTCAGGCAGACTTTGTTCAGTTTTTGAAGTCTATACACATCCTCCACTTGCCGTTCGTCTTCTTGACGAGAACCACATTGGAGACCCAGTTCGGATAGTTGACTTCTCTGATGAATCCGACTTTTAGGAGTTTATCAACTTTCTCAGCTATTGCTTTCTGCCTTTTTGATGCATGACCTTGGATTTTTTCCTTCATCGACCGATGTTTGGGATCGATAGCTAGACGGTGTTTCATGACTTCCGCATCGATCCCCGACATGTCCGTCGGAATCCAAGCAAAAACATCCATATTCTTTTATAGAAAATTGATGAGCCATGTTCGTACCTCTTCTCCTAGGTTGTAGTTGATCTTCACCACATGCTCTTCATTCCCATCGTTCAAAAGAATTGAGACAAAATCCTCAATTGGCTCACCCCGTTCTTCAGCAAGGTCATCGCGGGTGTCTAATCCATCAACCGAACAGGGGTCAGACTGATCATTTCTTTGTAAAGCTATGTTATAGCAGTGTCTTGCCAGGACTTGATCTCCTCTGACCTCTCCGACCCCTTGGCTAGTAGAAAATTTTAATTTTAAATGGTAGGTCGATACCACAGCTCGGAGGGCGTTGAGGCCAAGTCGGCCGAGTATTGCGTTGTAGACAGACGACGCCCTTACTATCAAAAAATTTACTTGCGCTCTAGATTATTTCAAGTACCAATCTGTAACTATGGTTAAAGTTATTACTCCTTCCACTGGCACAGCATCGTCAGTGAACCCTACCAACGGGGAGCTTATCGGCCCTAATCGACCATCTGGAATGGATATTTTTGAGAATGCATCGTAAAATAAAATATCATCCGAGCTTCCACTATCAACAAGAATGTGGCATACATCATAGTCAGTAATATTTAAAGAAACTACAATCGCATCATTATGGGGGAATTGAATCTCCGGGCATCTTCTTCAGTAAAGGTTATAGATTCTTCAGTCCTCTGCCACTTGGGCGGTCCGACCGATCCACTGGCTGCTCCCCGCCAGGGTCTTCCAGAGATGGTGTTGATGATCCTGATTGGAGGTCAATCTTCAGGCTGTTCTTCCCTCCTTGGTGGCTCTGGTTGTGGTAGGGCCCTCAGCCAATCTTTCCTACCTTCAGGCCGACGTCGGATAAATCTATCGAGCCGACCTCATCTGATGAGCTCCTCAATCTCGTCTCGAAGCTGAATACACTCCTTCGTGTCATGGCCATGGTCATGATGATAGAGGTAGAAGTTGTTAGAATTGCGCTTCTCGGGGTGTGTGCGCATCCTTTCTGACCTTGGCAGCTGCTCCCTGACCTCCATCAGCACTTGGGTTTTTGGGGTATTGAGAGGGGCGTAGCTATGGAATCTTCCTGGGGGAGAGCTCCATGGAACTCTGCGGTCTGGGCTTCTCTGCCTATGAGCTCGGAGAGGAGTTCGGACACGCTTATGTCTGGGAGGGGTTCGAGAACATGGTCAAGCTTTTCTCAGCCCTTTTTCAATTGCGGGCTTGCTAGAGTCACCCATCTGCTGCTCCTTCGTGGCCTCTTCATCCTTCAGCTTGAAGGCTTCCTCTGCTCGGGCATATCCTTCAGCCCGAGCCAGCAAATCAGCAAAGTCCCTGGGATACTTCTTTTCTAGGGAAAATGAAAGATCATTCTTTTGGAGACCGCTCTTCAGGACGGCCATTGCAACTGATTGGTCCAAGTTCTGGACGTCCAATGCAGCGGCGTTAAAATGGTTGACATAAGTTCGGATGGATTCTCCCTCCTTTTGCTTGATGTTGATGAGGGACTCTGAATCTCTCCGAGGATGTCGACTGCTAATGAAATGAGCTACAAACTGATGGCTCATTTGATCAAAGGAGAAGATAGTACCTGACTTCAGTGTCGAGTACCAATTTTTTTTGCTTCTTTCAAGGTAGATGGAAAAGCTCGGCACAGGATGGTGTCTGGCACGCCATGGAGTAGCATCATTGTCTGGAAGGCCTCCAGGTGGTCAACCGGATCTGAGGTCCCATCGTAGCTCTCAAATTGAGGGAGCTTGAAGTTCGACGGGATCGATTCCTGCATAATCATTTGAGAAAAAGGAGGGTCACTACAGATATCCTCACCGTAAGTAGGGAGAGCATGGCAAAGCTCTTCGATCCGTCGGTTCATCTCTTGGAATCTTTGATCCAAGAGATCCTCTCGACTGCGAGTCTCAAGGGTCTTCTGGCAGAACAGAGGTAGGGACCCTTCGAGGGTGGAATTATCATCAGATAGAGGGCTCTCCACCCTTTGCTTCCCCTTTCTGGGGAACACAGGGCGACTGGCCCAAGTGGGCCATCGGATCGCTGGATTCTGAAACTCCGATGATGCTCTTTCCAGTCGCACAGATGCTTATGACTGCCGTTGCTACTGCTGCATGGCCTGCACCACTTTGGTGAGGCCCCTGACCTGCTGAACCAGCAGGTCGAACTGCTCCATGCCGACTGCCATTGCCGGAAGAGGGGGAGCCTAAGAAACTGGAGATGAGGCTGGAGCTTGCAGATCTCGCTAAGATCTGACCATGGAGGCTGTAGATCGCCTGGTGGATGCCTTTTGGAGAGGCATCAGGTGGGGATCTGGCAGGAGAAGTAGAAGAAGATGTCGAAGAAGATGACCGAAGACAGTCCCGTTGAGTACTCCTTTAAGAACAAGGATCCTGCGAAGATATAGCACCCTTCCTCTAGCGCCAATTCTGTTGGTGCAGAATTCCACCGATGCTAGAGAAGCTGGAGTTGAGGAATTCGCGACTGCCGTCGGGACCTGCAAGGAAAGTCTAGATCGGAGTTGGGGGTGCTCCGGCAAGACCCTCTGATGCTCAAGTCAGTACTCTGCTTCAACAGAAATGGAGTACTCGAATGGGATTTTAGTAGAGTTTCGAGATAGAGTTTAGGACTTAAAGGAGAACATATATGGGGGGTCTCTTTTATAAATGGGAGAGCATAACCGATTGACAGCGACGTCCTTAACTGCCTGATAGTGGACCGTTCAGGGCCACGTGGAGTTTATTACAGAGAGTAGTGGTGTCCGTTGTCGCGACTTGCTAGAGAGTGATGGGGCCACGTGGAGTTTGTTGCGGAGAGTAGTGGTGTCCATTATCACGACTTGCCAGAGAGTGATGGGGCCATGTAGAGTTTGTTACCAAGGGTGGAGTAGTGTCCGTTGTCACGACTTGCCGGGGAGTTTGGGCTGGACAGCTGAAGCTCGGTTGGGACGTCTTAGGCATTGATGCTACAGACGAAAGTCATCCGCTAGAGGAGTCTGGAGGACACTGGGGAAGGTCGGCTGGCACTGTTGAAGGTTGATGGCTAGAGAGGTACAGAAGGCACCAGAGACAGTCGGTCACTATAGAAATTTGGTTGCTGGAGCCCATCCATTGTAGAAGTTCGTCCGAAATCCAACCACTGTACAAGTTCGGACGGAGTCCGGTTCTTGCAGGAGCTCGGATGAAATTCGTAAGGTGGTCGACCATCGCAAAAATTTGGATGGAGTCTGGCTACTATAGAAGTCCTACTGCTGGAGAAGCTCAGACATTGACGAAGTCTGAAAGAAGTTCGGAGTATAGTCGATCATAACAGGAGGAAGTCTGGAAGATATTTGGAGAGTAGTCGATCACTATAGAAGATCGACAGATAATGAAGCCCAAAGAGCATTTGGAGCAGTCCGGTAGACGACCGAAGGAGCTCATTATCGGAGGAGTCCGGAGGGTACGATAGGAGTTCATCCATTGGAGGAATCTGATGGACACCGTGGAAGGTCGACTGTTGGAGGAGTCTGGATGGTACTGTGGAAGCTCGGACAATCAGAGGAGATCAGAAAGATGCCGCACAAGGTCGGAAGCCGGAAGAGTCCTAGGAGGGTTGGCCTCTTACAAACTTCGACTAGGGTTATTTTATACCCAACAAGTTCAAAGATGATCAATTTATAATAAAAAATTAAATAATAAATTAAAAATTTATATACAATTTACAAGATGAGCACAATCGTCTAACGATTGACTTTGGGACATATTTTCTAATAGTTAGCAATATCGAGTATAGGTCATTGTGTGCCATATGGGTTGGTTATCCTTTTAAGCAAAGAGTGTGGAGATACTGTTATGACATGCAGATGAAATATAAGAGTATATTCATATCAAACGTGATCATTTGTCAAGCACTCTGCTATGAAGAGTAGCTCATGAATGGTACAGATATAAGTATCCCTCATATTTGAGATCACCACGGTGACTTATAAGCAACTCACTATACTTTAGTACTGAATCATCTGAGTTTCTAACTCAATGATGGAAGGATATTGAGTGCAATCAAGTACTTATCAAGTCGGTGTGTGAGTCAAGATGGAATTGGCTCCCTTGAATTAGAAGAAGATATGCATCAGTGTATTTTAATTCAATAAAACTTTAGCCAGGGTAATCCATGTGATGGATTTAAAAAATTAAAATATAATGTGATCGACTAAATTAAGATTCACAGTTAAACTCTAGGTTACTTTGAGCATTATGATCAAAGAGATAAATTATAAGATAACGATACGTCAGTAGGTTTTAGAATATTGCTTTGTAATACTTCGACCTATCCGGATGTTGGGTCACCATTGTTAGATGGTTACATCGATTGATATAGAAAGTTATTTCTATCCTACCGACTTAGGTTCGAACCTATGGGGTCACACGTATTAGAAGATTTAGTCAGATCTGATGGCTAAAGAGTCCAATTGGATTGTGACTCTGGTGAGGAGTCCCATTGGGATTGGAACTTTAGAGGAGAGTCTCACTGAGACTGAGACTCTACTATTTATAGAAAATTAATTAATAATTAGATTACTAATTGATTTGATTTGATTGAGTAAAAAGTTTTAGATCAAGTCTAATTGAATTAGATTCAGTTCGACTCAGATTGAGTTTAATATGATCAAGTCAATTACAAAAAAAATTTGATCCTTATTGCTCCTTGAATTGATTTTGATGATTACAAAGCATTTGAGGAGGTTACTAATGATTTTGACTTGGAAAAAGATTTATTATTTTTCAGGGGCAAAATCATAATTTCATCAAGTCCTAACTCGAAAGCCTTAAGAGCAAGAACAGAAGATTTGTGATCTTTTGGAGGCAATCTCAATATTTTTGGATGTATATTTTGAAAGAAAATTATATTTATAAAATTGAGTCGACCCTATGAGTCGACTCATGTCAAATGGGGTTGAACGGCATGCTATTTTTTGGCTGGCACACTCAATTGAGTCGACCCCATGAGTCAACCCCTATGCATGAGTCGACCCTATAAGTCGACCTCTATTACTATGCACGTCAAAATTACAGAACAATCATTTTCTATTCTGTGCCATAGTAGTCGACCCTATAAGTCGACTCATGTGTATGAGTCGACCCTATGAGTTGACCTCTGCGATGGAAAAACTCTGTAACGACTAATTTTTCAGCTCATTTTGACACATTTAATGCTCATTTAATGATCTTCAACGGCTTTAAAACTATCCAGATCACTCTCCACCATCATTTGAAGCTATAAAAGGCACTTAAAGGAGGGAATAAAGAAGATTTTTCAAGCATTCATTTCAGCCCTAAGCAAAGAGCCTTCTTAAAGTTAAAGAAGCTTTCATTTCAAGTTCACCAACCCCTCAAGAGCTCATTCAAGTCTTCAACAATCTTGAGGAGAATCAGAAAAGCTTCTTCATTGTTGTGTAAAGTATATTTAAAGCTTTATTTGCTCATTAAAGGAGTTACATTTATATTTCGTGTGATTAACTGTTATACTCTGTTTTTGAGTTGATCTTTAGTTTTGGAAGGATTCCAAAATATGGAAAGGTTGATCCGAACCTTGAATCGGATTATATTGGGTTGGTTTGTACTTGAAAAATAAGTGTTCTAGGTTGGGATAGCTAGAGTCGAAGGTATCGATGTTGTATTCTTGTTGAATATAGTTTAGTAGATTTGAATTTTCAAGTAAGAGCTTGGGGAGTGGATGTAGGTGCAAAGTTGGCACTGAACCACTATAAATCTTGATTATTTATGGTGTGCTTACTTGTTCTCTATCTTATTTTCTTTTTCTTTTTGCACTCTTGCATTTAATATCTTCACTTTGCTTAAATCACTCACTTCAACTAACTTGCCTTTTATTACTTAATCCTTGTGGTTCTAGATTAATTTTAAATTTTCAAAAATCCAATTCACCCCCCCTCTTGGGTTGCATAGCTGGACAACAAGTGGTATCAAAGCATGATACTCTAGCCCTACTTTGATTTAACCATCGAAGAGCTAAAGATCTATGGCAACTCAAATTGGTGCTTCACTAGTCGAGGGGCAGTCCACAAACCGACCTCCACTTTTCAATGGGTCAAATTATACCTATTGAAAAGCTCAGATGAAAATTTTTATTCAAGCATTTGACTATGATATGTAGAGTATCATAGTAAATGGACCACACACACCCACTAAAATAATTGATAGTGTGGAATCAACCAAATCCGAAAAAAAATGAGATGAGGTTGACAAGAAAATGGCTTAACTTAGTGCAAAAGCTATGAATATTTTATATTGTGCTCTAGATGCTAATAAATTCAATCATATTTCAACATGCATGTCAGCTAAAGAAATATAGGATAGACTAGAAGTAACTCATGAAGGAACTAATCAAGTGAAGGAATCAAAAATTAACATGCTTATGCATAAATATAAACTCTTTAAAATAGAACATGATGAATCAATAACTGAAATGTTTACTCATTTTACTGATATTATTAATGGTCTCAAAAGTCTTGATAAGTCTTATTCTAACAGTGATCTCGTGAGAAAGATTCTTAAGTCTTTACTAAAGACTTGGGAGGCCAAAGTGACCGCAATCTAAGAAGCCAAAAATCTGAATATCTTATCCTTGGAGGAGCTTCTAGGATTGCTAATGACACACGAGCTAAGCATGAAAGAATATCAAGAAGAAGATGTCAAAAAGAAGAGAACAATCGCCCTCAAATCCGCTGCTCAACTTGATGAGGAATCCGATGATACAGAAAATGAAGAGCAGGATGAAGAAATGGCCCTCATTACTAGAAGGTTTAAGAAGTTTTTGAAGAAAAGAAGACAAGGAATGAGGAAGAGGCCACCTACAAAAGGGGAACATAGCAAAGAGAAGGATAAGGAGCAACCTCTTATTTGTTATGAATGTAAGAAATCGGGACACTTTAAGTCTAAATGTCTACAACTTAAGAAGGGTCTCAAGAAGTACAAGAAAAAGGCTATGATGGCAACATGGAGCGGAAGTGATGAGTCAAGCTTCGAAGAAGAAGATTCAATTGAACAAGCCAATTTGTACCTTATGGCATATAAAAATGAGATAAACACTAAAACTCCTAATGACTTTACCTTTGAAGAACTTCATGAAGCATTTTATGATCTAATTGATGAACTAAAGAAGCTAGGAGTAAAGAACAAAGAATTGAAATCAAAGAATCAATCTTTACTAAAAGAAAATGAGATTATTTTAAATAAAAAATCAATCTTGTCTTAAAAAAATCTGAACTTAAAAAATGAGATTGCCAAGTTAAAACCAATGGTTGAAAAGTGAAGGAGGAAAATCGCTTTTCCTCGTAGGATCTTCCAGATTTCATCAAATCTGGGGTGAAATAATTTAAAAAAAATTATCCTACATATATTTTAGATATAAGTCTCTAGATCTAATCTTCATATCTGATATTAAGTCTAAAATAAATCTAAAAGGGATGAGAAAATAAGTAATACCTCAAGGGTAATCTGATTACCCTGTAGATGATCTCTGCACAGTCTGAGGTTCTGATGTAGCCACACAAGCATCTGGCCTCTACCGATATCCACTTAAGCAAGGCCTAGAATGTCTTCTCCTCATAAATCTATGCTCCAAAAATTAGATCTAAATCGGATTAGGAAGATCTTCAAAAGTCTTCCTAAAGTTGGAGCAGCAGTCTGTCGAAGAAGTCCTGCAGCCTTCTGTTCCAGGCGTCACCACGCCTTGGATCTTTGCCAGATGGATGTCCAACTCTTTGCACATGAAGAGAGGAGGAAGGAGAGTAGGGAGGATGTAGAGAATAGGGGAGGGGGTGGCAGATATTGGGTTTTGTGCATAAAACAACTTCTATCTCGAAACCCTAGGCGCAGCAGGGTTTATATAGACCATGTATGCTGCGCAGTGCCACATCATTCAACCAATCAAAAAATTCTAATAAATTCTAAAAAAATTTTGATTGGTGGAGTGATGTCATCTGATTATGTCAGATAAGAACCCCACCTTATCTCCAAAAGATGGCACCAACATTGGATAAGCACAAATAGAGGTGGCACCCAAGAGTTTAAATTGATCAAGACTCTCCGATCCTTATCCACTTGGGGCGCCCACTTTAATCCAATTGGGCTCACACCATAATCTGATTATGGCACCCAATTTGATGTGGCTTGGCTTGTGGACACTCCATAAAAATCCTCGATTAAGTCCTCTTCAGTTTAAGACCCATATGTCAACTTTTGACAGATGTCCTAAAATGAAATTGGCAGGTGACAGGAATTAGCAGGTGCTTGTCTTAAATTCATCTCATGAATTAATACAAGCTTTTTTTGAGCTGGACAAGCTTTATTTAGACTGAGAGAAACCTTTCTAAGATTTTCTAGATGAGTCAAATCATATTTGACTCAGTAGAGGTAGAAAAGATTACACGAGGAGAAAGTTAGGCTCAATCGTGTGCTAGCACAATTTCCTTGAACCTAATTGGATCTTATCCAAATCAATTGGGTTAGCCCAATTGATGACATCCAGATCCTAACCCTTATTTGTATGATCTAGTTAGGTTCAATTCTATATGGTAATGAGACATGTCATGATCTCATCATCGACATCATCGAAATTTTTTTCGATGGACCAGAACTTTTCTGATTCAGACAATTAGAATGATCGATCATCAATATCATTCTAATTGCTCCCAAAATTCACCAGTGACACCTAACAGTATGTGGTGGTAATCCATCAGAATTGAAGATGAACCTCTCAGTGCAGCTACCTGTGTGATTGAGTTTCTCTATCATGAGTCCCGACTGAATTAGGGTTAAGGTGAACTTGTCAAACCTAACATCAGTCATATGAATCAATCGATTGATCTGAGTCATATGTGAAACCCCAATGGAAAACACTTTTTCCATTATTTCACTCTGCCATGGCCATGGGCTTAAGGACTCGATCTTTTGATTATCATTAGACTACTCTTCTCATCTACCGAGGTTGATAGATCCCATCTTGGTGCGACCTAGTTCCTACAATGAATATGCTATAGCCAACATACACCTCAAGATTTTGAATGGCTAGGAGATCGAGTTATGGTGTAGTCAAACTATAACACACTCAAGGTGAACTGTCGATGCACCTCAGGTCAAAGAACTAGACACACAACTGCAGCATCGAGCTAGTCATTGATGAGAAGGTGACTTCCTTATGACTGCTTGATATGGTCATGCTTAATACTCTCATTCTCAATGAATACCTGTACTCTCACTCCAGTGTCTCCATACCATAGACTCAAGATACATCTACCCTAAGAAAGCGATCGTACACCAACCTTTCGGATCGATCACCATTTTTGTGATGATCTTAAGGTCAGGAGCTGTTTATGAGTTAATTATGTAAATTCATGCCTTAAATTTTCAACTCTTAAAAATATGAATTTACATTCCTACTAACTCAAAGGATGTATCACAGACACAATGTACACAATATGATAGAAGAATAACCCTTTTATTCATTTATAGTTAAAATTATAAATTTACTCTTAGATTTGTACAGGAATGTGTCTGCCGATCTGGCATCTAGGGCACACATCTAACAAACTCTCACTTGACCTAATGCCAATTGGCTACATATCTAAGTCCCATCTTCTCAAGGTGGGCTTCAATCTTCTGTTGGCCCAATGGCTCAGTCAGCAGGTCTGCCACATTATCTGTGGAGTCGACTCTCTTGACCTCGACATAATCTTTTTCGAGGTAATCATGGATCAGATAAAATCGTCGCTCGATGTGCTTGGACTTCTGGTGAGATCTTGGCTCCTTAGCTAGGGCTATGGCACCATTATTATCCCAGTAAAGAGGTATGGCATCCAAGGACATCACTCCAAGCTCTGCCTCCATGGTGGAATCAACAAACACCGTCTGCTTGAAACTCTTTCAACTGACTGCACCACCATTACAAATGAACAAACTCCCAGATGTCAACTTTCGATCATCTATATCTGACATAAAGTCTGAGTCTATATATCACTGAATCTGGAGTTCTCCATTCTCAAAGACTAGAAACATATCCTTAGTCCTTCTCAAGTACTTAAGATTACATTTCACAGAAGTCCAGTGCTTTTCACCTGGATTCGACTGATATCTGCTTGTGACACTCACAGCATGGGCTATATCAGGTCGTGTACATAGCATGGCATATATGAGGCTTCCTTTTGCCGAAGCATAAGAGATCTTGCTCATGCATTCAATCTCCTCAGGTGTGCTAGGGCACATCTTCTTGAAGAGATGAATGCCATGTCTAAAAGGTAATAAACCTCTTTTGGAGTTTTTCATACTAAACCTCTTTAGCACCTCCACTATGTACATCTTCTGTGAAAGTTCAAGCATCCTATTTGGTCTATCTCTATAGACCTTAATACCCAGTATAAAGGATGCCTCTCCTAGTTCTTTCATAAAAAACTCCTTAGACAACCATACTTTGACTGAGGTCAACAAGGGAATGTCATTTCCAATTAGGAGGATGTCATCTATGTACAATACGAGGAAGATAACTGTGCTCCCACTGATCTTTTTGAACACACATAGTTCCTCCTCGTTCTTGATGAAACCAAATGTTTTGATGACATCATTAAAATGAGTATTCCAACTTCGAGATGCTTGCTAAAGTCCATAAATGGACCTTTGCAGCTTGTAGATCCTATGATCATCATCACTAGAAGTGAAACCAAGTGGCTGTTTCATATAGATATCTTCCTCAAGATGTCCATTTAAGAACGTCATTTTCACGTCCATCTGTCATATTTCATAATCGAAATAGGCTACAATAGCAAGCAATGTGCGGATGGATTTTAGCATGGCTACGGACGAGAAAGTATCCTGATAGTCAATGCCTTCACGCTGACTATAACCTTTCGCTACGAGCCTAGCCTTGAATGTCTCTACATTCCCATCTGCACCTATCTTTCTCTTGAAGATCCATTTACACCCAATAGGTACAATACTTTCAGGTGGATCTATCAAGGTCCAGACTTGGTTTGAGTGCATCGAGTCAATTTTTGATCTCATTGCCTCTAACAATTTCTCAGAGTTGATATCTGATATCCCCTTGTCATAGGTTCTGGGATCATCACCATGAGCCCCATTTTTCATAAGGAATATTTCCTCTACATCCTCTTGTATAGTACCTAAGTACCATTCAGGAGGACAGAAAACCCTAGTCGATCTATGAGGTGGAAGAGGTTGTGTTAAGACTGGTTCTGATTGATTTGGTTTTTTAGGTTCTTTAGCTCGTTGCTCTTGGGAGACATTCTCCTTGAGCTTAATTATTCTTCCGATGCCACCATCTTGAATAAACTATTTTTCAAAAAAAATAGCATTTCGACTCACAATCACATTGTGGTCTTTCGAAATATAAAAATAGTATCCTAATGACTCTTTAGGATATCCTATGAATCGAGCTCTACCAGACCTGAACTCTAACTTGTCCACCTGTTGTCTCTTGACATGAACCGGACAATCCCAAATTCTGAGATGATTCAGACTTGGCTTTTTATCATGTCATATCTCATATGGTGTGGTAGGAACGATTTTAGAAGAAATCCTATTCAATACATAAATTGCTATCATGAGACAATGTCCTCAAAGAAACTCAGGGAGGTCTGTGAAGCTCATCATGGAACGGACCATATCTAATAGGGTTCGATTTCTCCATTCTGAAATCTCGTTGAGTTGAGGCATTCCAGGTGGAGTCCATTAAGAGACTATATCATTATCCTTAAGATAGTCTAGAAACTCCCGACTAAGTTATTAACCTCCTCGACCTAATCGAAGAACCTTAATGGGCTTTCCTATTTATTTTTCTATCTCATGTCTGAATTTTTTGAACATTTCAAATGCTTCAGACTTGTGTTTCATTAGAAACACATACCCGTACCTAGACATATCATTGATAAAGGTAATGAAGTAGATGTAGTTGTCTCTAGCCGGCACATCAAATGGGCCGCACACATTTGTATGTACTAGGGCAAGTAGGTCTGTGGCCCTTTCCTCATGTCCCACAAAAGGAAGCTTGGTCATTTTGCCTTGAAGGCATGATTCACAAACTAGATATGACTCAAAAATCAACGGACTCAATAGCTCGGATTTCTTCAATTTATTAACTCTTTCGCTATATAACCTAGCCTTAGGTGCCACAGATACTTATCATTTAGACTATCTCTAGGCCTTCTAATTTTTATGGCATTCACATTTTGCTCAATATTAAATATAGATACATCAATATGTAGCTGATATAGATCGTTAATAAAAAAACTATCTGCAACTTTATTATTTTCATAAAAAATATTACAATGGTCCTTATGAAAGCTAATCACATAGCCTTCTTGTGCTAAACAAGAAACAGAAATCAAATTCCTGCTTGCTGCAAGCACATAATAACAATCTCTAAGAAATAAATCTAATCCTAATGATAATCACAGAAGGTAGGTTCTCATGACCACAGTAGCAACTCTTGCTCCATTTTCGATGCATACGATCATCTCTCCATCCCTCAGCCTCCTGCTTTCCTCAAGACCCTACATAGAAGTGCGCAAATGAGCACTGGAACCAGAGTCAAGCACCCAACTGGATGCAGAAGAAACCATAAGATTAGATTCCAGAATGAGCATACCTCCAGAAGGACCATCCTTCTTGTTCTTTAGGGTGGTCAGGTACTGAGGACAGTTTTGCTTCCAATGGCCGTCTGATTGGCAGTGAAAACATTTTCTCTTATCAACAGCCTTCTTCTTCGGTTCTGCCTTCTTCTTCTTGCCATCCACCTTCTGTTTCTTTGCAGACTTCTTTTTCTTTTCAAAAGACTTTCTTTCGGAAGAAGTCTGCTCCATAGTAAGAACAGAGCCTTTTGAACCCTTCATAGAAAGCTCAGTCATAACCAGCATGTTCATTAACTCGACCAAGGTACACTACATCTTATGCATATGGAAGTTCATAATGAACTGACCATATGCATCAGACAAAGACTGAAGGATCACATCAATCTGAAAATCCTTGTCTAAGATGATACCGAGCTTCTCAAGCTCCTCAAGATCCTTGATCATAGTCAAACAATGATCTTGGACTGACTGCCCATCATGCATCTTGGCCTTAAAAAGTCTTTGACATACTTGATACTTGGCCGTGCGACTCTGTTCACCAAACAACTCTTGTAGGTGAGCCAACATTTGGCGGGTAGTCAAAATATTCTCATGTTGGCACTGCAAGTCATCAGACATTGCACCCAACATGTAATACCTTGCTTTGTTATCAGCATCCATGCACTTTTTCAGAGACACTCTCTGTTCAGCAGTCAGACGTGCTAGGATGGCAGGTGGGTCCTGGTCCAAGACATGAGTCAATTTTTTAGAATCCAAAATAATTCTATAGTTCCTCAACCAGTCTTTGAAATTGGGTCCAGTCAATCTATGGGTGTCTAATATTTTGGTCAGAGGGTTTGAGGCAGACATGTTTTCTGTAGAGAGTCAAAAATTTCTAGTTAGATTTTGTAATCAGACTTAACCAATTTATTTAGGAGTTTCATTTTTAAACAAATTAGGCTCCCACTATTTTCTCAGATCCCTACACTCCCTTGGTAGAGATATCCATGATCAGTAATTTTTAGTGGGTGGTGCGGTCTCACCGACTGGCTCACCACCTCACCTAACAGTTATTGGTGATGGGTCAACCGATGAGTGGGCAACTCTTGTCCAATGATTCTCTAATCATGGTGCACCCAAAACTTAGTCTCTAATTCATGAAGCTCACTATGCCCGGGATATTGCTCCAATCCTTAGTTAAGTCAGACCCACCATTTGCACAAACTAGATTCCTAATTGGGTCCCTTACCATATCCGAAATATTGAGCCCAACCCATCCTCTAATTCATAGCATCCAATGCCAAATGGACATGGTTGCATCTTCCTGCTGCAACTAAGCCACTGTAACCAACCAAGAACAATCAACCCCGGGAAGGGCCCGCACATCCACAATGGTGGAAGACCTAGACTTAATATTTTTTTAGAGAGATTTGATTTAGGTCTCATTAAACTTGACTTGACATAGTCATAACAATTATGACTAACCTAGTGGCATGGGTTAGCTCGAATTGTTAGCCACCTCTAATCAGAACTGAGTCGACACATATGGCCAGGTAAGTGAGACCGATGGGAGGGATATGCCATTAACTCGACAAGAATGCATTCGAGTCGAGTAGCTCCCAATTAAAAATCAATCGGTCGCATCTACCCAACTTACCTTAGACACCAAATTATCGAACCAGAACTAATTGGGTTAGCCTACAATCCAGGCTCTAACCACTAAGCCAAATTAGGTTTAACTTGATTGAGTCACATCTAAATATGATTCGATCTTGATCCAGACTTAATTCTATTAGGCTGGTCAATTATTAGCTTTCATGATCCCACCTAACCAACTCTTGATTTAGTTTGATCAACCGCTAGACCTAATTGAGCTACCCAAGTTCGAACCCAATTTTATGAAAATATCTTAGATCTAAAATTCTCAATTTTAGACCTAACTTAATTTTATAAGCTTAATTCATTAATTAAGTTTGGGTTCATAAACAAAGCATGTCAAATAAATCCTAGGGTTTCAGGATCTAAGATTTTGCAGAAATGTAAGTTTTGATTTCTGATTAAGGATGAACGTATGGCACCCATACACATCATATGAATACCCCATTGAATGGAAAGAGAGGGTCTTAAAATTTTACTTTATTCTTATGACCGGACGGCCATGAGGAACATCTTAATTAGAAATATAATTTTAACTACAAAACTAGTTAGATCTAAATTAACATATCACATATATAATTTAAGATCTAACTAATACATGCTTTGCATACATCTCATGTATCAAAAATCAATCTAATTAACATACTTTCAGATCTGATACATACATGTAATATCTAAAAAATAAAATTTAAATTGAACTATTCAAAATTAAATCTATTCTAGACAAGTTACTAGAACAATTCTATAACTAGTCTATGCATGCAGCAGATCAATTTTATGAAAAAACTAAAATTTTATTTTTTATTTTTTGATCTGATTATAATACTTATAACATAATAAAAATAGAAAATAAATTAGATTTAATTTATATTTTAATCTCATTAAAATATAAGACTTAAGACTATTCATGGATTCAACTAATCCTAGTCTAGTCATGCATCTTATACATGTTAGATCTTCTTAGATTTAATTTTTAAAAATTTTGATTTTAGATCCTATCACATCTGATGTGACATCTAAAATCTTTAATATTAGATAAATAAAAATTAAAATTAGATCTAAATTAGATCTGAAATAAAGCCAACAACCTGGCTCTGATACCACTTGAAGGAGGAAAATCGTTTTTCCTCATAGGATCTTCCAGATTTCATTAAATCTGAGATGAAATAATTTAAAAAAAAATTATTCTATAAATATTTTAGATCTAAGTCTCTAGATATAATCTTCATATTTGATATTAAGTCTAAAATAAATCTAAAAGAGATGAGAAAATAAGTAATACCTCAAGGATAATCTGATTACCCCGTAGATGATCTCTGCACAGTCCGAGGTTCTGATGTAGCCACACAAGCGCTTGACCTCTATCAGTATCCACTCAAGCATAATTTAGAACATCTTCTCCTCATAAATCTATGCTCCAAAAATCAAATCTAAATTTGATAAGAAAGATCTTCAAAAGTCTTTCTGAAGTTGGAGCAGCAGCCTGTCGAAGAAGTCTTGCAGCCTTCTGTTCCAGGCATCACCATGCCTTGGATCTTTGCCAGATGGACGTCCAACTCTTTGGACGTGAAGAGGTGAGGAAGTAGAGCAGGGAAGATGTGAAGAAGAGGGGAGGGGGTGGCAGCTATTGGGTTTTGTGCATAAAATAACTTCTATCATGAAACCCTAGGTGTAGCAGGGTTTATATAGATGTTGTATGCTGTGCAGTGCCACATCATTCAACCAATCAAAAAATTCTAATAAATTTTGAAAAAATTTTGATTAGTGGAGTGATATCATTTGATCATATCAGATAAAAACTCCACTTTATCTCCAAAAGATGGTGCCAACATTGGATAAGCACAAATAGAGGTGGCGCCCATGAGTTTAAATTGATCAAGACTCTCCAATCCTTATCCACTTGGGGCGCCCACTTTAATCCAATTGGGCTCACACCATAATCTGATTATGACACCCAATTTGATGTGGCTTGGCTTGTGGATACTCCACAAAAATTCTCCAATGAGCCCTCTTCAGTTTAAGACCCATATGTCAACTTTTGACAGATGTCCTAAAATGAAATTGGCAGGTGACAAGAATTAGCAGGTGCTTATCTTAAATTCATCTCATGAATTAAGACAAGCCTTTTCTAAGCTGGACAAGCTTCATTTAGACTGAGAGAAATTTTTCTAAAGTTTTTTGGATGAGTCAAATCACATTTGGCTCAGTAGAGACAGAAAATATTACACGAGAAGAAAGTTAGGCTCAATCGTGTGCTAGCACGATTTTCTTGAACCTAATTGGATCTTATCCAAATCAATTTGGTTAGCCCAATTGATGACATCCAAATCCTAACCCTTGTTTGTGTAACCCAGTTAAGTTCAATTCTATATGGTAATGAGACATGTCATGATGTCATCATCGACATCATCGAAACTCCTTTCGATGGACCAAAACTCTTCTGATTCAAACAATTAGAATAATCGATCACCAATATCATTCTAATTGCTTCCAAATTCTACCAGTGACATCTAGCAGTATGTGGTGGCAACCCATCAGAACTGAAGATGAACCTCTCGGTGCAGCTACCTATGTGATTGAGTTTCTCTATTATGAGTCTCGACTGAATTAGGATTAAGGTGAACTCATCAAACCCAACATCAGTCATATGAATCAATCGATCGATCTGAGTTCGATATGAAATCCCAATGAAAAAATCTTTTTTTATTATTTCACTCTGCCATGGCCATGGGCTTAAGGATTCGATCTTTCGATTATCATAGGACTACTCCTCTCATCTATCGAGGTTGATAGATCCCATCTTGGTGCGACCTAGTTCTACAATGAATATGCTACAACCAACATACACCTCAGGGTTCTGAATGGCTAGGAGACCAAGTTATGGTGTAGTCAAACTATAACACACTCAAGGTGAACTGTCGATGCACCTCAGGTCAAAGAACTAGATACACAACTGCAGCATCGAGTTAGTCATTGACGAGAAGGTAGACTTCCTTATGACTGCTTGATATGGTCACGCTCAGTACTCTCATTCTCAATGAATACCTATACTCTCACTCCGGTATCTCCACACTGTAGACTCAAGACACATCTATCCTAAGGAAGTGATCATACACCAACCTTCCAGATCGATCACCATCCTCATGATGATCCTATGGTTAGGAGCTGTTTATGACTTAGTTATGTAAATTCATGCCTTAAATTTTCAACTCTTAAAAATATAAATTTACATTCCTACTAACTCAAAGGATGTATCATTGACACAATGTACACAATGTGATAGAAGAATAACCTTTTTATTCATTTATAGTCAAAATTTCAAATTTGTCCTTAGATTTGTATAGGAATGTGTCAGCCGATTTGGTATCTAGGGTACATATCTAACAAAAAGTTTACTTTAAGTTCAAATAAACTTCAAATGATACTTGACAATCAAAAGACCATTTATGATAAAGCTTGTCTTGGATATAACCCTTTAAAGAAACAAAAATTTTTGAAAAATATCTTTGTAAATTCATCATGCAACAAGTTTTCAAACATTACTTGCTTTAAATGTGGTAAAGTAGGACACAAATTCTATATATATTTTTCTAATAAATCTAAAAATTCTAATGTGAAGAAAATATGGGTTCCAAAAGAACCATTGTGACTAACCAAAGAGGACCCAAGAAAACTTGGGTACCTAAAGTCAAAACTTGATTTTTGTATATAGGTGTGTCTTGCAACCCAAAGAACAAATTGAAAATAGTATCTTGATAGCGGATGCTCAAGACACATGACTGATGATGAATCTCAATTCATCACACTTGATGCTAAAGATGGAGGGATGGTCATCTTTGGAGACAATGGCAAAGAAAAGATCATCGGTATAGGTAACATTGGTATCACTCCCTCCAAGTATATTAAAAATATTTTATTAGTAAATGGTTTGAAATATAATCTATTAAGCATCAGTCAATTTTGTGATAAAAGATACAAAGTCATTTTTGAATCTTCATTATACATAGTAACTAATCCTATTGATGAAGGTATTAAATTTGTTGGGCATAGACATGGTAATATCTATATAGTAGATTTGAATGATCTTTCCAAAATAAACATGCAATGCCTAGTAGCCTTGAATGCTAAGATTAATGAGACTAATTGGCTTTGGCATTGTAGGATTACACATGTTAGCATTCATTCACTTTCAAAACTTATTAAAAAAGAATTGGTTACCGGCCTATCCAAATTGAATTTTGAAAAGGATAAAATTTGTGATGCATGCCAACTGGGTAAACAAACAAGAGTCTCATTCAAATCTAAAAATATTGTTTCAACTTTCAGACTATTAGAACTATTGCTCATGAATTTATTTGGATCCACTAGAACTACTAGTCTAGATAGAAAATGATATGGCTTTGCAATTATTGATGATTTCTCTCATTTTATATGGATCTTCTTTTTGGCACATAAGGATGAAACTTTTCATGTGTTCTCAAAATTTTATCGAAAAGTCACTAATGAAAAAGATTTTTTAATTCAAAATATTCGAAGTGATCATGGAACCGAATTTGAAAATTAAGATTTTGAAAAGTTTTATGATGAAAAAGGTATTAACCATAATTTTTCAGTACCTAGGACACTCCAACAAAATGGGGTAGTAGAAAGAAAAAATAGAACCCTTGAAAAAATGGTCCGTATCATGCTATATGAAAGCAACCTCCCAAGATATTTTTGGATAGAAATAATTAACATGGCATATTACATATTAAACTGTGCTTTAATCAGACCAATTTTAAAGAAAACTCCCTATGAGCTTTGGAAAGGAAGAAAATCAAATATTGCATATTTTCATATTTTTGATTGTCGATGTTTTGTTTTGAACAATAGTAAAAAAAGAGTAGAAAATTTTGATGCAAAATTCGATGAAGCTATTTTTCTTGGTTACTCCTATTCTAGCAAAGCTTTTAGAGTTTTCAACAAAAGAACTTTAGTAGTAGAGGAGTCAATACATATTATTTTTGATGAAACTAACGATTTTCCTTCAAGAAAGAATGAAGGTATTGATGATGCAGATCCTCTTATAGAAGGGATGAGAAGATCACCCTAAAAGATTCAACAATTCAAAATGAAAAAGAACATGAAAACAAACAAGAGGATGAAGGTGAAGAACAACAAAAACAACCTCAAGACTCAAATGATCTACTTAAAGAATGGAGGTATGATCACAATCATCCCAAAGAATTGATCATTGTGATCCTACACATGGAGTGACAACTCGTTCCTCTCTTAGAGATGCATACAATCATTTTACATTTGTTTCTTATTTTGAACCTAAAATCATAGATGAAGCTGAAAAAGATTATAATTGGATAAATGCAATGCAAGAAGAACTTAATCGTTTCGAAAGAAATAATGTATGGACTTTAGTATCAAGACCTAAAAATTATCCAGTAATTGGCACAAAATAGGTATATAGAAATAAACTGGATGAACATGAAAATGTAATTAGGAATAAAGCATGATTGGTTGCAAAGGGTTATAATCAAGAAGAGGAAATTGATTTTGATTAGACCTTTGCACCTGTTGCTAGATTAGAAGTAATTAGATTTTTACTTACATATGCTTGCTTTATGAATTTTAAGTTATTCCAAATAGATATCAAAAGTGCTTTCTAAATGGATATATTACTGAAGAAGTTTATGTAGAACGACCTCTCGATTTTGAAAATCATACTTTTTCTAATCATATTTTTAAATTAAAAAAAGTATTATATGGTTTGAAACAAGCACCTAGGGCTTGATATGAAAGGCTAAGTAAATTTCTGCTTAATAATAATTTTTTAAAAAAAAATATAGACACAATCCTTTTTATTAAAAAAAATCAAGATGATATCTTAGTTATACAAATATACGTTGATGATATTATTTTTGGATCTACTAATGAAACTCTTTGTAAAGATTTTGCTAAGCTCATGCAGAGGGAGTTCGAGATGAGCATGATGGGAGAACTTACATTCTTCTTCGGACTTTAAATCAAACAAACAAAAGAAAGAATCTCCATCACTCAAAGCAAATAGACAAGAGAACTACTCAAAAGATTTGGAATGGAGGGTTCCAAAGCAATTGGTACACCCATGAGCCCATCATATAAGCTTGACAAGGATGAAGGAGGTAAAAATATAGACTTAAAATTTTATAGAGGCATGATTGGTTCTCTATTGTATTTAACTACTAGTAGACCAGATATTATGTTTAGTGTATGTCTTTGTGCTCGCTTTCAATCAAATCCAAAAGAATCATACTTGAATGTAGTTAAAAGAATCCTTAGATATTTAAATGGTACACAAACTCTAGGATTATGGTATTCTAAGGACTCATAATTGACTTAATAGGATATTCAGATGTCGATTTTACTGGATATAGATTAGATAGAAAAAGTACTAGTAAAACTTATCAATTTTTTGGAGTTAACTTAATCTCTTGATTTAGCAAGAAGCAAAATTCAGTGGCACTGTCTATGACCGAGGCTGAATACTTTGCAGTCAGAAGTTATTGTGCTCAAATCTTGTAGATTAAACAATAACTTGAGAACTTTGGCATCAAACTCAATAAAACTCTCATAAGATGTGATAACACTAGTGCTATCAATCTAACTAAAAATCCAACTCAGTACTCTAGATCAAAATATATTGAAATTAGACATCATTTCATAAGAGAACATGTTCAAAATAATAATATAATTCTTGACTATATATGTACTGAGAAACAATTGGCTAACATTTTTATCAAGGCCTTAAGTGAAGATAGATTTTGTGAATTTAGAAGAGAACTAGGAATCCTTGATCCATCAGCTTAAGTATCTCTCTAATTTCAAGTTCTTAATGTCAAAAATTCATTGAACAAAATTTGTTGAGCTCAATTCTCATCTCTTCTTTTCTCTTAAAAGTTCAAAATTGTACTTCATATGATCAATCTCTAAGTATAAACTTTTCTTTCAAAGTTTCAAAGTTTTTTAAAATTTTTTCATCATTCTTATGAATTTTTCTATGCTATGAGTCGACCCCTATGGTCAACTATAGGGTAAACTTGTAATTCTGTCAAAACCCTTCGGGCGCTCTCTTTTTATTGAAAAATTTTCTTTGAGCCAACTCAACCCTTCTTCTTCTTCCTATCACCGAACCAAAAGATCTCCCTCTCTTCTCCCTCAAACTGAAGACTTCTCTTAAATCTCTCTTCCCATCGATTTTCACCCTTCAAATCGCCTGTTTAAGATCCGACTTCCTCTCCTCTTTCTTTCTCATCTGGGCGATTCAAGCTTGTCTTAGATTCTACCCCTCTTCTCCAAACCGATGATTTACCTTCTCAAAATTCTTACTTTTTCTTCTAAAATCCTTTCCTCTCTACCTCTCATATAGTCTCTTAAGCTCCTTGCAAGTCTCTTTTGTCCAAATGGCTCCCAAAATGAAGCTACCACAAAGAAGAAAATTTGTTCGCGGGTTGGAAGAGAGTATGCACAGAAAAAGAATAGCAGCCGAGCCCTCTCCTGCTCCAATCCCAGCTTCAGGTCCTGGTTCATCTTCTACACAGTCCCCAATCAGTCCAAGCAAGGTACCTCTCTCTGATCGAAAAGTAGAATCCGGGAAGAGTATAGATTTCATGTTTTTTGAAAAAGAAGGATTCTCTATTAGATCAAAGATTAAAAATCAAGGATGGAAGTTTTATTGTTTATTAAAGAAAAATATTTATGTTGATTTGGTCAGAGAATTTTCCTTAAATTTAAGTTATTACAATGGAATAGTAAAGTCTACAGTGAAAGGTGTTGATATTATTCTTGATCCAGTGCATTTGGGATAAATCCTGCTTGCCTTGTGAAAGCTATACTAATATGGAGCTCCCAATTAAAGAAGAAGGAATTAATGCTATCTTAGGCAGAACTTTTACTGATAGTTTAAATAAACTAGAAGCCAAGATACTTTCAGTGGAAATGAGGCTTTTACATCACATGGTAATCAAGCTTTTTGTCCCTAAGAGTGGCAGGCATGACCTCCTATCCGGTAGGGATATTTGTATCATGTATCATGTGATCACTGAGACCCCCTTGAATCTTCCTATTCTGATGATTGAGGCCATGAGAGAGATCCTAAATAGGTCTAAGGCTCACTTGCCTTTTGGTATGGCACTCACCCTAGTCTTTAGGAGGTTCGGAGTCAGTTTTGAGGGGGAGGCAGTTACTAGGTTGTCTCATTCTGACACCATCAACAGCCACACATTACACCGCATGGGTTTTTCAAAGACTGATGGCGGTTGGTCAAAGGATATCGAGGAAAGAGTAGAGGAGCCAGTTGAGGAGAGAGCAGAGGAGCCAGCTGAGGAGAGACTATTTTCACCTCCTTGTGATCACAAAGCATCTCTAGATATTCAGTTCGTGTCTGATCACGAGGCTGGTCCCTCAAAGTCAGTGAGGAGGCATGCTTCAGTTTCACAGTCAGGGAGCAAGGTACATCCTTCAGAGTTAAGACTTGTAGATGATCAGATTGAGCTGATGTCCCAGCGTGTTGCCTTCATTTTATCTCAGCAGTTTGCCACCTCAGTCTTTGCTCAGAGGTCGACATCTCAGGATGACTCAGACCAGACTTTGATCCCTCATATCTCTACTATTTTTTAGATGCTCACAGCTCAGTCCATATGACTTGAGGAGCTTGAGGGATGTGTTCTGAGACTGACGGGCAGAATTTTAGACTTGCAGGGACAAGTTTTAGCCTTAGCCTATCTCTAACCACAAGAGAATATCACGGAGGTTTCAGACCTATCTGCAGAGGTGGCTAGACTTCGAGGTGTTTTAGAGAGTGGATTTGACTTTTTGAGGAGAGAGATCAGGAGCTCCAGTGAGACTGTCTCTACTCAGATTGGTGCTTTGATGCAGTCCATGATGAGAGCTTTGGAACAATTGGACACCATCAGACTTTCTCTTCTAGCACAGTCCATATCTTCTCCAGATCCAGGATCCTCTCACCCCTCTACTCGTGCCGGTACTTCTACCCATAGTCGAGGCAGATGTGGTTAAGATCGTGCCTGTGGATTTGATCCTACATCTCCTCATCATATCTCTGACTCTTCAGATTCTGATCCCTCTAGCCTTGATATCTATTAGATCTAGAATAGTTAATTTTTTATTTTTATTTTTGTCTAGGATCTATCTTATGGCCTTTGTATTTTGGTATCAGATATGGTGATTTGATCTATCTTTTTATTTTTCTCAGATTGACTCTTGGATAGTTGTTATCTATGATTTTTGTATGATCTATGTATTTTGACTTAATGTATTCAGTCATATTTTGATATATATATATATTTTATACTTTGAATTTCAATGAATATCTTTGGATTAATGTTTATGAATGGGATCAATTAAAATATTTTAATTATAAGATATGAAAAATGACTCATATATGTGTGATGAAATATCATGAATAGCAATATCTTCTAAATGAGCAAATTGATATGTCTTTTATAATTGCTATAGTGAGGGGGAGTAGAGAAATAAACAATGAAAGAGGGGGAGTAAAGAAATAAAATATGGTATCAAAAAAGAGGAGTAGAGAAAATATGTCATTTATGTTATCCTTTTTTTTTTCTTCTTTTCAAAATTCCTTAAAATCTTACTTGATGCTGTCAAAAAGGGGGAGTAGAGAATCAAAAATCGAGATCGAGCAATAAGCAATAGAGAAATAGAATCGAGAGCAATAAGCAAAATTGTCAAAGCAAATGAGCAAAATTGTCAAAGCAAATGTGTCAAAGAACAAAAATTATCAGCAATTTTCAAAGCAAATGATCTAATAAATAAATTTTAAATTGATCTTCAAACTACTCATGATGTATTTCATTCAAATAACTGGCTATGATGTTTAAGTGATACATCTTCATAAATTTGAAATTTATGTTCAATACCTTATATATGTTATACTCTGCTTTTGCTCAAGTATTTTGTTATCTTCAAAAAGGGAGAGATTATTGCTCCTTGAATTGATTTTGATGATTATAAAGTATTTGAGGGGGTTACTAATGATTTTGGATGAAAAAAAAATTTATTATTTTTCAAGAGCAAAATCATAATTTCACCAAGTCATAACTCGAAAGCCTCAAGAGCAAGAACAGAAGATTTGTGTTCTTTTGAAAACAATCTCAATATTTTTGGATGTATATTTTGAAAGAAAATCATGTTTATAAAATTGACTCGATCCTATGAGTCGACTCATGTCAAATGGGACTGAACAGCACGCTGTTTTTTGGCTGGCACATCCAATTGAGTCGACCCCATGAGTCGACCCCTGTGCATGAGTCGACCTCTATTGCTGTGCACGTCAAAATTACAGAACAATCATTTTTTGTTCTGTGCCATAGTAGTCGACCCTATGAGTTGACTCATGTATATGAGTCGACCCTATGAGTCGACCCCTACGACGAAAAATCTCCATAACGACTAATTTTTCAACTTGTTTTGGCATATTTAATACTCATTTAATGATCTCCAATGGCTCTAAAACTATCTAGATCACTCTCCACCATCATTTGATGTTATAAAAGGCACTTAAAGGAGGGAATAAAGAAGGTTTTTCAAGCATTTATTTCAGGCCTAAGCAAAGAGCCTTCTTGAAGTTAAAGAAGCTTTCATTTCAAGTTCACCAACCCCTCAAGAGCTCATTCAAGTCTTCAACAACCTTGAGGAGAATTAGAAAAGCTTCTTCATTATTGTGTAAAGTATATTTAAAGCTTTATTCGCTCATTAAAGGAGCTACATTTGTATTTCTGTGTGATTAATTGTTATACTCTGTTTTTAAGTTCATCTTTAGTTTTGGAAGGATTTCAAAATATGAAAAGGTTGATCCGAACCTTGAATCAGAGGTTCTAGCTTGGGATAGCTAGAGTCAGAGGTATCGATATTGTATTCTTATTGAATACAGTTTAGTAGATTTGAATTTTCAAGTAAGAGCTTGGGGAGTGGATGTAGGTGCAAGGTTGACACCGAATCACTATAAATCTTCATCGTTTGTGGTGTACTTACTTGTTCTCTATCTTATTTTCTTTTTCTTCTTGCACTCTTGCATCTAATATCTTCACTTTGCTTAAATCACTCACTTCAACTAACTTGCCTTTTATTACTTAATCTTTGTGGTTTTAGATTAATTTTAAATTTTTAAAAATCCAATTCACCCGCCCTCTTGGGTTGCATAGCTGGGCAACAATCCTGATTCGATCAAAATTTTGACTCAGCAAATTCCTAATTGGGTTAGAAATCTATTGAGATAATTAAGTTTCTAATTGGATTAGGTATATTTCTATCATTGGGTTCAAACCAAATTTAAATTGGATTAGAATCAAAATAGAAATGAAGAGTCCCAGTCGATTGGGATTCTATTTTTATCTCTTGCGCCACATCCGAACCCATGCCCATATCTCCACTCCAAATTGGATTTGGCTTGACCCTTTTAGCATCAAAGGAGCAGACCTAGTGAAAGTGGGCAGGAATGGTTGATGAGTCATAATTCTATCTCTTACCTAATTCGAATGCAATCCAAATTAGAGATAAGGTGAATACAAGGAAAAGAATTTTTCAAACAAGGAAAGGAGGAACCAAATTGATTTTTTCTTATTTTTCCTAGAGAGTTTTTGGATGTGTTAGATACTAGATCTCATTCCCCATGCAAACTCTTAAATCTGGAATTTTTTGGATGCCCAAAAAGGTTTGTGGCATGGTGATTATGGCACCCTTCCTTGGATAAAAAACCTAATCCTAATTCTATTTAAAGGGGTCTCCTCCTCTTAGCATCCCATCTTTGGTTCCCTTGCTGGTGTTTTTGTTTTTAAAGCTTCTTCTCCTCTTCCTCTCTTCCTCCTCCAGATATCCTCTTATTTTGGAGTGTCCAAGGTGTTTGAAGAAGAAGAAAGAAATCAGCCATCGAAGTTCCTTGCATGCTAGCACCTCCAAGGATCCTGATCTGCGCCAGTCTATGCATGGATTTTTTATAGAGGTCAGATGATTTCATATGGCTATGAGCGACTTGAGGGACATCCTCTCCAAGCATTGGACTAGAGGAGATTAAGATCTAATTGGTTTGATAATTATTTCTAACCTATCTTAATCATATTGATAGATCTAAAAGTTAGATCTAGATTTGTTGCATTGATGAGATCGATGCAAGTTTTTTTGTTCAGATCTAAAGTATAAAATATTTTATATTTTTGTCATGGCATGGTAGTCTAGATTACATCTTATGCATGTGATTTAGATTAAATTATTTAATCTTACTATTCCACTGCATAAAAATTTTGAAATTGCACGCATAGCACTACCTATAATTTTTTCATTTGGTATTAGAGCCAGATTATTTTGATATGATTTATTGTGTCTTTAGATCTGATTTTTGAAGAAAAAATGGATAGTTCAAAGCATGTATTTTTAAAATTTTATAGTAAAATAATAAAAGATTAAGTATTTTAATCTTCTAAACATACCTTAAATTAGATCTAAACTACTATTACGGATCTATGACATGAAAAATTTATATATAAAATTTGATATAAAATAAAAAACTATATTGATCACATCGATTCTGATCTAACTTTTAGATTATGTCAGTAGAGTTCAGAACTCATCACCTTTTCATGGGACGATGATCTCCACTACTGATAAGCATGGTACAAAGCTCTCACTAATATTGAGCAACCGCACAGGTCGTCCGACCTCTACAAATTATCCACTCGAAGCTCTGATCGGATCTTTCTTTGTAGGAGTGCTAGCTCGCATCGAAGGCTCTGGATGGCTGATCCAAGCTCCATTCATTGAATCTCCCAAACTTTACCAGATCAGAAGATGAAGCTTTATGAGGAGGTGGTGGTGTGGAAGATTGGACAAGACTTACACTTGTATTTTTCTTCTCACAAAACCTAGTGATGAAACCCTAGAACCCACAGCTCACGCCCGAGAGGAAGAACAATTCCTCTGTCTCGCATGCACAGAAACCCAACCCACTCTCAACTTTTTACATCTCCTCTCTCAAATTTGTCATGCCAAAAACTACTTCTAATCTCACACAAAATTAATCCTTTTTTAAGGTTGGCATCCCATGGAAGATAAGGATAAGGATAAGGTAGTTTCAGTTCAAATTCAAGTGTTGGTTGATCCTTATCACCAATTCAAATCAAATTTGAATTAAATTTTGAACCAAACTTTATCCTTATCTTATGAACTCAAAGAGAGATTGACCAACATCAGAATGGTGCAAAAAATCTCATGCAAAAATACTTTATGCATGGAGAAATGTAGTGGCGTGAAGAGGAGAGTCCAACTAAATTTGGACTCTAGGTTTTCATTCAAATTCAAACAAATTTAAACTCAAAATTAAGCCAACCAATTTCTAATTCAAAAAGACTCAGATGAAGCTATGGGAAAATCTTCTAGGCATGAAAAAAAATTACATAAAATATTTTTCATGTGAAGAATAAGAGGGCGCAGATAAAGGAGGTGCAAGAGATTCAAATTTGAATTATTTTTCTCATTCAATTAGATTCTTAACCCAACTAAATTAGGTTAAACCCAATTAGATCATTAAATCTAATTTAATTAGGTAGAAAATAGCTTTGATTAAATTTTAATCAAATAAAAAATTAATTGAGCTCAAGTCCTGATCATATCAGGAATCGAACAACTCTAGCGATTAGGTCATCTCATAACCTAATCAGGTCCAACCAAATTGAATCTAATTCAATTAGATTTGATACAAATCTTGATGTTCAATCAAATTGAATTAATTAATAATCTAATTACTAATCAATCCTCTCATAATTCATCAATAATTAGCAAATTAATTTATTGTAACTTTTGCATAGGATTAATCATCAATCGAATTGACTGTATTACCCTAGAACGATTCATAATCGTTGATCAGCCATATGACCAGTCAGAAATTTTTTTTGAGCATGACCCCATAGGTTCAAACTTAAGTCAGTAGTATAGAAATAATTTTTCTATACCAATCAAAGTGACCATCTAGCAATGATACCCGACGTTCGGATGTTAGATGTGTACCCTAGATGCCAGATTGGCTGACACATTCCTATACAAATCTAAAAATAAATTTATAATTTTGATTATAAATTAATAAATGGGTTATTCTTCTATCATATTGTGTACATTGTGTCTGTGATATATCCTTTAAGTTAGTAGGAATGCCAATTCATATTTTCAAGAGTTGAAAATTTAAGGCATGAATTTACATAACTAACTCATAAACAACTCCTGACCATAGGATCATCATGAGGATGGTGATCGATCCAGAAAATTAGTGTACGATCACTTCCTTAGGGTAGATGTGTCTTGAGTCTATGGTGTGGAGACACTAGAGCGAGAGTACAGGCATTTGTTGAGAATGAGAGTACTAAGCGTAATCATATCGAGCAGTCATAAGGAAGTCTACCTTCTCGTCGATGACTAGCTCGATGCTGCAGTTGTGTGTCTAGTTCTTTGACTTGAGGTGCATCGACAGTTCACCTTGAGTGTGTTATAGTTTGACTACACCATAACTCGATCTCCTAGCCATTCAAAACTCTGAGGTGTATGTTGGCTGTAGCATATTCATTATAGGAACTAGGTCGCACCAAGATGGGATCTATCAACCTTGGTAGATGAGAGGAGTAGTCCTATGATGATCGAAAGATCGAGTCCTTAAACCCATGGCCATGGTAGAGTGAAATAATGGAAAAAAAGTTTTCCATTGAGATTTCATATCGGACTCAGATCGATCGATTGATTCATATGACTGATGTTGGGTTTGATGAGTTCACCTTAACCCTAATTCAGCGGGACTCATGATAGAGGAACTCAATCACACAGGTAGCTGCACTGAGAGGTTCATCTTCAGTTCTGATGGATTGCCACCACATATTGCGAGATGTCACTGGTGAATTATGGAAGCAATTAGAATGATATTAATGATCGATCATTCTAATTATCTGAATCAGAAGAGTTCTGGTCCATCGAAAGGAGTTTCGATGATGTCGATGATGAGATCATGACATGTCTTATTACCATATGAAATTGAACCTAACTGGGTCACACAAATAAGGGTTAGGGTCTGGATGTCATCAATTGGGCTAACACAATTGATTTGGATTAGATCCAATTAGATTCAAGAAAATCATGCTAGCACTCAATTGAGCCTAACTTTCTCCTCGTGTAATCTTTTTTATCTCGACTGAGTCAAATGTGACTTGACTCACCCAGAGTGTTGAAGATCTTCCTAAAATTTGGTGGGCTCATGACACTTGTAGCTCACCTTCTCACTTCCTGAACCCCAGGCTGAAACCCTAGGGAACTCATTGGAAAACCTGCGCCCACTTGTTTTTTCTTTTCTTTCTTTTTCTCTCGAAAGGATATGGACTTCCTACTTATGCACAAGGCTTCCTCACACCCCACTCTTTTTCTCCAAAAAATTCTACGCATGCCCCACCTTTCTCCTTCTTTTAAAACAACGTCGAATGTGTCTTATCCGCATGAGAGGATAAAGATAAGTGGTTGCACATTTGAATTCAAATCAAATTTGAATTCAAATGCAAAACCAACTCATCCCTATCCACTTGGGCGTGAGAAGAGAAGGGACATGAGTTGATTTGTGCATGGAGAGTTTACACGAGAAATACTTTCTCATGTAAAATATGGGGCGCACAAGATAAGAGCATGGCGCATGGATTAGTTGGTTGCTCATTCAAATTCAAACTTTCTTTTGAATTTGAATGGCCAACCAACTTATTTTTATCTAGATAATTGGTGCACAAGGGTGGGCATGGGATGCCTTCTACATGGAGAAAATTCATGAGATGTTGCTTCTCGTGAATTCAAATATGCGCAGAAGAAGTGAGGTGGCGCAGGGAGAAAGGTCAAGGTGGTTTGAACCTAATTGAGCCAACCTAATATAAATAGGTTAAGCACAATTACACTAAATTAAACCTAACTTAATTAGGCTTAATTAGGCTCAATAAAATCCTAATCAAATCAAGAATTGATTAAGCCCAACTGGCGACTCCACTAGGGACACTAATTATCATTCATAGTATGATAATTTGGTTTGAGTGTTTCTGATGGTGGTCAGGTTGGTCGGCCAAAGTCGGACCTGATCATTTATTGGTCTGATTCATCAAATCAAGTAATGTTAATGGTTGGACCTAACCAAATCTTTTCAGTGGAGGTCAAAGCTTACGATTAGATTCTGGGGCAAAATTGATTACTAGAAGTTGTTTAGAGAAACAACTGGGTATGAACCTACCCATAAATGCACATGGGTTGACCAACCAAAGTTGGGCTCGTGTGTAGTCTGTGTGGATTCTAGTACCCACTAAAGAATTAAAGTAATTCCTCAAATTAGAGGTTGAGGCTATCAGTTCGTTAAAATATTGGGAGAAACTTTAGACTAAAGTCCAAGTCTTTAGTATTAATAATTTATGTACTAATAGAGGTCTATCAGGGTTGAACTATCAACCCTGATTAGATCATTCGAGTCATGTTTCAATTTAGCAAAATCTTGGCCAGGGTAGTCCTAATTAATTAATATTTTTCATTGTAAAATCATAATTTTGAAAAAGTTTTAAAATTACCATTTTACCCCTACACTGAATTTCGCTTCAAATGGTATCAGAGCGGGTTCTAAGATATGATATATGAATTTGCATGCATAGATTAAGTTGTAATCTAAAAGTTTAAATTTAAAATTTGAAATTCAAAATTTAAAATTTGAATTTTGAAAGTTGTTCGAAATTAAAATTCAAACATTTAAAATTCAAAATTTAAAAATTTAAAATTCAAAATTTGAAATTTGAAAATTGGTTGAAATTTCAAATTCAAAATTCAAAATTTAAAATTTAAAATTTAAAATTCAAATATTTGAAATTTAAAAATTTGAAATTTGTTTGAAATTTGAAATTCAAAAATTTAAAATTTAAAATTTAAATTTTGAAATTGATATATTTAGATATACATGATCCAAGTAGCAAGTAATCAAATTGGGTTGGTTGCCATGGCCATCCGGTCATAGGAGAAAAGTAGGGTTTAAAGGCCCTCTCTTCCCATTCGATGGGATCTCCTATGGCAGTAGGGGTGCCGCTGTAATTATATCCCATACAGATGAAGCAGTGAAATGACTTAATTGTAAAGGTTCAATTGTAAAATTTATCATGAATGTGTTAGATTAGATCTAAAGGAATATTCATGATTTATTTTGATTGAGTTATTTTCTGTTATGTAATTAGCAATAGGATTGCTATTTATGAAATGTGCTGATCTATTTGTGAAATGAGTCAACATGTTTGGTGAACAGAAAATAAAACTTTTCAAATTTGAAAATTATTTTTGAAAAGCCAAACCCTGACCCATCAGCCCAAATACTTAATTAAAAGAATTAAGTGTTGTCAAGTTGGTCTAGAATTATGAATTAAGATCTAAGATAATTGCATAAACTTATGGGTCAATGGGTTAGATGGATTAGATCCATAATTCGGTTAGAGCTAAGGTTAGCTTAAAGAAATGGACTAAATTAGAGTAATTGGTCAAATCTAATCAAAAGTTGAATTAGATTAGGTCAAGGACACTCTAGACTCAACTCCAATAGTTGTAGTTGAATGGGTCTATGTCTTTAACTAGACCAAGATGGACTTAATTCATGGCTACGCAGTGGAACCCTATTTACTAAGTTGATCAAATTAAAACTAATGAATCGGTTGGTATCTAAGGTAAGTTCGGCAGTTTGACCAGTGGTTCTTAAGTGGGAGCTACCAAAGGACTTCACCACAATACAGGAGTTCATTAGAAGATGACAATTTGTGATGAAAAATACCAAAATAATTTTTATTTATTTATGATTCATGTACTAATACAATAAAGAGCACAACCGTCAACAGGCTAACGATTGGCTTTGGGACACTATTCCCAACACAGAGAATCTTGAGAAGATTTCTCTCAGTCTAAATGAAGCTTGTCTAGCTCAGAAAAGGCTTGTCTTAATTCATGAGATGAATTTAAGACAAGCACCTGCTAATTCTTGTCACCTATCAATTTCATTTTAGGACATCTGTCAAATGTTGACATATGGGTCTTAAACTGAAGAGAGATCATTAGAAGATTTTTATGGAGTGTCCACATGCCAAAACCATATTGAATTGGTTACCATAATTAGATTATGGCGTGAGCCCAATTGGATTAAAGTGGGCGCCCCAAATGGATAAGGATGAAGAGTCCTGATTAACATGGACTCTTTGGCGCCAACCCTTGCTTGTGCTTATCCAAAGTTGGTGCCAACATAGGAGAGAAGGTGGGGGTTCTTATCTGATATGATTAGATGAAATCACTCCTCTAATAAAAATTTTTTCAAAATTTATTGGAATTTTTTGATTTGTCGAATGATGTGGCACTGCGTAGCATACAGGGTCTACAAAATCCCTGTCTGCACCTAGGGTTTGTAAGTTTCTACTCAATACCCAGCCAAAATGAAAATTCTCTTCTTTTCTATATCCTTCCTACTCTCCTCTCTCCCCTCTTCATGTCCAAGGAGTTGGACATCCATCTGGCAAAGGTCCAAAGCGTGGTGATGCCTGGAACAGGAAGGCTGTAGGACATCTTCGACAGGCTGCTGCTCCAACTTCAGAAGGAGTTCTGAAGCACTTCCAAATCAGATAGAGATCTGATTTTTGGAGCACAGATTTGTGAGGAGAAGATATTCTAGATCTTATCTGAGTGGATATCGATAGAGGCCAGACATTTGCATGACTACATCAGAACCTCAGGCTGTGCTGAGATCATCTACAGGATAATCAGATTACCTTGAGGTATGTCTATATTTCTCATACTTTTAGATTTAATTTTAGATTTTAAATATCAGATAATAAAATTAGATCTAAAATAGTGTAGGATAAAAATTTTAAATTATTCCATCCCAGATTTGATGAAATATGGAAGATTCTACAAAGAAAAAAGGCGATTTTTCCTTCAACTGGTATCAGAGCCAGGTTGATGGCTCAGTTTTAGATCTAATTAGATCTGATTTTAATTTTAATTTATCTGATATTAAAGAATTTTAGATGTCACATTAGATGTGATAGGATCTAAGATTAAAATATTTAAAATTAAATTTAAGAAGATCTAACATGCATGAGATGCATGACTAGACTAGGATTAGTTGAATCCATGAACAGTCTTAAGTTTTATATTTTAATAAAATTAAAATATGAATTAAATCTAATTTATTTTCTATTTTTTTTATATTATAAGTGTTATAATCAAATCAAAAAATAGAAAATAAAATTTTAATTTTTTCATAAAATTGATCTGTTGCATGCCTAGACTAGTTGTAGAATTGTTTCAGTAACTTGTCTAGAATAGATTTAATTTTGAATAGTTTAATTTAAATTTTATTTTATAGATATTACATGTGATGTATCAGATCTGAAAGTATGTTAATTAGATCAATTTTTGATACATAAGATGTATGCAAAGCATGTATTAGTTAGATCTTAAATTGTATATGAGATATGTAAATTTAAATCTAACTAGTTTTATAGTGAAATTTCTATTTTTGATTAAGGTATTCCTCATGACCGTCTGGTCATAAGAACAAAGTAGGGTTTAAAGTCCCTCTTCTCTCATTCAATGGGGTGTTCTTATGACATGTAGGGGTGCTGCGCGTTCATCCTTAATCAAAAATTAAAACTTACTTTTCTGCAAAACTCTAGATCCTGAAATCCTAAGATTTATTTTATATATTTTGTTTATAAACCCAAGACTTAATTAATGAATTAAGCTTTCAAAATTAAGTTAGATCTAAAATTAAAAATTTTAGATCTAAGATATTTTGATAAAATTGGGTTTGGGCTTGGGTAGCTCAATTAGGTCTAGCGGTTGATCAAACCGAATCAAGAGTTGGTTAGGTGGGATCATGGAAGCTAATAATTGACCAGCCTAATAGGATTAAGTTTGGATCAAGGTCGAATCACATTTAGATATGACTTGATCAAGTTAAGACCTAATTTGGCTCAGTGGTTAGAGCCTGGATTGTAGGCTAACCCAGTTAGTTCTGATTCGACAATTTGGTGTCTAAGGTAAGTTGGACAGATGCGACTGACTAGCTTTTAATAGGGAGCTACTCAACTCAAATGCATTCTTATCGAGTTAATGGCATATCCCTCCCACCGATCTCACTTACCTGGCGATATGTGTCGACTCAGTTCTGATTAGAGGTGGCTAACAATTCGAGCTAACCCATGCCACTAGGTTAGTCATAATTGTTATGACTATGTCAAGTCAAGTTTAATAAGACCTAAATCAAATCTTCCTAAGAAAATATTAAGTCTAGGTCTTCCACCATTGTGGATGTGTGGGCCCTTCCCGGGGTTGATTGTTCTCGATTGGTTATAGTGGCTCAGTTGCACCGGGAAGATGCAACCATGTCCATTAGGTATTGGATGCTACGGATTAGAGGATGGGTTGGGCTCAATATTCCAGATACGATGAGGGACCCAATCAGGAATCTAGTTCGTGCAAATGATGGGTTTGGCTTAACTAAGGATTGGAGCAATATTCTGGATACGGTGAGCTTCATGAATTAGAGACCAAGTTTTGGGTGCACCATTATTAGAGAATCATTGGATAAGAGTTGTCCACTCATTGGTTGACCCATCACCAATAATTGTTAGGTGAGGTGATGAGCCAGTCGGTGAGACCGCACCACCTACTAGAAATCACTGATCACGGAGATTTTCACGTCTCTACCAAGGGAGTGTAGGGATCTGAGAAAATAGTGAGAGCCTAATTTGTTTAAAAATGAAATCCTTAAATAAATTGATTATGTCTGATTACAAAATCTAACTAGAAACTTTCTACTCTCTACAGGAAACATGTCTGCCTCCAACCTCCTGACCAAAATACTAGACACCCACAGATTGACTGGATCCAATTTCAAGGACTGATTGAGGAACTACAGAATTATTCTAAATTTTGAAAAATTGACTCATATTTTGGACCAGGACCCACCTGTCATGCCAACACGTCCGACTGCTGAACAGAGAGCATCTTTGAAAAAGTGGATAGATGATGATAACAAAGTAAGGTACTACATGTTGGGTGCAATATCTGATGACTTACAGTGCCAACATGAAAACATTTTGATTATCTGCCAAATGTTGGCTCACCTACAAGAGTTGTTTGGTGAACAGAGTTACGCGGCCAAGTATCAAGTCTGTCAAAGACTTTTTAAGGCCAAGATGCTGTGGGCAGTCAGTCTAAGATCATTGTTTAACAATAATCAAGGACCTTGAGGAGCTTGAAAAACTCGATATCATCTTAGACAAGGATTTTCAGATTGATGTGATCCTTCAGTCCTTGTCCGATGCATATGGTCAGTTCATCATAAACTTCCATATGCATAAGATGCAGTGTACCTTGACCGAGTTAATGAACATGCTGGTTACAACTGAGCTTTTCATGAAGGGTTCAAAAGGCTCAATTCTTACTGTGGAGTAGACTTCTTCCAAGAGAAAGTCTTTTGAAAAAAAAAAAAAGTCTGCGAAGAAGCAAAAAGTGGATGGCAAGAAGAAGAAGACAGAACCGAAGAAGAAGGCTGCTGATAAGGGAAAATATTTTCACTGCCAATCAGACAGCCATTGGAAGTAGAACTGTCCTCAGTACCTGGCCAGTCTGAAGAACAAGAAGGATGGTCCTTCTGGAGGTATGCTCATTTTAGAATCTAATCTTAGGATTTTTTCTGCATCCAGTTGGGTGCTTGACTCTGGTTCTAGTGCTCATTTGTGCACTTCTATGCAGGGTCTTGAGGAGATCAGGAGGCTGAGGGATGGGGAGATGATCCTACGCATCGAGAACGGAGCAAGAGTTGCAACTGTGGCTGCGAAAACCTACTCTCTGCGATTACCATTAGGATTATATTTATTTCTTAGAGATTGTTATTATGTGCCTGCAACAAGCAGGAATTTGATTTTTATTTCATGTTTAGCATAAGAAGGCTATGTGATTAGCTTTTATAAGGACCATTGTAATATTTTTTATGAAAATAATAAAGTTGCAAATGGTTTTCTTATTAACAGTCTCTATCAGCTACATATTGATGTATCTGTATTTAATATTGAGCAAAATATGAATGCCATAAGAATTAAAAGGCCTAGAGATAGTCTAAATGATAAGTATCTGTGGCACCTAAGGCTAGGTCATATAGCGGAAGATAAGGTTAACAAATTGGAGAAATCTGGGCTATTGAGTCTATTGACTTTCGAGTCATATCCAATTTGTGAATCATGCCTTCAAGGCAAAATGACCAAGCTTCCTTTTGTGGGACATGGGGAAAGGGCCACAGACCTACTTGCCCTAGTACATACGGATGTGTGCGGCCCATTTGATGTACCGACTAGAGGCAACTACATATACTTCATTACCTTTATCGATGATATGTCTAGGTACGGGTATGTGTTTCTAATGAAACACAAGTCTGAAGCTTTTGAAAGGTTCAAAGAATTCAGACATGAGATAGAAAAATAAACAGAAAAGCCTATTAAGGTTCTTCGATCAGATCAAAAAGGTGAAAACCTTAGTCAGGTGTTCCTAGACTATATTAAGGATAATGGTATAGTCTCTTAATGGACTCCACCTGAAACGTCTCAATTCAACGAGGTTTCAGAACGGAGAAATCAGATCCTATTAGATATGGTCTGTTCCATGATGAGCTTCATGGATCTCCCTGAATTTCTTTGGAGATATTGTCTTATGACAGTAATTTATGTATTGAATAGGATTTCATCTAAAATCGTTCCTACCATACCGTATGAGATATGGCATGGTAAGAAGCCAAGTCTGAATCATCTTAGATTTGGGGTTGTCCGGCTCATGTCAGGAGACAACAGGTGGACAAGTTAGAGTTCAGGTCTTTTAAAGCTCGGTTCATAGGATATCTTAAAGAGTCATTAGGATACTATTTTTATATTCTGGAAGACCACAATGTGATTGTGAGTCGAAATGCTATTTTTCTTGAAAAATAGTTTATTCAAGATGGTGGCAGCGGAAGAATAATTAAGCTCAAGGAGAATGTCTCCCAAGAGCAATGAACTAAAGAACCTGAGGAACCAAATCAATCAGAATCAGTCCCAACACAAACTCTTCCACCTCGTAGATCGACTAGAGTTTTCTGTCCTCCTGAAAGGTACTTAGGTACCATACAAGAGAAAGTAGAGGAAATGTTCCTCACAGAAAATGGGGCTCATGGTGATGACCCCAAGACCTATGATGAGGTGATATCAGATATCGACTCTGAGAAATGGTTAGAGGTAATGAGATCAGAAATTAACTTGATGCACTCAAACCAAGTCTGGACCTTGGTAGATCCACCTGAAGGTATTGTACCAATTGGGTGTAAATGGATCTTCAAGAGAAAGATAGGTGCAGATGGAAATGTAGAGACATTCAAGGCTAGGCTCGTAGCGAAAGGTTATAGTCAGCGCGAAGGCAATGACTATTAGGATACCTTCTCGCCCGTAGCCATGCTAAAATCCATTCGCACATTGCTTGCTGTTGCAGCCTATTTCGATTATGAAATATGGCAGATGAACGTGAAAACGGCATTCTTAAATAGATATCTTGAAGAAGATATCTATATGGAAAAGCCATTTGGTTTCACATCCAGTGATGATGATCACAGGATCTGCAAGCTGCAAAGGTCTATTTATGGACTTAAGCAAGCATCTCGGAGTTGGAATACTCATTTCAATGATGTCATCAAAATATTTGATTTCATCAAGAACGAGGAGGAACCATATGTGTTCAAAAAGGTCAGTGGGAGCGCAGTTGTCATCCTCGTATTGTACGTAGATGATATCCTCTTAATTGGGAATGACATTCCCATGTTGACCTCAGTCAAAGTATGGTTGTCTAAGGAGTTCTCTATGAAAGATCTAGGAGAGGCATCCTTTATACTGGGTATTAAGGTCTATAGAGATAGATCAAATAGGATGCTGGGACTTTCACAGAAGATGTACACAGAGGAGGTGCTAAAAAGATTTAGCATGGAAAACTCCAAAAAAGGTTTATTACCTTTTAGACAAGACATTCATCTCTCCAAGAAGATGTGCCCTAGCACACCTGAGGAGATTGAATGCATGAGCAAGATCCCTTATGCTTCGGTAATAGAGAGCCTCATGTATGCCATGCTATGTACATGACCTGATATAGCCAATGCTATGAGTGTCATAAGCAGATATCAATCAAATCCAGGCGAAGAGCACTAGACTTCTGTGAAATGTATCCTTAAGTACTTGAGAAAGACTAAGGATATGTTTCTAATCTTTGAGAATGGAGAACTCCAGATTTAGGGATATACAAACTCAAACTTTATGTCTGATATAGATGATCGAAAGTCGACATCTGGGAGTTTGTTCATTTGCAATGGTGGTGCAGTCAGCTGGAAGAGTTTTAAGCAGACGGTGATTGCTGATTCCACCATGGAGGCAGAGTATATTGCTGCATCGGAAGCTGCGAAGGAGGCATTCTGGTACAAGAAGTTTGCCGCAGAGCTTGGAGTGATGTCATCGGATGCCATACCTTTTTACTGTGACAATAATGGCACCATAACCCTAGCTAAGGAGCCAAGGTCTCACCAGAAGTCCAAGCACATTGAGCGGTGATTCCATCTGATCCATGATTACCTCAAAAAAAATTATGTCGAGGTCAAGAGAGTCCACTCCACAGACAATGTGGCAGACCCGCTGACTAAGCCATTAAGCCAATAGAAGATCGAAGCCCACCTTGAGAAGATGGGACTTAGATATGTAGCCAATTGGCATTAGATCAAGTGGGAGTTTGTTAGATGTGTGCCCTAGATGCTAGATCGGCTGACACATTTTTGTACAGATCTAAGGGCAAATTTATAATTTTGACTATAAATGAATAAAAAGATTATTCTTCTATCATATTGTGTACATTGTGTCTGTGATTCATCCTTTGAGTTAGTAGGAATGTAAATTCATATTTTTCATAGTTGAAAATTTAAGGCATGAATTTACATAACTAACTCATAAACAGCTCCTGACCATAAGATCATCATGAGGATGATGATCGATCTGGAAGGTTGGTGTACGATTGCTTTCTTATGGTAGATGTGTCTTGAGTCTACGGTATGGAGATATCAGAGTGAGAGTACAGGTATTCATTGAGAACGAGAGTACTGAGCGTGACCACTTCGAGCAGTCATAAGGAAGTCTACCTTCTCGTTGATGACTAGCTCGATGCTGCAGTTGTGTATCTAGTTCTTTGACCGGAGGTGCATCGACAGTTCACCTTGAGTGTGTTATAGTTTGACTACACCATAACTCGATCTCCTAGCCATTTGGAATCCTGAGGTGTATGTTGGCTGTAGCATATTCATTGTAGAAACTAGGTCGCACCAAGATGGGATCTATCAACCTCGGTAGATGAGAGGAGTTTTCCTATGATAATTGAAAGATCGAGTCCTTAAGCCCATGACCATGGCAGAGTGAAATAATGAAAAAAAGTTTTTCATTAAAGTTTCACATCAGACTCAGATCGATCGATTAACTCATATGACTGATGTTGGGTTTGACAAGTTCACCTTAACCCTAATTCAGTCGGGACTCATGATAGAGGATCTCAATCACATAGGTAGCTGCACCGAGAAGTTTGTCTTCAGTTCTGATGGGTTGCCACTATATACTGCTAGGTGTCACTGATGAATTTTGAGAGCAATTAGAATGATATTGATGATCGATCATTCTAATTGTCTGAATCAGAAGAGTTCTGATCCATCGAAAGGAGTTTCGATGATGTCGATGATGAAATCATGACATGTCTCATTACCATACAAAATTAAACCTAACTAGGTCACACAAATAAGGGTTAGGATCTGGATGTCATCAATTGGGCTAATCCAATTGATTTGGATAAGATCCAATTAGGTTCAAGGAAATCAAGCTAGCACACGATTGAGTCTAACTTTCTCCTCATGTAATCTTTTCTGTCTCTACTGAGCCAAATGTGATTTGACTCACCTAGAGACCTTGAAAAGGTTTCTCTCAGTCTAAATAAAGCTTGTCCAGCTCAGAAAAAGTTTTTCTTAATTCATGAGATGAATTTAAGACAACACCTGTTAATTCCTAGCACCTGCCAATTTCATTTTAGGACATCTGTCAAATGTTGACATATGCGTCTTAAACTAAAGAGAGCTCATTGGAGGATTTTTGTGAAGTGTCCACATGCCAAAACCCAATTGAATTGGATGCCATAATCAGATTATAGCATGAGTCCAATTGGATTAAAGTGGGCGCCCCAAATGGATAAGAACCAAAGAGTCCTGATAAACATAGACCCTTTGGCGCCACCTTGCTTGAGCTTATCCAATATTGGCACCAACTTAGGAGAGAGGATGGGGTTCTTATCTAATGTGATCAAATGATATCACACTACCAATCAGAATTTTTCCAAAATTTATTAAAATTTTTTGATTGGTTGAATGATGTGGCACTGCGCAGCATACAAGGTCTATATAAACCCTACCACGCCTAGGGTTTCAAGGTAGAAGTTATTTTATGCACAAAACCCAATAGCTGCCACCCCCTCTCCTCTTCTCCATGTCCTCCTTGCTCTCCTTCCTCCCCTCTTCATGTCCAAAGAGTTGGACATCCATCTGGCAAAGATCCAAGGCGTGGTGACGCCTGGAATAGAAGGCTGCAGGACATCTTCGACAGGCTGCTGCTCCAACTTCAGTAAGACTTTTGAAGATCTTTCTAATCAGATTTAGATCTGATTTTTGGAGCATAGATTTGTGAGGAAAAGACATTCTATGTCCTGCCCAAGTGGATACCGGTAGAGGCCAGGTGCTTGCATGGTTACATCAGAACCTCGCACTGTGCAGAGATCATCTACAGGGTAATTAGATTACCCCTGAGGTATTTCTTATTTCATCATAGTTTTAGATTTAATTTTAGATTTGAAATATCAGATAATAAGATTAGATCTAGAGATTTAGATCTAAAATACATGTAGGATAAAAAAATTTTAAATTTATTCCGCCCTAGATTTGGTGAAATTTGGAAGATCCTACGAGGAAAAATAGTTTTCCTCCTTCAATACGGATGTGTGCGGCCCATTTGATGTACCGGCTAGAGGCAACTACATCTACTTCATTATCTTTACCGATGATATGTCTAGGTACGGATATATGTTTCTAATGAAACACAAGTCTGAAGTTTTTGAAAGGTTCAAAGAATTCCGATATGAGGTAGAAAAATAAACAGAAAAGCCCATTAAGGTTCTTCGATCAGATCGAGGAGGTGAATACCTTAGTCATGAAGGAGGAAAATCACTTTTCCTCATAGGATCTTCTAGATTTTACCAAATTTGGGGTGGAATAAATTTAAAAATTTTTATCTTATATGTATTTCAAATCTAAATCTCTAGATCTAATCTTATTATCTGATATTTCAAATCTAAAATTAAATCTAAAACTATGATGAAAGAAGAAATACCTCAAGGGTAATCTGATTACCCTATAGATGATCTCTGCACAGTTCGAGGTTCTAATGTAGCCATGCAAGCACTTGGGCTCTACCGGTATCCACTCGGTAGGACCTAGAACATCTTCTCCTCATGAATCTATGCTCCAAAAATTAGATCTAAATCTGATTAGAAAGATCTTCAAAAGTCTTCCTGAAGTTGGAGCAACAGCCTGTCGAAGAAGTCCTACAGCCTTCTGTTCCAGGCGTCACCACGCCTTGGATCTTTGCCAGATGGATGTTCAACTCTTTGGACGTGAAGAGGGTAGGAAGGAGAGTAGGAAAGATGTAGAGAAGAGGAGAGGGGGTAGTAGATATTGAGTTTTATGCATAAAATAACTTCTACCTCAAAACCCTAGGCGCAGAAGGGTTTATATAGATCCTGTATGCTGCGCAGTGCCACATCATTCAACCAATCAGAAAATTCTAATAAATTTCAAAAAAATTTTGATTAGTGGAGTGATGTCATCTGATCAAATCAAATATGAACCCCACCCTCTCTCCTAAGTTGGCCCCAACATTGGATAAGCTCAAGCAAGGTGGCGCCAAAGAGTCCATGTTTATCAAGACTCTTTGGTTCTTATCCATTTGGGGCACCCACTTTAATCCAATTGGGCTCACACCATAATCTGATTATGGCACCCAATTCAATTGGATTTTAGCATGTGGACACTCTACAAAAATCCTCCAATGAGCCCTCTTCAGTTTAAGACCCATATGTCGACTTTTGACAGATGTCCTAAAATGAAATTGGCAGGTGCTAGGAATTAGCAGGTGTTGTCTTAAATTCATCTCATGAACTAAGACAAGCTTTTTTTGAGTTGGACAAGCTTCATTTAGACAGAAAGAAACCTTTCTAAAGTTCTCTAGATGAGTCAAATCATATTTGGCTTAGTAGAGACAGAAAAGATTACATGAGGAGAAAGTTAGGCTCAATCATGTGCTAGCACGATTTTCATGAACCTAATTGGATCTTATCCAAATCAATCGGGTTAGCCCAATTAATGACATCCAGATCCTAACCCTTGTTTGTATGATCCAGTTTGGTTCAATTCTATATGGTAATGAGACATGTCGTGATCTCATCATCGACATCATTGAAACTCCAATCGATGGACCAGAACTCTTCTGATTCAGATAATTAGAATGATCGATCATCAATATCATTCTAATTACTCTCAAAATCCACCAGTATCACTTAACAGTATGTGGTGGCAACCCATCAGAACTGAAGACGAACCTCTCGGTGCTGCTACCTGTGTGATTGAGTTCCTCTATCATGAGTCCCGACTGAATTAGGGTTAAGGTGAACTCATCAAACCCAACATCAGTCATATGAGTTAATCGATCGATCCGAGTCTGATGTGAAACCTTAATGGAAAACTCTTTTTCATTATTTCACTCTACCATGGCCATGGGCTTAAGGACTCGATCTTTCAATTATCATAGGACTACTCCTCTCATCTATCGAGGTTGATAGATTCCATCTTGGTGTGACCTAGTTCCTACAATGAATATGCTACAGCCAACATACACCTCAGGATTTTGAATGGCTAGAAGACCGAGTTATGGTGTAGTCAAACTATAACACACTCCAGGTGAACTATCAATACACCTCAGGTCAAAAAATTGGACACACAACTGCAGCATCGAGCTAGTCATCGATGAGAAGGTAGACTTTCTTATGATTGCTCGATATGGTCACGCTCAGTACTCTCGTTCTCAATGAATACCTGTACTCTCGCTCTGGTGTCTCCACACCATAGACTCAAGATACATCTATCCTAAGAAAGCGATCGTATACCAACCTTTCAGATTGATCACCATCCTCGTGATGATCCTATGGTCAGGAGCTGTTTATGAGTTAGTTATGTAAATTCATGCCTTAAATTTTTAACTCTTAAAAATATGAATTTACATTCCTACTAACTCAAAAGATGTATCACAGACACAATGTATACAATGTGATAGAAGAATAACCCTTTTATTCATTTATAGTCAAAATTATAAATTTACCCTTAAATCTGTACAGGAATGTGTCAGCCGATCTGGCATCTAGGGCACACATCTAACAAACTCCCACTTGACCTAATGCCAATTGGCTACATATCTAAGTCTCATTTTTTCAAGGTGGGCTTTGATCTTCTGCTGGCCTAATGGCTTTGTCAGTGGGTCTGCCACATTGTCTGTGGAGTCGACTCTCTTGACCTTGACATAACCCTTTTCGAGGTAATCACAGATCAAATGGAATCGCCGCTCGATGTGCTTGGACTTCTGATGAGACCTTGGCTCCTTAGCTAGGGCTATGGCTCCATTATTGTCATACTAAAGTGGTATGGCATCCGATGACATCACTCCAAACTCTGCGGCAAACTTCTTATACCAGAATGCCTCCTTTGCAGCTTTCGATGCAGCAATGTACTCTGCTTCCATGGTGGAATCAGCAACCACCATCTGCTTGGAACTCTTCCAACTGACTGCACCACCATTGCAAATGAACAAACTCTCAGATGTCGACTTTCGATCATCTATATCAGATATAAAGTCTGAGTCTGTATACCTCTGAATCTGGAGTTCTCCATTCCCAAAGACTAGAAACATATCCTTAGTCCTTCTCAAGTACTTAAGGATACATTTTACAGAAGTCCAGTGCTCTTCACCTGGATTCGATTGATATTTGCTTGTAACACTCACAGCATGGGCTATATCAGGTCGTGTACATAGCATGGCATACATGAGGCTCCCTATTGCCGAAGCATATGAGATCTTACTCATGTTATGATCTAGGTGGTGTGTCCAAGGCCCAGGGGACCAAGGCTAAGGCCAAAGTCCATCATTCATGAGGGCTTCTTGAAGACTCTAGGGCTAGTTGGGCCCTAGGTTGAAAGGCTGTGGGCCTTTCGGGTACTTGAGGTCTAGGTTATGTGGGCCTCAAGGGACAAACTCTTTATGGGCCAGGTCTAGGCCCAGGATAGGTGAGATTAGGTTGAGTCATGGGTGTATATGGACTTGGGTTAACCTAATCTCTCATAGAGTTGGTCAAGGGAGTTTTGGGTTTGGGTCACTTGACCCGGTGTTTATATATACATGTACTGTATATAGGTTGGAAAAAGCTAAGAAAATACAAGACTCTTTCTCCTAAGTCTCTCTCTCTCTTCTCCTTCTCTCTCCAGCAATTCTCCATGCCCCAAGAGCAAGAAACCCTAGGGTTTCTTGCCGCCAGTCCATAAAAGGAAAGAAGAAGGGGAGGCGCAAGCCCCTTCCCCCTTGCAGCCGCCTACCAGATCTGCTCTCCCTCTCTTGCAGGCACCCAAATACTAGGTCTAGAACCTAGAATCTCTTGAGAAGAGGTTTGTACAAGTCTCTCTCAGATCTGGAGTTGATCTGAGGTCGTTTGAGGCATAGGTGAGATCTCCATCAACAAATCTACAAGAAAGGCTGCAGCAGGGCAGATCTGCAAGGTCTGTCTCCATCTATCTTCTTTCCTATCTAGAATATCCTAATTTGAGATCTACAAATTGGAAGACCTTGGTTCAGGTCTGATCTAGTTGGGTACCAGAACTTGGATTTTTTAGAGGTGGTTTCAAAGGCATTCTTCATCTGGAATGAAAGGCTGACGAAGAAGACAGCAACCAGGCTGATTTCGTCAAGGGCCTTGGATCGTGTCCAGATGACTCCAGATCTATTCGTTGCTGGTTTTGCTGCACCCAAGGTCTGTGGGAGGAGCCAGGATCATGCTTCAATAGTTGGTATCAGAGCCACAGTGGTGAGGAAGTGGTTCCAAGTATGAAAAGTTGAAGATCCCAAGTGCTGAAAATTTTCAGCAAGGTACCATCAAGGTATATTCTACACTTCTTGATTTTATATTGCTTGTTTGGCTTGGATCCAGTCATGGGCAGCAATATGAAGGTCGAGTTTGAGAAGTTTGATGGCAAGGAAAATTTTTCTATGTGAAAAATCCGGATGGAGGATCTTCTAGTGCAAGCAGATCTGAATCAGACTTTGAATGAGAAGCCTGAGGGAATGACGGATAGACAATGGGCATCGTTGGAGAAGAAAGCATGCTCGGTGATCAGAGGATGTTTGGCGGATGCAGCGTTGTATTCGGTGCTGGAAGAAAAGACCCCGAAGGGCCTTTGGTCGAAGTTGCACACCATGTATATGGGGAAAAATATGTGCAACAAGCTGATGCTGAAGAAGAGGTTGTACAGTCTTCGGATGCAAGAGGGATCTGATGTGATTGGCCACATTCAGAGGTTCGACCAGTTGTGCACGGAGTTGATGAATATCGGGGTGAAGCTGGATGAGGAGGACAAGTCCCTGTTGCTTTTGTGTTCACTACCAGGATCATATGATTCTTTGGTGACTACACTGCTCTATGGCAAGGAGACTCTAGAATATGAGGACATGGTCTCGGTGCTGAGGTCTAATGAGCAGAGGGAAAAATTGACCAGAGATCGGGCTCCCCAGGAGGGTTTGGTAGTAGGGGAGAGGACAGATAGAGGCAGAGGCAGAAGCAAGTCCAGGGGGCGGTCCAAGTCCAGAAAGGAAAAGAAAGAGGTGAAATGCTTCAAGTGCAATGAGTTCGGGCACTTCAAGCGAGAATGTCCACTATGGAAGAGCAAGAAGGGAGAAAGAAGTGGCTCAGAGTCAGTGAGTGCAGTTGCTGGGCAGCAGGTGGAGGATGATCTACTTGTGGTATCAGATGGTCACAGGCAGTACACAGAGGAGTGGACACTAGACTCTGCATGCTCGCATCACTACACACCACACAAGTCTTGGTTTGCTACATACACCAAGACAGATGAGGGATCACTGACTCTAGATGACAATCATCCTTGCAAGGTGGCTGGGATAGGGACAATCAGGGTGAGGATGTTTGATGGGATTGTGAGGACATTGACAAATGTAAAGCACATCTTGGAGCTGGAAAAGAATCTGGTGTCACTTGGCTACTTGGAGCGCAGTGGATACAGCTTCAGCAGTAGGGCTAGAAGCAGAGTACTGAACATCTTCAATGGAGCTATGGTGGTGATGAGAGGCAGAAGGTTGGACAATAACCTCTATCGCATGGAGGGATCTGTGGTGACCGGAGAGTCTGATGCAGCAGCTGTAGCACAGGACCAGGAGGGGACTTACAGGATGTGGCACTACCGCCTAGGCCACATGGGTGACAGGGGGCTGAGGGAGTTGAGCAGGAGAGGACTCATCTCTGATCTGGAAGATGGTGCTACAGGGGAGATCTGTGAGCCTTGCCAGATGAGAAAGCAGAGGAGAGTTCAGTTCGACATCAGTACAGCCCGTAGTGCAGCCCCTTTGGAGTTAGTACACATGGATGTGTGGGGACCAGCCCCATTTTAGCTAGGAATGGGGCCAGATACTTCATGGCCCTGATTGATGATTTCTCAAGGAAACTCTGGATTTACTTCATGAGAAAGAAGTCAGAGGTCTTCACCAAGTTCAAGATCTAGAAAGCTGAGGTGGAGAAGGAGCAGGGGAGGAGTGTGAAGTGTCTGAGGTTAGACAATGGCGGGGAGTACACCAGCAGAGAGTTCCAGGATTACTGTGAGAAGTGTGGGATCAGGAGACACTTCTCAGTTAGGGGGACTCCACAGCAGAATGGGGTGGCCAAGAGGATGAACATAATACTTTTGGAAAAGGCACGATGCATGAGGCTGCAGGCAGGGCTTCCAAAGGAGTTCTGGGTTGACACAGTTAACGCAGTGGGTTACTTGATCAATCGGTCACCTCACATCAGGTTGGATGGCAGGCTTTCAGAGGAGGTGTGGTCTGGGAGGACAGTTGGGCTGGACCATCTACGGGTATTTGGGTGCACGCCTATGTGCACATTGGAGCTGGTGAGCGGAGCAAGCTAGATGCTAGATCACTCAAGACGGTGTTTCTAGGCTATCCATGAGGAGTCAAGGATATAGGCTATGAGATCCCTTGGAAAAGAAGGTCATCATTAGTTGGGATGTGACTTTTGATGAGGAGTCAGTCCTATGGAGGCGAGCAGGCATGGAGGAGCAGCATGAGCAGGAGGAGGTCTAGAAGGGCGCTGCTGGACAGCTTACCTCTTTTATTTTGCCTCTTGTAGGTACTACGGGAGGACATGACATTCAGGTGGAGAAGCTACCTAAGGTGTCTCCACAGGTGGAGAGGACTCGGATGGATGATCAAGGCGGAGAGGTCCAGCAGGAGCGAGCTGGATAGAGGACTGATATTGGTGTTGCACTACACAAGCCCAAGAGGACCATTAGGCAACCGAACCGATATGGCTTCGAGGAGATGCTGTCATATGCCCTGGTGATAGTGAATGGAGACCCATACACGTATCAGGAGGCTATTGAGAGCCAGGACAGAGAGCGGTGGGTTCAGGCGATGTCCGAGGAGATGCAGTCTCTCCACAAGAACCAGACATGGCGATTGGTGCAGTTGCCACAGGGGAAGAGGCCCATTGGCTGCAAATGGGTCTACAGTCGCAAGGAAGGGCCTTCAAAGCAGGGAGGTATCAGAGTCAAGGCGAGGTTAGTGGCCAAGGGATACTCCCAGAAGGAAGGCATCGACTTCAGCGAGGTCTTCTCTCCCATCATCAGACACACTTCCATCAAAGTGTTGCTGAGCATCGTAGCAGCTCAGAATTTAGAGCTGGAGCAGATGGATGTCAAGATGGCGTTCCTCCATGGGCATTTGAAGGAGAGGATTTACATGGAGCAGCCACTCGATTTCAGGGATCCAGGATCAGAGGAAAAGGTTTGTCTATTGCAGAAGTCGCTGTACAGGCTGAAGCAGTCGTCGAGGCAATGGTACAAGTGGTTCGACTCCTATGTGCGCAGCATTGGACTTTCTAGGTGCGAGTTTGATCCCTGTGTTTATGTTCAGTCTCTTGAGGATGGTTCTAGGTTGTTCCTACTCTTGTATGTGGATGACATGCTTATAGCATGCAAGAGTAGGAAGGTTGTGCAGGATCTGAAGGCATCCTTATCTCGGGAGTTTGAGATGAAGGATTTGGGCCCTGCAAGGAAGATCCTAGGCATGGAGATTTTCAGAGACCGAACCCAGAGGGTGCTGCATCTATCTCAGGGGGGCTACATACGGAAGATCTTAGAGAGGTTCAGGATGAAGGGAGCAAAGTCGGTGGAGCTGCCACTTGTCGGTCACTTCAGACTCTCGAAGACCATGGCGCCATAGACTGAGGTGGAGGCTCAGGAGATGGAGAAGGTTCCTTATGCTTCAGGAGTTGGGAGCTTGATGTATGCGATGGTTTGTTATAGGCCAGACATCGCTCATGCAGTGAGTCAGGTTAGCAGGTTCATAGTGCAGCCTAGCAGGGAGCACTGGAGAGCTCTGAAGTGGATATTCAGATACCTGGCGGGTTCAGTTGGAGTTGGCATCTGCTACGAATAGCGAGGAGGTGCAGTGAAATACTCTGACATGTCCAGGGAGGCTCAGGGGCTGATTGGCGGTTATGTAGATGCAGACTTCGGTGGAGATGTGGATACCCGAAGGTCTACGACAGGCTTCATCTTTAGCCTGTATGGAGGTCCTATTTCTTGGAGATCGAGTCTGCAGCCTATCACGGCCCTATCCACTACAGAGGTGGAGTACATCGGGCTGACAGAAACAGCTAAGGAGTCAATTTGGCTGAAGGGTTTGTTGACAGAGATGGGCCTTACTCAGGAGGCAATTAGAGTGCACTGTGACAGCCAGAGTGCACTTCTATTAGCACAGAACTCAGTCTATCATGTAAGGACAAAGCACATCGACATTTGATATCATCGGATCAGGGAGCTTGTGGAGGATGGCGAGGTGGAGCTGGTAAAGGTACACACCAAGGACAACCCAGCTGATGCACTTACGAAGGTACTTCCACGGGACAACTTTCAGAGATGTGTTGAGCTGATTCGGCTGATGGACAGAGTGGAGCTGGTTGAGGCCTTGGGACACCAAGGTGGAGATTGTTATGATCCAGGTGGTGTGCCCAAGGCCCAGGGGACCAAGGCTAAGGCCAAAGTCCATCATTCATGAGGGCTTCATGGAGACTCTAGGGCTAGTTGGGCCCTAGGTTGAAAGGCTGTGGGCCTTTCGGGTACTTGAGGTCTAGGTTATGTGGGCCTCAAGGGACCAACTCTTTATGGGCCAGGTCTGGGCCCAGGATAGGTGAGATTAGGTCGAGTCATGGGTGTACATGGGCTTGGGTTAACCTAATCTCCCATAGAGTTGGTCAAGGGAGTTTTGGGTTTGGGTCACTTGACCCGGTGTTTATATATACATGTACTGTATATAGGTTGGAAAAAGCCAAGAAAATACAAGACTCTTTCTCCCAAGTCTCTCTCTCTCTTCTCCCTCTCTCTCCAAAAATTCTCCATGCCCCAGGAGCAAGAAACCCTAGGGTTTCTTGCCGCCAGTCCATAAAAGGAAAGAAGAAGGGGAGGCGCAAGCCCCTTCCCCCTTGCAGCCGCCTACCAGATCTGCTCTCCCTCTCTTGCAGGCACCCAAACACCAGGTCCAAGACTTGAAATCTCTTGAGAAGAGGTTGCTACAAGTCCCTCTCAGATCTGGAGTTGATCTGAGGTCGTTTGAGGCGTGGGTGAGATCTCCATCAACAGATCTATAAGAAAGGCTGCAGCAGGGCAGATCTGCGAGGTCTGTCTCCATCTATCTTCTTCCCTATCTAGAACACCCCGATTTGAGATCTATGAATTGAAAAACCTCGGTCCAGGTCTGATCTGATTGAGTACCAGATCTTGGATTTTCTAAAGGTGGTTTCAAAGGCATTCTTCATCTGGAACAAAAGGCTGATGAAGAAGACAGCAACCAGGCTGATTTCGTCAAGGGCCTTGGATCGTGTCCAGATGACTCCAGATCTATTCGTTGCTGGTTCCGCTGCACCCAAGGTCCGTGGGAGGAGCCGAGATCATGCTCCAACAGCTCATGCATTCAATCTCCTCAGGTGTGCTAGGGTACATCTTCTTGGAGAGATGAATGCCATGTCTAAAAGATAATAAACCTCTTTTGGAGTTTTCCATGCTAAACCTGTTTAGCACCTCCTCTATGTACATCTTCTGTGAAAGTCCCAGCATCCTATTTGGTCTATCTCTATAGACCTTAATACCCAGTATAAAGGATGCCTCTCCTAGATCTTTCATAGAGAACTCCTTAGACAACCATACTTTGACTAAGGTCAACATGAAAATGTCATTCCTAATTAGGAGGATGTCATCTACGTACAATACGAGGAAGACAACTGCGCTCCCACTGACCTTTTTGAACACACATGGTTCCTCCTCGTTCTTGATGAAATCAAATATTTTTGTCACATCATTGAAATGAATATTCCAACTCTGAGATGCTTGCTTAAGTCCATAAATGGACCTTTGCAGCTTGCAGATCTTGTGATCATCATCACTGGATGTGAAACCAAGCGATTGTTCCATATAGATATCTTCCTCAGGATGTCCATTTAAGAACGCCATTTCACATCTATCTGCCATATTTAATAATCAAAATAGGCTGCAACAGCAAGCAATGTGCAGATGGATTTTAGCATGGCTACAGGCGAGAAGGTATCCTGATAGTCAATGCCTTCGAGCTGACTATAACCTTTTGCTACGAGCCTAGCCTTCAATGTCTCCACATTCCCATCTGCACCTATCTTTTTCTTGAAGATCTATTTACACCCAATAGGTACAATACCTTCAGGTGGATCTACCAAGGTCTAGACTTGGTTTGAGTGCATCGAGTCAATTTTTGATCTTATTGCCTCTAACCATTTCTCGGAGTCGATATCTGATATCGTCTTGTCATAGATCTTAGGGTCATCACCATGAGCCCCATTTCTCACAAGGAATATTTCCTCTACATTCTCTTGTATGGTACCTAAGTACCTTTCAAGAAGACAAAAAATCTTAGTCGATCTACGAGGTGGAAGAGGTTGTGTGGGGACTAGTTCTAATTGATTGGGTTCCTCAGGTTCTTGAGCTCATTGCTCTTGGGAGACATTCTCCTTGAGCTTAATTATTCTTCCGATGCCACCATCTTGAATAAATTATTTTTCAAAAAAAATAGCATTTCGACTCACAATCAAATTGTGATCTTCTAGAATATAGAAATAGTATCCTAATGACTCTTTAGGATATCCTTTGAACCGAGCTCTAAAAGACCTGAACTTTAACTTGTCCGCCTGCTGTCTCTTGACATGAGCCAGGCAACCCCAAATTTGAGATGATTCAGACTTGGCTTCTTACCATGCCATATCTCATATGGTGTGGTAGGAACGGTTTTAGAGAAAATCCTATTCAATACATAAATTACTGTCATAAGATAATATCCCCAAAGAAATTTGGGGAGGTCCGTGAAGCTCATCATGGAACGGACCATATCTAATAGGGTCCGATTTCTCCATTCTGAAACCCCATTGAGTTGAGACATTCCAGGTGGAGTCCATTGAGAGACTATGCCATTGTCCTTAAGATAGTCTTGGAACTCCCGACTAAGGTATTCACCTTCTCGATCTGATCGAAGAATCTTAATGGGTTTTTCTGTTTATTTTTCCACCTCATGTCTGAATTTTTTGAACCTTTCAAAAGCTTCAGACTTATGTTTATTAGAAACACATACCCGTACCTAGATATATCATCGATAAAGGTAATGAAGTAGATGTAGTTACCTCTAGCCGGCATATAAAATGGGCCGCACACATCCGTATGTACTAGGGCAAGTAGGTCTGTGGCCCTTTCCCTATGTCCCACAAAAGGAAGCTTGGTCATTTTGCCTTGAAGGCATGATTCATAAACTAGATATGACTCGAAAGTTAATGGACTCAATAGCTCGGATTTCTCCAATTTGTTAACCCTATCTTCCGCTATATGACCTAGCCTTAGGTGCCACAGATACTTATCATTTAGACTATCTCTAGGCCTTTTAATTTCTATCACATTCACATTTTGCTCAATATTAAATACAGATACATCAATATGTAGTTGATAGAGACCGTTATTAAGAAAACCATCTGCAACTTTATTATTTTCATAAAAAATATTATAATGGTCCTTATGAAAGCTAATCACATAGCCTTCTTGTGCTAAACATGAAACAGAAATCAAATTCCTGCTTGCTGCAAGCACATAATAACAATCTCTAAGAAATAAATCTAATCCTAACGGTAATCGCAGAGGGTAGGTTCTCACGATCACAGTAGCAACTCTTGCTCTGTTCTCGATACATAGGATCATCTCCCCATCCCTCAGCCTCCTGCTCTCTTCAAGATCCTGCATAGAAGTGCACAAATGAGCACTAGAATTAGAGTTAAGCACCCAATTGGATGCAGAAAAAATCATAAGATTAGACACTAAAATGAGCATACCTCTAGAAGGACCATCCTTCTTATTCTTCAGGGTGGTGAGGTACTGAGGATAGTTCTGCTTCCAATGGCTGTCTGATTGGTAGTAGAAATATATTTTTTTTATCAGCAGCCTTCTTCTTCGGTTCTGTCTTCTTCTTTTTGCCATCCATCTTCTGCTTCTTCGCAGACTTCTTTTTCTTTTCAAAAGACTTTTTCTTGGAAGAAGTCTGCTCCACAATAAGAACTGAGCCTTTTGAACCCTTCATAGAAAGCTCAACCGTAACCAGCATGTTCATTAACTGGATCAAGGTACACTGCATCTTATACATATAAAAGTTCATGATGAACTGACCATATGCATCGGACAAGGACTGAAGGATCACATAAATCTGAAAATCCTTGTCTAAGATGATATCGAGTTTTTCAAGCTCCTTAAGGTCCTTGATCATTATCAAACAATGATCTTGGACTGACTGCCCATCACGCATCTTGGCCTTAAAAAGTCTTTGATAGACTTGATACTTGGTCGCGCGACTCTGTTTACCAAACAACTCTTGTAGGTGAGCCAACAATTGACAGGTAGTCAAAATGTTCTCATGTTGGCACTGCAAGTCATCAGACATTACATCCAACATGTAGTACCTTGCTTTGTTATCATCATCTGTCCACTTTTCTAGAGACGCTCTCTGTTCAGTAGTCGGACATGCTGGCATGGCAGGTGGGTCCTAGTCCAAGACATGAGTCAATTTTTTGAAATCCAGAATAATTCTGTAGTTCCTCAACCAATCTTTGAAATTGGATCCAGTCAATCTGTGGGTGTCTAGAATTTTGGTCAGGGGGTTTGAGGCAGACATGTTTCCTGTAGAGAGTCAAAAGTTTCTAATTAGATTTTGTAATCAAACTTAACCAATTTGTTTAGGAGTTTTATTTTTAAACAAATTAGGCTCCCACTATTTTCTTAGATCCCTACACTCCCTTGGTAGAGATGTGAAAATCTTTGTGATCAGTGATTTTTAGTGGGTGGTGCGGTCTCACCGACTAGCTCACCACCTCACCTAACAGTTATTGGTGATGGGTCAACTGATGAGTGGACAACTCTTATCCAATAATTCTCTAATCATGGTGCATCCAAAACTTGGTCTCTAATTCATGAAGCTCACCATGTCCGAGATATTGCTCCAATCCTTAGTTAAGTTAGACCCACCATTTGCATGAACTAGATTCGTGATTGGGTCCCTCACCGTATCTAGAATATTGAGCCCAACCCATCCTCTAATTCGTAGCATCCAATGCCTAATGGACATGGTTGTGTCTTTTTGGTGCAATTGAGCCACTGTAACCAGCTGAGAACAATCAACCCCAGAAAGGGCCCGCACATCCATAATGGTGGAAGACCTAGACTTAATATTTTCTTAGAGAGATTTGATTTAGGTCTCATTAAACTTGACTTGACATAGTCATAACAATTATGACTAACCTAGTGGCATGGGTTAGCTTGAATTGTTAGCCACCTCTAATCAGAACTGAGTCGACACATATGGCCAGATAAATGACACCGATGGGAGGGATATGCCATTAACTCGACAAGAACGTATTCGAGTCGAGTAACTCTCAATTAAAAATTAGTCAGTCATATCTGCCCAACTTATCTTAGACATCAAATTATCAAACCAGAACTAATTGGGTTAGCCTACAATCCAGGCTCTAACCACTGAGCCAAATTTTATCTTAACTTGATCGAGTCACATCTAAATGTGATTCAACCTTGATCCAGACTTAATCCTATTAGGCTGGTCAATTATTAGCTTTCATGATCTCACCTAACCAACTCTTGATTCAATTTGATCAACCGCTAGACCTAATTGAGCTATCCAAGCCCGAACCCAATTTTATGAAAATATCTTAGATCTGAAATTCTCAATTTTAGACCTAACTTAATTTCATAAGCTTAATTTATTAATTAAGTTTGGGTTCATAAACAAAGCATGTAAAATAAATCCTAGGATTTCAGGATCTAGGGTTTTGCAGAAAAGTAAGTTTTGATTTCTGATTAAGGATGAACGCGTGGCACCCCTACACGTCATATAAACATCCCATTGAATGAGAAGAGAGGGTCTTAAAATTTTACTTTGTTCTTATGACCAGATGGCCATGAGGAGCACCTTAATCAGAAATATAAATTTAACTACAAAACTAATTAGATCTAAATTAACATATCACATATACAATTTAAGATCTAACTAATACATGCTTTGCATACATCTCATGTATCAAAAATTAATCTAATTAACATGTTTTCAGATCTGATACATCACATGTAATATCTAAAAAATAAGATTTAAATTGAACTATTCAAAATTAAATCTATTCTAGACAAGTTACTAGAACAATTCTACAACTAGTCTAGGCATGCATCAGATCAATTTTATGAAAAAACTAAAATTTTATTTTCTATTTTTTGATCTAATTATAACACTTATAACATCAAAAAAAGTAAATAATAAATTAAATTTAATTCATATTTTAATCTCATTAAAACATAAGACTTAAGACTATTCATGGATTCAACTAATCCTAGTCTAGTCATGCATCTCATGCATGTTAGATGTTCTTAGATTTAATTTTAAATATTTTAATTTTAAATTCTATCATATCTAATGTGATATCTAAAATATTTAATATCAGATAAATAAAAATTAAATTTAAATTTAAATTAGATCTGAAATAGAGCCAACAACCTGGCTCTGATACCACTTGAAGGAGAAAAACTACTTTTCCTCGTAGGATCTTTCAGATTTCATCAAATCTGGGGTGGAATAAATTTAAAAATTTTTATCCTACATGTATTTCAGATCTAAATCTCTATATCTAATATTATTATCTAATATTTTAAATCTAAAATTAAATCTAAAAATATGATGAAAGAAGAAATACCTCAAGGGTAATCTGATTACCCTGTAGATGATCTCTGCACAGCCCGAGGTTCTGATGTAGCCATGCAAGTGCCTAGCCTCTACCGGTATCCACTCAAGTAGGATCTAGAATATTTTCTACTCACAAATCTATGCTCCAAAAATTAGATCTAAATCTGATTAGAAAGATCTTCAAAAGTCTTTCTAAAGTTGGAGCAGCAGCCTGTCAAAGAAGTCCTGTAGCCTTCTGTTCCAAGCGTCACCACGCCTTCGATCTTTGCCAGATGAATGTCCAACTCTTTGGACGTGAAGAGGGAGGAAGAAGAGTAGGGAGGATATGGAGAAGAGGGGAGAGAGCATCAGTGTTGCCCAGCTATGCAACCCAAGAGGGGGGGTGAATTGGGTTTCTAAAAATTTTAAGCCCAACAGATTACTTATGAAGATCAAAACAAAGACTTTAATTCAATATTAATTACCTAAAGCAGGAATGCAAGAATATAATAAAAAATAAAGTGAAGAGATAAAGCACACCACAAACACAAGGATTTATAGTGGTTCGGTGCTAACCTTGCACCTACATCCACTCCCCAAGATCCTACTTGGAAATTTCAATCCACTATCCTTTGTATTCAACCCGAATACAAAACGTCGGAAACTCTGACACTAGCTATCCCAAGCTAGATCACTTATTTCTCGGGTACAAGTAAACCCAAAACACTCCGATTTCAGGTTCGGATCAACCTTTCCTTGTTTTGGAAATCCTCCAAAAACAAGAACAAAAACTCACAAAAAGTTAGAAAATTTAGAGCACAAATTAATACAATAACAGCTCCTTTAAATGAGCGAATATAACAATAAAAGCTTTACTCAAATGAAGAACCTCTTTTTTGGAATTTCTCAAAGTGGATGAACGCTTGAATGCTTGAGAAGAGGTTGATTGTTGATTGAAGATCTCTTGAAAGCTTTGAACGATCTCTAGATCAAGGTTGAAACAATAGGCGTGAAGAATTCTCTCCTTGAAAGATCTTGCTTTTCTCTTTCACAATCTCTCTGGTATATTGTGGATCCTCTCTCTTTTTCTTTTTGGATTTTTCATTGATCTCAGGCTTTTTCTTGCAAATTTCGGATCCTTTCTTCTATTCTTCTCTCTCTTTCTCTGCTCCTCTTCTCTTTTGATTTCACGTTTGATCCGCTATTTAATCTGCAATTTCTTTCACCATTTAAAGCATTTTGTAGCATTAGAAGCAAGAGAAAACAATTTAGGTAGATAAAGAGCCGTTAGAGGATTTTTAGGAAGCATAAATGGCAATTAAAATGGGCAAAAAAAAAAAAAATAGCCGTTGCTGACATTTCCCGTCGCAGGAGTCGACTCATGAGTCGACTCATGCTTCAGGGGTCGACTCATGAGTCGACCTCTGTTGCAAAAACCAGAGAATGCTTTTCTGGAATTTCTTGGCTCAAATTAGCAGGGGTCGACTCATGAGTCGACTCATGCCTTGTGGGTCGACTCATGAGTCGACTCACAGGTCGTGCCAAGCCAGAAAACTAGCGTGCCAAGGAGAATTTTTGCGTGCCAATCAGCTCACAGTGCCATGAGTTGACTCATGAGTTGACTCATGCACTTCAAACCTTCATAACTTCAAGAATATAAGTCCAAACACAATGAAATTTTCACCAATAGATTTCAAATCATTTGTTCTATCAAATGATACTATCAAATCAGGATTTCAGTGAAATTACAATTTTGCCTTTGAAGAGCATAAGGACTTTTTCATTTTAAAATTATTTGTATCCCTTCAATCTGCTTTGTAATCATCAAAATCAATCTAGGAGCAACAATCTCTTCCTTTTTGATGATGACAAAATATTTGAACAAAAATACTTATGTTAATGCATTAATTTCAAAAGAATCCATTATAGGTGTATATGCTTGAAAAGAGTATGATTCTTTTGGCATGTAATATAAATGCAAAATTAGTTTGTCCATTTTCTTAAAGATTTGAAAAGGGTATTAAATCATTTTGAGCAAGAAAAGATAAATAACTTTTGCAATGTATCAGAGCAAGAAAAATAATTTTTACAATGATATCAGAAAAGATTTTATAATGTATCGGAGCAAGAAAATTTTATAATATATCAGAGAAAATTTCACAGTGTATAAGAGCAAATGTCAGAGAAAATTTCACACTGTATCAGAGCAAAAAAAATATATATATCAGAGAAACTTTCTCACTGTATCAGATCAAATGTTATAATTTATCAGAGAAACCTTCACACTGTATCGGATTAAATTTTATCATGTATCAGAGCAAGTTAAAAGAAATTGTAGGATGTATCAGAGTAAAACAAATTTCTTAAGATGTATCAAGGTGAATAAAATTTCAAAAGATGTATCAGAGCAAGTTTGAATTTTGAAATATATCAGAGCATAAAAAAAATACTTATTTGCATTGTACTTATGATTTTGCTTTTGATGGATAACTTTTTGTTTAAGTTCTGTCTGATACCAAATTTCGATACCAAATTTCTCAAAGTTTTGTTTAATCTTTCAATCCTTGTTTTTGTTTAATTTCTCCAATATTTGTTTTAATCTTCCAATCTTTGTTTTTGTTTAATTTCTCCAATATTTGTTTTAATCTTCCAATCTTTGTTTTTGTTTAATTTTTCCCTTTTTCTCATAATTTAGGGTTTTGCTTTTTGTCTAATTTCAATTTTTGTTTTTGTTTAATTTCTCCCCCTTTTTGACATCATCAAACATAGTTAACTCTTTTTTTTTCTGAAACATTCTTTAATTTCTTCCCCTTTAGAGTTTTTCATAGATGTTTGCTCCCCCTTAATATAGCAATTATCAACAGCAAACAACAACAAGGAGAAGACAATATTTCCACAAGAAGAAAATATATAACCAAAATATGATCGATATCATTACAAAGAGGTAGAAATATAGGTAAAAGATGATTCCATTAATATCATAATTGTTTCAATACATAAAATTCAATAAGCTAAATGTCAATACATGGCCCCAAGGTATAGATCCTAGAACAAGACACTAACACCTAGGATCTAGTAAAGATCAAGATAAGTCAATGATCGGAGTCATCAGATATAGGGTGAGGAGATGATGGATCAGAAGTGCGTCCTCTACCCAGTCTGCCTCTGCCACGAGTAGGAGAGCGAGATGAACTGGGTGGCTGAGAACGCTGAGATGCTAGGGCTGATACCATGAGTCTGATAGAATCAAGTATGTTCAGTGCTCTGGAAACAGATTGAAGTAGAGCAGTGAACTGGGTGGTAGCATGCTCACTCGATCCTCGGATCTCTTTCCTCAGTAATTCATATCCACCTTCTAGAGCTCCTCGGAGCCTGCCAGCCTCTGCAGTGAGGTCTGTGACCTCAATAGTAGACTCCTGTGGCTGGGGATGGGCCAATGCAAGGACTTGCCCCTGCAAGTCAAGAACTCTGTCAGTAAGTCTCCAGACTGTATCCTCAAGCTGCTGTATCCTGACGGACTGATCTGAAATCATCTAAAACACAGTGGAGATGTGGGGAGTAATGGTCTGATCAGAAGAGGTAGCTCCAGGTGCAAAAGAAGTACTACTCCACTGGCTAGACAGCAAAGAAGCCACACGCTGTGAAATATGCTCGATCTGATCATCAGCCAGTCTGAACTCTGAATGAGGTGCTCTGCTCTCTGGCTGATACACTGGTGTGGGCATCCTAGTAAACTCAGAAGGGCCAGCCTCAGTATCAGGAATGAACTGGGTATCTGGTGAAGCTGCCCTGAAATCAAGTACAGGAGAAGATGGACCTTCTTCTTCTACTCTGCCTTCAGTTCTGTCTTCAGCTCTTTCCTCAACTCTCTCCTCAGTTCTTTCTTCAGAGCCCTTGATCCAACCACCAACAGTCTTTGTAATTCCCATTCGGTGCAGGCTGTGTTGGTTGAAAGTGTCCACATGTGAGAGCTTGGTAGGTGTCTCCCCCTCACAGCTAACTCCAAACCTCCTGAATACTCTAGTAAGAGCCATACCATAAGGCAAGTGTGCCTTGGATCTGTTCAAAGTTTCTCTCATGGCCTCTATCATAAGTGCGGGGAGGTTTAGGGGGGTCTGAGTGATGACATGAAACATGACACATACATCTCTGCCAGACAGTAAGTCATGTCTACCACTCCTAGGAAAGAAGAGTTTTGAAACTATCTGATGCAGGACCCTCATCTCAATGGACAATAGCTTTGCTTCCAATTTGTTTAAACTTCCTGAAAAAGTTTCTCCTAAGATAATTCTGATCCCTTCTTCTTTAATTGGGAGTTCCATATAAGAGTATCCTTCACTAGGCAACTGAAGTATTTCTCCCAATATCCTAGAATCCAGGCAGATATCAATTCCCTTGACTGTTGAAGTCACTGACCTGTTTTCATAATGTAGGTTCTGGTAGAACTCTCTAACTAGATCAACATAGGTGACTTCCTTAAGAGAGCAATAAAGTTCCCATCCTTGATTTTTGATCTTACTTGCAAAAGTAAAGCCTTCTTTCTCAAAGAACCGAAAATCTATATTTTTCCCGGTTTCTACTTTTCTATCAGAAAGAGGATTTACACTGGGGCTTATGGAGGATTGAGAGAGACCTTGAGCAGGTACTGAAACTGGAGTGGGAACACTGGAAGACTGAGCATGCCTTTTCTTTCGGACAATTTCCTCAGGCTCTCGGATTGATTTCCTTCTTTGGGGAAGTTTCATCTTTGGAGCCATATCCAATAAAGTAGCAGACAAGGAGACTTGAATTCAGTGGAGGAGGGTTCACAAGAGAATAAAGAGAGATTTTGGAGGAGAAAAGAAGCGGATTTTGAATGAACGGTGAAGTTCTAGGGCACGTTCCACCCACGCCGAGCAATGCGAGAAAGCACGAGAAATCTGTTTTCCAAGGAGGCGATTTTTGGTGGAGAGTAGGAGGGAGAATTGCCTCAGAATTGATCCTTGGATTTGGAGCAAAAAAAGAGTTGGAAAGAACGGCTTTCGGAAGGAAGACGATAGGAAGATGAGTCGTCTCACAAACAGGGTTCCCGTTTAAAAACAGTGAGCCCATGGGAAGTTTGTGGGATTTACAAGTTTGCCATTGAGTCGACTCATGGGGGTCGACTCATGAAGTTCAAAAAATCAGAAAAAATATGAATAAATTCCAAAAAAAATTGAAATTTTGAGTGAAGGAATTTTACTCAATGATAAGTTTTTAGAATGATAAATCTGAGCTTTTGGGATCAGGATAGATGTTGAAAATTGAGCTCTAATCAATTCTTTGGAAATTGAGAAATTTTAGGCAAATGGATCTAGAATTCCTAGATTTCTCCTAATTTCACAGAATCTATCCTCACTAAGGGCCTTTGTAAAGATATCGGCTAATTGATTTTCAGTGCAAACATATTCAAGAGTAACATTTTTATTTTGAACATGTTCTCTTATAAAATGATGTCTTATTTCAATATGTTTGGATCTTGAGTGTTGTATTGGATTTTTAGATAGATTTATGGCACTTGTATTATCATATTTTATTGGTGTTTCATTAAGTTTGATTCCAAAATCTTCGAGTTGTTGCTTAATCCACAAGATTTGAGCACAACAACTTTCGGCTGCAATGTATTCGGCCTCAGCCGTAGACAGTGCCACCGAGTTTTGTTTCTTGCTAAACCATGAGATTAGGTTTACTCCAAGAAATTGGCAAGTTCCACTTGTGCTTTTTCTATCTAATTTACATCCAGCAAAATCAGCATCAGAATATCCTAATAAATTAATTTGTGAGTCCTTAGAGTACTATAACCCTATAGTTTGTGTACCATTTAAGTATCTAAGGATTCTTTTAACAGCATTCAAATGAGATTCCTTAGGATTAGATTGATATCTTGCACATAAGCAAACACTAAACATGATATCAGGCCTACTTGCAGTTAAATATAATAATGAGCCAATCATACCTCTATAGTATTTTAAGTCTACGCTTTTACCTTCATCATCCTTGTCAAGCTTACATGAGGGACTCATTGGTGTGCCAATTGGTTTGCAGTTCTCCATTCCAAATCTTTTGAGTAGTTCCTTGGTGTACTTGCTTTGGGTGATGGAGATTCCCTCTTTTGATTGTTTGATTTGGAGTCCGAGGAAGAAGGTGAGTTCTCCCATCATGCTCATCTCGAACTCTCCCTGCATAAGCTTAGCAAAGTCTTGACAAAGGGATTCATTAGTAGACCCAAAAATTATGTCATCAACATAAATTTGTATAATTAGCATATCATTTTGGTTTCTTTTAATAAATAGGGTTGTATCTACATTGCCTCTTGAGAAATCATTATTTAGTAGAAATTTGCTTAGCCTTTCATACCATTCTCTAGGTGCTTGTTTTAGACCATATAAAGCTTTATTTAATCTAAAGACATGATTGGGAAAAGCATGATTTTCAAATCCAGGGGGTTGTTCTACATATACTTCTTCAGAAATATATCCATTTAAAAATGCACTTTTAACATCTATTTGAAATAGTTTGAATTTCATAAAGCAAGCATAAGCAAGTAGAAGTCTAATGGCTTCTAATCTAGCAACAGGTGCAAAGGTTTCATCAAAATCAATTCCTTCTTCTTGATTATATCCCTTAGCAACCAGTCTTGCTTTATTTCTAATTACATTTCCATGCTCATCTAATTTGTTTCTAAAGACCCATTTTGTACCAATTATTGAATAATCTTTAGGTCTTTTCACTAAGGTCCAAACATTATTTCTTTCAAATTGATTAAGTTCTTCTTGCATAGCATTAATCCAGTTATGATCATTCTCAGCTTCTTCAAAAGTTTTAGGTTCAAGTTGAGATACAAATGCACAATGATTAAGTACATCTCTAAGTGAAGAATGGGTTTTTACCCCATGCATAGGATCACCAATTATTAACTCCTTAGGGTGGTTGTGAACATACCTCCATTCCTTGGGTAAGTCATTTGTACCTTGAGGTTGTTCTTGAATTTCTTCACCTTTCTCATTTTGTTTGACTTCTTGATCCTTGTCTTCTGGAGTTGCTGAGTCTTTCAGAGTGATCTCCTTCATACCTTCTATTAGTGGATCTGCATCATCAACACCCTCATTCTTCCTTGAAGGAAGATCGTTAGATTCATCAAAGACAACATGTATGGACTCCTCAACTACTAAAGTTCTTTTGTTGAACACTCTAAATGCTTTACTAGTGGAAGAGTAACCTAGAAAGATTGCTTCATCTGATTTTGCATCAAATTTATCAAGTTTTTCTTTGCCATTATTTAATACAAAACATCGGCAACCAAAAACATGAAAATATGCAACATTTGGTTTTCTTCCTTTCCAAAGTTCATAGGGGGTTTTCTTTAAAAAAATGTCTAATTAAAGCACGATTTAAAATGTAACATGCTGTGTTAATTGCTTCCGCCCAAAAATATTTTGGAAGGTTGCTTTCACAAAGCATGGTACGGGCCATTTCTTCTAAGGTTCTATTTTTCCTTTCAACTACCCCATTCTGTTGGGGTGTCCTAGGAGCAGAGAAGTTATGGCCAATTCCATTTTCATCACAAAAATTTTCAAAGTCATGATTTTCAAATTCTGTTCCATGATCACTTCTAATATTTTGAATTGAAAACCCTTTTTCATTAATAACTTTTCGATAAAATTTAGTGAAAATTTGAAAAGTTTCATTTTTGTGAGCTAAAAAGAAAACCCAAGTAAAACGAGAGTAATCATCAATTATTACAAATCCATATCGTTTTCCTCCTAGACTAGTGGTTCTAGTTGGTCCAAATAAATCCATATGTAAGAGCTCTAAAGGTCTAGAAGTTGAAATAGTGTTTTTGGATTTAAATGATACTCTAGTTTGTTTACCTAATTGGCATGCATCACAAATTCTATCCTTTTCAAAATTCAATTTTGGCAAACCGAGAACTAAATCCTTTTTAATTAATTTTGAGAGAGAATGCATGCTAATGTGTGCAAGTCTACGATGCCACAGCCAACTAGTCTCATTTATTTTAGCACTTAAGGAAACTAGGCATTGCATGTCTAATTTAGTTAAATCATTCAAGTCTACCATATAAACATTGCCATGCCTATGTCCTATAAATTTAATGCCATCGTTAATAGGACTCGTCACAATGCAAACAGATGATTCAAAACTTACTTTATATCCTTTATCACAGAATTGACTAATGCTAAGTAAGTTATGCTTTAAACCTTTAACTAATAAAACATTCTCAATGTATTTGGAGGGAGTGATACCAATGTTACCTATCCCGATGATCTTTCCTTTGCCATTATCTCCAAAGGTGACCATCCCTCCATCCTTAGCATCAAGCGTGATGAATTGTGATTCATCACCAGTCATGTGTCTCGAGCATCCGCTGTCAAGATACCATTTCCTGTTTCCTTCTTGGGATGCTAGACACACCTGCAAGCAAAGGTCACGTTTCTGTCTTAGGTACCCAAGCTTTCTTGGGTCCTTTCAGGTTAGTCAGAATGGTTCCTTTTGGAACCCATATTTTCTTTGTGTTTGCATATTTGTTAATAAGACATGAGTATGATTTATGTCCTATTCTTCCACATTTAAAACAAGTAATATTTGTAGACTTGTTACTTGAATAATTTACATAAATATCCTTCAGAAATTTTTGTTTCTTCAGGGGTTTATAACCAAGTCCAGCCTTATCATATATAGCTTTCTGATTTTCAAAGATCATATTTAGTTTGTTTGAACTTAAGGTGAACTTATCTACTATAGATTTCAGCTTGTTCATTTCATCCTTTAAGTTTTGATTTTCTTGAATCAAGGTGAATTTTTCAATTGAAAGATTTTCAGCTTGTTTCACTAAGGACTGATTTTCCAATTTCAGCTCTTTGTTTTTCTTTCCTAGTTTCTTTAATTCATCAATTGAATCATAGAATGCTTCATGCAATTCTTCAAAAGTAAATTCACTAGTGGATTCAGAAGTTACCTCATTTTCATGTGCCATCAGGCACAGATTGGCTTGTTCTGTTGAGGTTTCCTCGTCGGAGCTTGAGTCATCACTCGCACTCCAGGTCGCCATCATTGCCTTCTTTTTGAACTTCTTTGGACCTTTCTTCAATTGTGGACATTCGGATCTGAAATGTCCTGGCTTCTTGCACTCCTAGGATATAGGAGGTTGATCTTTCTCCTTTTCTTTGCTTTGATCCCCTTTTGTGAATTTCTTTCTCATCCCCTGTTTCCTTTTTCTTAAAAATTTCTTAAATTTTCGGGTTATGAGAGCCATCTCTTCATCCTGATCTTCATCTTCAGAGTCATCCGTTTCATAATCAGGCGAAGTTGTGGATTTGAGGGCAATGGTTCTTTTCTTTTTGACTTCATCCTCTTGATGTTGCTTCATGCTAAGTTCATGAGTCATCAAGGATCCAAGAAGCTCTTCTAGAGGTAGAGTGTTCAAGTCCTTTGCTTCTTGGATGGCAATCACCTTGGCTTCCCAAGTTCTTGGCAGTGACCTGAGAATCTTTCTTACAAGTTCACTGTTAGTATAAGATTTGCCAAGACTCTTTAAACCATTGATTATATCAGTAAAATGAGTAAACATAGCAGTTATGGACTCATCATGCTCTATTTTAAACAATTCATATTTATGTACAAGCATGTTTATTTTAGACTCTTTTACTTGATTTGTTCCTTCATAGGTGACTTCTAACCTATCCCATATTTCTTTAGCAGATGCACAAGTAGAAATGCGATTGAATTCACTAGCATCTAGTGCACAATAAAGAACATTCATGGCTTTGGCATTTAATTGTGCCAATTTCTTGTCAACCTCATCCCATTCTTTCTCGGGTTTGGTTGACTCCTCACCATCTATAATCTTGGTGGGTGTGTGAGGACCATTCACTATGATACTCCACATATCATAGTCGAGTGCTTGTATGAAAATCTTCATCCGAGCTTTCCAATAGATGTAATTAGACCCATTGAAAAGTGGAGGTCGGTTTGTTGATTGCCCCTCGGCTAGAGAAGTTCCAACATGGGTTGCCATAGATCTTTGGCTCTTTGATTATTAGATCAAAGAAGGGCTAGAGCACCGGCTCTGATACCACTTGTTGCCCAGCTATGCAACCCAAGAGGGGGGGGGTGAATTGGGTTTCTAAAAATTTTAAGCCCAACAGATTACTTATGAAGATCAAAACAAAGAATTTAATTCAATATTAATTACCTAAAGCAGGAATGCAAGAATATAATAAAGAAATAAAGTGAAGAGATAAAGCACACCACAAACACAAAGATTTATAGTGGTTCGGTGCTAACCTTGCACCTACATCCACTCCCCAAGATCCTACTTGGGAATTTCAATCCACTATCCTTTGTATTCAACCCGAATACAAAACGTCGAAAACTCTGACACTAGCTATCCCAAGCTAGATCACTTATTTCTCGGGTACAAGTAAACTCAAAACACTCCGATTTCAGGTTCGGATCAACCTTTCCTTGTTTTGGAAATCCTCCAAAAACAAGAACAAAAACTCACAAAAAGTTAGAAAATTTAGAGCACAAATTAATACAATAACAGCTCCTTTAAATGAGCGAATATAACAATAAAAGCTTTACTCAAATGAAGAACCCCTTTTTCGAATTTCTCAAAGTGGATGAACGCTTGAATGCTTGAGAAGAGGTTGATTGTTGATTGAAGATCTCTTGAAAGCTTTGAACGATCTCTAGATCAAGGTTGAAACAATAGGCGTGAAGAATTCTCTCCTTGAAAGATCTTGCTTTTCTCTTTCACAATCTCTCTGGTATATTGTGGATCCTCTCTCTTTTTTTTTTGGATTTTTCGTTGATCTCAGGCTTTTTCTTGCAAATTTCGGATCCTTTCTTCTATTCTTCTCTCTCTTTCTCTGCTCCTCTTCTCTTTTGATTTCACGTTTGATCCGTTATTTAATCTGCAATTTCTTTCACCATTTAAAGCATTTTGTAGCATTAGAAGCAAGAGAAAACAATTTAGGTAGATAAAGAGCCGTTAGAGGATTTTTAGGAAGCATAAATGGCAATTAAAATGGGCAAAAAAAAAAAAAATAGCCGTTGCTGACATTTCCCGTCGCAGGGGTCGACTCATGAGTCGACTCATGCTTCAGGGGTCGACTCATGAGTCGACCTCTGTTGCAAAAACCAGAGAATGCTTTTCTAGAATTTCTTGGCTCAAATTAGCAGGGGTCGACTCATGAGTCGACTCATGCCTTGTGGATCGACTCATGAGTCGACTCACAGGTCGTGCCAAGTCAGAAAACTAGCGTGCCAAGGAGAATTTTTGCGTGCCAATCAGCTCACAGTGCCATGAGTTGACTCATGAGTCGACTCATGCACTTCAAACCTTCATAACTTCAAGAATATAAGTCCAAACACAATCAAATTTTCACCAATAGATTTCAAATCATTTGTTCTATCAAATGATACTATCAAATCAGGATTTTAGTGAAATTATGATTTTGCCCTTGAAGAGCATAAGGACTTTTTCATTTTAAAATTATTTATATCCCTTCAATCTGCTTTGTAATCATCAAAATCAATCTAGGAGCAACAATCAGCTATTGGGTTTTGTGCATAAAATAACTTCTACCTCGAAACCCTAAGCGCAGAAGGGTTTATATAAACCCTGTATGCTGCGCAGTGCCACATCATTCAACCAATAAAAAAATTCCAATAAATTCTAAAAAAATTCTGATTAGTGGAGTGATGTCATCTAATCACATTAGATAAGAACCCCACCCTCTCTCCTAAGTTGGCACCAACATTGGATAAGCTCAAGCAAGGTGGCGCCAAAGAGTCCATGTTTATCAGGACTCTTTAGTTCTTATCCATTTGGGGCACCCCTTATCCAATTGGGTTCACGCCATAATCTGATTATGGCACCCAATTCAATTGGGTTTTGGCATGTAGGCACTCCACAAAAATCCTCCAATGAGCCCTCTTCAGTTTAAGATCCATATGTCAACTTTTGACAGATGTCCTAAAATGAAATTGGCAGGTGCTAGGAATTAGCAGGTGTTGTTTTAAATTCATCTCATGAATTAAGACAAGCTTTTTCTGAGCTGGACAAGCTTCATTTAGACTGAGAGAAATTTTCTTAAGATTCTCTGGATGAGTCAAATCACATTTAGCTCAGTAGAGACAGAAAAGATTACACGAAGAGAAAGTTTGGCTCAATCGTGTGCTAGCATGATTTCCTTGAACCTAATTGGATCTTATCCAAATCAATTGGGTTAGCCCAATTGATGACATCCAGATCCTAACCTTTGTTTGTGTAACTCAGTTAGGTTCAATTCTATATGGTAATGAGGCATGTCGTGATCTCATCATCGACATCATCGAAACTCCTTTCGATGGACCAGAACTCTTCTGATTCAGACAATTAGAATGATCGATCATCAATATCATTCTAATTGCTTTCAAAATTCACTAGTGACACCTAGCAGTATGTGGTGACAATCCATCAGAACTGAAGACAAACCTCTCAGTGCTGCTACCTGTGTGATTGAGTTTCTCTATCATGAGTCCCGACTGAATTAGGGTTAAGGTGAACTTGTCAAATCCAACATCAGTCATATGAGTTAATCGATCGATCCGAGTCTGATGTGAAACCTTAATAAAAAACTTTTTTTCATTATTTCACTCTGCCATGGCCATGGGCTTAAGGACTCAATCTTTCAATTATCATAGGACTACTCCTCTCATCTACCAAGGTTGATAGATCCCATCTTGGTGTGACCTAGTTCCTACAATGAATATGCTACAGCCAACATACACCTCAAGATTTCGAATAGCTAGAAGATCGAGTTATGGTATAGTCAAACTATAACACACTCAAGGTGAACCGTCGATGTACCTCAGGTCAAAGAACTAGACACACAAATGCAGCATCGAGCTAGTCATCGACGAGAAGGTAGACTTCCTTATGACTGCTCGATATGGTCATACTCAGTACTCTCATTCTCAATGAATACCTATACTCTCACTCTGGTGTCTCTACACCATAGACTCAAGACACATCTACCTTAAAGAAGCGATCATACACCAACCTTCCGGATCGATCACCATCCTCATGATGATCCTATGGTTAGGAGCTGTTTATGAGTTAGTTATGTAAATTCATGTCTTAAATTTTCAACTCTTAAAAATATGAATTTACATTCTTACTAACTCAAAAGATGTATCACAGACACAATGTACACAATGTGATAGAAGAATAATCCTTTTATTCATTTATAGTCAAAATTATAAATTTGCCCTTAGATCTGTATAGGAATGTGTCAGCCGATCTGGCATCTAGGGCACACATCTAACAAGATGGGAGTTCCTAGACTATCTTAAGGACAATGATATAGTCTCTCAATGGACTTCACCTGGAATGCCTCAACTCAACAAAATTTCAGAACGAAGAAATCGGACCTTATTAGATATGGTCCGTTCCATGATGAGCTTCACGGACCTCCCTGAATTTCTTTGGGGATATTATCTCATGACAGTAATTTATGTATTGAATAGGATTTCTTCTAAAATCGTTCCTACCACACCATATGAGATATAGCATGGTAAGAAGTTGAGTCTAAATCATCTCAGAATTTGGGGTTGTCCGGCTCATGTCAAGAGACAACAGACGGACAAGTTAGAGTTCAGATCTTTTAGAGCTCGGTTCATAGGATATCCTAAAGAGTCATTAGGATACTATTTTTATATTTTGAAAGATCACAATATGATTATGAGTTGAAATGCTATTTTTCATGAAAAATAGATAGTGGCATCGGAAGAATAATTAAGCTTAAGGAGAATGTCTCCCAAGAGCAACGAGCTAAAGAACCTGAGGAACCTAATCAATCAGAACCAGTCTTAACACAACCTCTTCCACCTCGTAGATCGACTAGGGTTACCCATCCTCTTAAAAGGTACTTAGGTACCATACAAGAGGATGTAGAGAAAATATTCCTCACGAGAAATGGGGTTCATGGTGATGATCTCAAGATCTATGATGAGGCGATATCAGATATCGACTCCAAGATATGGTTAGAGGCAATGAGATCAGAAATTGACTTGATGCACTCAAACCAAGTCTGGATCTTGGTAGATCCATCTGAAGATATTGTACTTATTGGGTGTAAATAGATCTTCAAGAGAAAGATAGGTGCAGATAGAAATGTGGAGACATTCAAGGCTAGGCTCGTAGCGAAAGGTTATAGTCAGCGCGAAGGCGTTGACCATCAGGATACCTTCTCGTCCGTAGCCATGCTAAAATCCATCCGCACATTGCTTGCTGTTGCAGCCTATTTTGATTATGAAATATGGCAGATGGATGTGAAAATGGCATTCTTAAATGGACATCTTGAGGAAGATATCTATATGGAACAGCCACTTGGTTTCACATCCAGTGATGATGATCACAAGGTCTGCAAGCTACAAAGGTCCATTTATAGACTTAAGCAAGCATCTCGGAGTTGGAATACTCGTTTCAATGATGTGATCAAAATATTTAATTTCATCAAGAACGAGGAAGAACTGTGTATTCAAAAAGATCAGTGGGAGCGCAGTTGTCTTCCTCGTATTGTACGTAGATGACATCCTCCTAATTGGAAATGACATTCTCATGTTGACCTTAGTCAAAGTATGGTTGTCTAAGGAGTTCTCTCTGAAAGATCTAGGAGAGGCATCCTTTATACTGGGTATTAAGGTCTATAGAGATAGACCAAATAGGATGCTCAGACTTTCACAAAAGATGTACATAGAGGAGGTGCTAAAAATGTTTAGCATGAAAAGCTCCAAAAGAGATTTAATACCTTTTAGACATGGCATTCATCTTTCCAAGAAGATGTGTCCTAGCACACCTGAGGAGATTGAATGCATGAGCAAGATCCCTTATGCTTCGACAATAGGGAGCCTCATGTATGCCATGCTATGTACATGACCTGATATAGCCTATGCTGTGAGTGTCACAAGCAGATATCAATCGAATCCAGACGAAGAGCACTGGACTTCTGTGAAATGTATTCTTAAGTACTTGAGAAGGACTAAGGATATGTTTCTAGTCTTTGGGAATGGAGAACTCCAGATTCAGAGATATACAGACTCAGACTTTATGTCTGATATAGATGATCGAAAGTCGATATCTGGGAGTTTGTTCATTTGCAATGGTGGTGCAGTCAGTTGGAAGAGTTCCAAGCAGACGGTGATTGCTGATTCCACCATGGAGGTAGAGTACATTGCTGCATCGAAAGCTACGAAGGAGGCATTCTGGTATAAGAAGTTTACCGTAGAGCTTGGAGTAATGTCATCGGATGCCATACCTCTTTACTATGACAATAATGGTGCCATAGCCCTAGCTAAGGAGCCAAGGTCTCACTAGAAGTCCAAGCACATCAAGCGGTGATTCCATTTAATCCGTGATTACCTCAAAAGGGTTATGTTGAGGTCAAGAGAGTTGACTCCATAGATAATGTGGCAGACCCGCTGACTAAGCCATTGGGCCAGCAAAAGATCGAAGTCCACCTTGAGAAGATGAGATTTGGATATATAGCCAATTGACCTTAGGTCAAGTGGGAGTTTGTTAGATGTGTGCCCTAGATGCCAGATTGGCTGACACATTCCTGTACAAATCTAAGGACAATTTATAATTTTGACTATAAATCAATAAATAGATTATTCTTCTATCACATTGTGTACATTGTGTCTGTGATACATCTTTTGAGTTAGTAGGAATGTCAATTCATATTTTTAAGAGTTGAAAATTTAATGCATGAATTTACATAACTAACTCATAAATAGCTCCTGACCATAGGATCATCATGAGGATGGTGATCGATCCGGAAGGTTGGTGTATGATTGCTTTCTTAGGATAGATGTGTCTTGAGTTTATGGTGTGGAGACACCAGAGCGAGAGTACAGGCATTCATTGAGAACGAGAGTACTGAGCGTGACCATATTGAGCAGTCATAAGGAAGTCTACCTTCTCGTCGATGACTAGCTCGATGCTGCAGTTGTGTATCTAGTTCTTTGACCTGAGGTGCATCGACAGTTCACCTTGAGTGTGTTATAGTTTGACTACATCATAACTCGATCTCCTAGCCATTCAGAACTCTGAAGTGCATGTTGGTTGTAGCATATTCATTGTAGGAACTAGGTTGCACCAAGATGGGATCTATCAACCTCGATAGATGAGAGGAGTAGTCCTATGATGATTGAAAGATTGAGTCCCTAAGCCCATGGCCATGGCAGAGTGAAATAATGGAAAAAGTATTTTTCATTGGGATTTCACATCAGACTCGGATCGATCGATTGATTAATATGACTGATGTTGGGTTTGATAAGTTCACCTTAACCCTAATTCAGTTGGGACTCATTATAGAGGAACTCAATCACACAGGTAGCTGCATCGAGAGATTCATCTTCAATTCTGATGGGTTGCCACTACATACTGCTAGGTATCACTACTAGATTATGGAATCAATTAGAATGATATTGATGATCGATCATTCTAATTGTCTGAATCAGAAGAGTTCTGATCCATCGAAAGGAGTTTTGATGATGTCGATGATGAGATCATGACATGTCTCATTATCATATGAAATTGAACCTAACTGGGTCACACAAATAAGGGTTAGGGTCTGGATGTCATCAATTGGGTTCACCCAATTGATTTGGATTAGATTCAATTAGGTTCTAGAAAATCATGCTAGCACTCGATTGAGCCTAACTTTCTCCTCGTGTAATCTTTTCTATCTCGACTGAGTCAAATATGATTTGACTCACCCAGAGAATCTTGAGAAGATTTTCTCAATCTAAATGAAGCTTGTCCAGCTCAGAAAAGACTTGTCTTAATTCACGAGATGAATTTAAGACAAGCACCTACTAATTCCTATCACCTTCCAATTTCATTTTAGGATATCTGTCAAATGTTGACATATGGGTCTTAAACTGAAGAGAGCTCATTGGAGGATTTTTATGGAGTGTCCACATACCAAAATCACATTGAATTGGGCACCATAATCAGATTATGGTGTGAGCCCAATTGGATTAAAGTGGGCACCCCAAATGGATAAGGATGAAGAGTCCTAATTAACATGGACTCTTTGGTGCCAACCCTTGCTTGTGCTTATCCAAAGTTGGTGCCAACATTGGAGAGAAGGTGGAGGTTCTTATCTAATGTGATAAGATGACATCACTCCATCAATCAAAATTTTTTCAAAATTTATTGGAATTTTTTGATTGATCGAATGATGTGGCACTGCAGCATACAGGGTCTATAAAATCCCTATCTGCGCCTAGGGTTTGTAAGTTTCTGCTCAATACCCAGCCAAAATGAGAATCATCTCCTCTTCTCCATATCCTCCCTACTCTCCTCTCTCCCCTCTTCATGTCCAAGGAGTTGGACATCCATCTGGCAAAGGTCCAAAGCATGGTGATGCCTGGAACAGGAAGGCTGCAGGACATCTTCGATAGGCTACTGCTCCAACTTCAGAAGGAGTTCTGAAGTACTTTTAAATCAGATAGAGATTTGATTTTTGGAGCATAGATTCATGAGGAAAAAAAATTCTAGGTCCTACCTGAGTGGATATCGGTAGAGGCTAGGCACTTGCGTGGCTACATCAGAACCTCGGCTATGCTGAGATCATCTATAAGGTAATTAGATTGCCCTTGAAGTATGTCTATATTTTTTATATTTTTAGATTTAATTTTAGATTTTAAATATTAGATAATAAAATTAGATCTAATAAATATTAAATCTAAAATAGCATAGAAAAAAAATTTAAATTATTCCACCCCAGATTTGATGAAATCTGGAAGATCCTACAAAGGAAAAAGGCAGTTTTTCCTTCACCGGATAGGTCGAAAGATTGCAAAGCATCATTCAAGAACCTATTGGCATATAGTTACCGTATAATTTATCTCTTTGACCCAAATACTCAAGGTGACCTAGGATTTAACTGCCAATCCTAATATGGTGATCTACATTGTATTTCAATTTTCAAAATTCATCACATGGATTATCTCGACCAAGGTTTTAGTAAATTAAAACACACTGATACATTAACTCCTACTTATTCGAAGGGGTCAATTCTATCTTGAGTCACACACTGATTTTGCAAGTACTTGACTATGCCTAAAAATCTTTCATCACTGAATTAAAAGTTCAGATAGTCCATCATCAAAGCACAGTGAGTTGCTTGCAAGTCACCGTGGTGATCTCAGGTTAGAGAGACACTTATACCCATATCTTTCACGAGCTACTCTTGACAACAGAGTGTTAAGCAATTGATCATGTTCAATAAGATATACTCCGACGTCTCACTTGCATGTCATGCTAGTGTCTCCACACTCCTTGGTTATGAGGACAACTAATATATATGGTACACAATGATTTATACTTGATATAGCTATCATCTTAATAATAGTATATCATTTGGTCATGAACTTAAGGTTTAAGAACTAAATGATATATCCTCCTATATCGAATCAAATAGTCCTAAGGATTTCATCACATAACAGGAGTTCAAAATGAGATGTACATAGTGATAAAAAAATCAAATAATATTTATTAACTTAATAATTCATATATAATTACAATAATAAGCACAACCGTCAATAGGCTGACGATTGACTTTGGGATATAATTTCTAACAACTCCCACTTGGACTAAAGCCAATTGATATAGTATTGTATACCCATCTTTGATTTGTAGTCTTCAAACTCCTTGACATCAAGGGCTTTGGTAAATGGGTTGACCAGATTCTTCTTTCCATTGATCTTCTGAAGCTCGAGACGTCACCTCGATCCACGATCTCTTGGATCAGGTGGTAGCAGTGGAGAATGTGCTTGATCTACTGATGTGACTTCGATTCCTTCATTTGAGCAATGGTACCAGTACTATCACAGTACAACAATGTTGCTCCTAGATTGATTTTGATGATTACAAAGCAGATTGAAGGGGTACCAATATTTTTTATTTGAAAAAGTCTTTGTACTCTTCAGGGGCAAAATTGTAATTTTACCAAAACCCTAATTTAATAGTATCATTTGGTAGAACAAAAGATTTGTGATCTATTGGCGAAAATTTCATTATTTTTGGACTTGTATTTTTGAAGTTATGCATGTTTGAAATCCATGAGTCGACTCATGAGTCAGCTCATGGCACAATGAGCAGTTTGGCACGCTGTATTTTTGGCTTGGCACGGCCTGTGAGTCGACTCTCAAGGCATGAGTCGACTCATGAGTCGACTCCTGCGGTTTTAGGCCAAAAGTCATAAAAATCTATTTTCTAGTTGTTGCAACAGAGGTCGACTCATGAGTCGACCCCTGAGGCATGAGTCGACTCATGAGTCGACCCCTGCGACGGATTTTTCCGCAACGGCTAGTTTTTAACCCGTTTTAAGTGCTTTTAATGCTCATGTAATGTGCTCTAACGGCTCTTTTTCTGTCTAGAATGTTTTCCTTTATTTCTTAAAGCTATAAAAGGATTCAAAAGGTGGGAAACAAAGAAGAGATTAAGAAGAGAAAGAAAGAGATTGAAAAGAAAAAGAAGAGCATTCAAGAGCATTCAAAAGAGAAAAAGTTTCTCAAGCCAACTTTTCAGCCCTAATCAAGAGCTCATTTAAAGCCTTCAAGAAGCCATCAATCCAAGCTCACCAACTCCTCAAGTGCTCAATCAATTCTCCATCCACTTTGAGGAAATCCAAAAAGGGGCTTCTTCTCTTGAGTAAAGTGTAGTTAAAGTTATATTCGCTCATTAAAAGAGCTTTTCTTGTACTTATTTATGCTATAAACTGTTTTACTCTTTTTGAGTGATTTTTTTGTTTTGGAGGGGTTCCAAAACAAGGAAAGGTTGATCCGAACTTGAAATCGGAGTGTATTGGGTTGGCTTGTACCCAGGAAACAAGTGGACTAGCTTGGGATAGCTAGTGTCGGAGTTTTCGACGTTTGTATTCGGATTGAATACAAGTTTAGTGGATTGAAATTTCCAAGTAGGAGCTTGGGGAGTGGATGTAGGTGCAAGGTTGGCACCGAACCACTATAAATCCTTGTGTTTGTGGTGTGCTTAATTGCTTCTCCTTAACTCTTCATTATTTCCTTGCATTCTTGCTTTAGGCAATTAATCTTGAACTAAGATTATTCTCCTCATTCATTTAGCTATTGACAAACATTTTTCATAAGTGATTAGTTAAGCTTAAATTTTTTAGAAACCCAATTCACCCCCCCTCTTGGGTTGCATAGCTGGGCAACAAGTGGTATCAGAGCCCGGTACTCTAGCCCTTCTTTGATCTAAACAATCAAAGAGCCAAAGATCTATGGCAACCCACGTCGGTACTTCTCTAGTCGAGGGGCAATCCACCAACCACCTCCACTTTTCAATGGGTCTAATTACACCTATTGGAAAGCTCGGATGAAAATATTCATACAAGCACTCGACTATGATATGTGGAGTATCATAGTGAACAGTCCTCACACACCCACTAAAATTATAGATGGTGAGGAATTAACCAAACCCGAGAAAGAATGGGATGAGATTGATAAAAAGATGGCCCAATTAAATGCTAAAGCAATGAATTTACTTTATTGTGCTCTTGATGCAAATGAATTTAATCGCATTTCTACTTGTTCATCTACTAAAGAAATATGGGATAGGTTAGAAGTAACCCATGAGGGAACCAATCAAGTAAAAGAGTCTAAAATAAACATGCTTGTGCATAAATATGAATTGTTTAAAATGGAGCATGATGAGTCCATAACTATAATGTTTACTCGTTTTACTGATATCATTAATGGTTTGAAGAGTCTTGGTAAGTCCTATACTAACAGTGAGCTTGTAAGAAAGATTCTCAGGTCCTTGCCAAGAACTTGGGAAGCCAAAGTGACTGCCATCCAAGAAGCGAAGTACTTGAACACTCTACCTCTAGAAGAGCTTCTTGGATCTTTGATGACTCATGAGCTAAGCATGAAGCAACATCAAGAGGAAGAAGTCAAAAAGAAAAGAACCATCGCCCTCAAATCCACAGCTCCTCCTGATGAAGAAACTGATGACACTGAAGATGAAGAACAAGATGAAGAGATGGCTCTCATCACCCGAAGATTCAAGAAATTTTTGAGAAAAAGAAAACAGGGGATGAGAAAGAGGCCATTCACAAAAGGGGAACAAAGCAAAGAAAAAGAGAAAGACCAACCCCTTATCTGCTACGAGTGCAAGAAGTTGGGACACTTCAAATCCGAATGTCCACAACTGAAGAAAGGTCCCAAGAAGTTCAAGAAGAAGGCCATGATGGCCACATGGAGTGCGAGTGATGACTCAAGCTCCGATGAGAAAACCTCAACCGAACAAGCCAACCTGTGCCTTATGGCACACGAAAATGAGGTAATTTTCGAAACCCCTAGTGATTTTACATTTGAAGAATTGCATGAAGCATTCTATGATTTAGTTGATGAATTAAAGAAACTAGGGGTGAAAAACAAAGAGCTAAAATTGAAAAATCAATCCTTATTGAAACAAACTGAAAACTTTTCAATTGAAAAATCCACCTTGCTTCAGGAAAATCAAAGCTTAAAGAATGAAATTGCCAAGCTGAAACCAATAGTAGATAAGTTCACCTTAAGTTCAAACAAACTCAATATGATTCTTGATAATCAAAAAGCCGTATATGATAAGGCTAGACTTGGCTATAAACCCTTGAAGAAATAAAAATATCTGAAAAATATTTATGTAAATTTTTTAAGTAACAAGTCTACCAATATTACTTGTTTCAAATGTGGTAGAGTAGGACATAAGTCATACACTTGCTTCTTTGATAAATCTGCAAACTCAACTATAAAGAAAATTTGGGTTCCAAAAGGAACCATTTTGACTAATCAAAAAGGACCCAAGAAAGCTTGGGTACCTAAAACAAAAACTTGACTTTTGCTTGCAGGTGTGTCTAGCATCCCAAGGAGGAAACAGAAAATGGTATCTTGACAGTGGATGCTCGAGACACATGACTGGTGATGAATCACAATTCAACACGCTTGATGCTAAGGATGGAGGGATGGTCACCTTTGGAGACAATGGCAAAGAAAAGATCATCGGTATAGGTAACATTGGTATCACTCCCTCCAAAAATATTGAAAATGTTTTGTTAGTTAATGGTTTAAAGCACAATTTACTAAGCATTAGTCAATTTTGTGATAAAGGATACAAAGTTATTTTTGAATCATCTGTTTGCATTGTGACTAGTCCTATTAACGATGGCATCAAATTTATTGGACATAGACATGACAATGTTTATATGGTAGATTTAAATGATTTAGCCAAAATAAACATGCAATGCCTAGTATCCTTGAATGCTAAAGTTAATGAGACTAGTTGGCTTTGGCATCGTAGACTTGCACACATTAGCATGCATTCTCTTTCAAAATTAATTAAGAAAGAATAGTTCTTGGCTTGCCTAAACTAAACTTTGAAAAAGATAGAATTTGTGATGCATGCCAACTAGGTAAACAAACTCGATTTCATTTAAATCCAAAAATGTTGTTTCAACTTCTAGACCTTTAGAGCTTTTGCATATGGACTTATTTGGACCAACTAGAACCACTAGTCTAGGAGGAAAATGATATGATTTTATAATTATAGATGATTACTCTCGTTTTACTTGGGTTTTCTTTTTAGCACACAAAGATGAAACTTTTCATATTTTCACTAAATTTCATCGAAAAGTCACTAATGAAAAAAGATTTTCAATTCAAAATATTCGAAGTGATCATGGAACTGAATTTGAAAATCAAGACTTTGAAAACTTTTGTGATGAAAATGAAATTGGCCATAACTTCTCTGCTCCTAGGATACCCCAATAAAATGGGGTAGTTGAAAGAAAAACAGAACTTTAGAAGAAATGGCCCGTACCATGCTTTGTGAAAGCAACCTTCCAAGATATTTTTGGGCAGAAGTAATTAACACAGCATGTTACATTTTAAATCGTGCTTTGATTAGACAAATTTTAAAGAAAACCCCCTATGAACTTTGGAAAGGAAGAAAACCAAATATTGCATATTTTCATATTTTTGGTTGCCGATGTTTTGTATTAAATAATGGTAAAGAAAGACTTGGTAAATTTGATGCAAAATCAGATGAAGCAATCTTTCTAGGTTACTCCTCCACTAGTAAAGCTTTTAGAGTTTTTAACAAAAGAACTTTAGTAGTTGAGGAGTCCATACATGTTGTTTTTGATGAATCTAACGATCTTCCTTCGAGGAAGAATGAGGGTGTTGATGATGCAGATCCTCTAATAGAAGGTATAAAGGAGATCACTCTGAAAGATTCAACAACTCCAGAGGACGAGGAACAAGATGACAAACAAGATGAGAGAGGTGAAGAAATTCAAGAACAACCTCAAGGTACAAATGACCTACCCAAAGAATGGAGGTATGTTCACAATCACCCTAAGGAGTTGATTATTGGTGATCCTATGCATGGGGTAAAAACTCGTTCTTCACTTAGAGATGTATTTAATCATTGTACTTTTGTATCTCATCTTGAACCAAAAACTATTGAAGAAGCTGAAAATGATCATAATTGGATTAATGCAATGCAAGAGGAACTTAATCAATTTGAAAGAAATAATGTATGGACTTTAGTATCAAGACCTAAAAATTATTCTATAATAGGCACAAAATGGGTCTTTAGGAAAAATTAGATGAACATGGTAATGTAATAAGAAATAAAGCAAGATTGATTGCTAAAGGTTATAATCAAGAAGAAGGAATTGATTTTGATGAGACCTTTGCACCTGTTGCTAGATTAGAAGCCATTAGACTTCTACTTGCATATGCTTGCTTTATGAAATTCAAATTATTTCAAATGAATGTCAAAAGTGTATTTTTAAATGGATATATTGCTGAAGAAGTCTATGTAGAACAACCCCCGGGATTTGAAAATCATGCTTTTTCTAATCATATTTTTAAGTTAAATAAAGCTTTATATGGATTAATACAAGCTCCTAGGGCTTGGTATGATAGGCTAAGCAAATTTTTACTAAATAATAATTTTTCAAGAGGTAATGTAGATACAACTCTCTTTATTAAAAGAAATCAAAATGATATGTTAGTAATACAAATTTATGTTGATGACATAATTTTTGGGTCTACTAATGAATCTCTTTGTCAAGACTTTGCTAAGCTCATGCAGGGGGAGTTCGAGATGAGCATGATGGGAGAACTTACCTTCTTCCTCAGACTCCAAATCAAACAAACAAAAGAAGGAATCTCCATCACCCAAAGCAAGTACACCAAGGAACTACTCAAAAGATTTGGAATGGAGAACTCCAAAGCAATTGGCACACCAATGAGCCCCTCATGTAAGCTTGACAAGGATGAAGAAGGTAAATGTGTAGACTTAAAATACTATAGAGGTATGATTGGCTCTTTATTATATTTAACTGCAAGTAGGCCTGATATCATGTTTAGTGTTTGTTTGTGTGCTAGATATCAATCTAATCCTAAAGAATCTCATTTAAATGCTGTTAAAAGAATCCTTAGATACTTGAATGGTACTCAAACTCTAGGGTTATGGTACTCTAAGGACTCACTAATTGATTTATTAGGATATTCAGATGCTGATTTCGCTGGATGTAGATTAGATAGAAAAAGCATAAGTGAAACTTGCCAATTTCTTGGAGTTAACCTAATCTCCTGGTTTAGCAAGAAACAAAATTCGGTAGCACTATCTACGGCTGAGGCCGAATATATTGCAGTCGAAAGTTGTTGTGCTCAAATCTTGTGGATTAAGCAACAACTCGAAGACTTTGGAATCAAACTTAATGAAACACCCATAAGATGTGACAACATAAGTGCCATAAATCTAACTAAAAATCCAATTCAACATTCAAGGTCTAAACATATTGAAATTAGACATCATTTTATAAGAGAACATGTTCAAAATAAAAATATAATTCTTGAATATGTTTGCACTAAAAATTAATTAGCTGATATCTTTACAAAGGCCCTTAGTGAGGACAGATTCTGTGAAATTAGGAGAAATCTAGGAATTCTTGATCCTTATGCCTAAATATTTCTCAAATTCCAAAGATTTGATGTCAAAAATTCTTTGAGCTCAATTTCCATCATCTCTCTTGGTTCTAAATGCTCAAGATTATCATTCTCACAACTTGTCTTTGAGCAAAATTCCTTCTCCCAAAATTTGAAATTTTTTTGGAATTTATTCATATTTTTTCTGATTTTCTGAGTTTCATGAGTCGACCCCTTGGCAAATTTGTAATTACTGCCAACTTCCCACGGGCTCCTTCTTTTTATTTGGAAGCTTGTTCATGAGTCGACTCATCTCTTCGTCTTCCTCCCTCTAAGAACCGACATCCTCATCCTCATTCTCTCCAAAACCAAGGATCTAGCTCAAGATTGTTCTCCCTTCTCCTCTCCACCACAAATCACCGCCTGGAAAGGGAATTTTCGCGTCTTTTCCTTTTGATTGAAACGGTTGGAGCGTGCCCTAGCCTCCACCGTTCTTCTCAAAACCGCCTCTTCTCTCCGCCAAAATCCCTCTCCATTCTTTTGTAGCCCTTCTTCCACTCATCCACTTGATCCTCCAAGTCTCTCTGCCTGCTGCTGTGGTGAGAATGGCTCCGAAGATGAAGCTCCCTCAGAGAAGAAAGTCGGTCTGTGAGCTAGAAGAAAATATCCGCAGAAAAAGGCAAGCTGCTCAGTCCTCCACTGCTCCCACTCCGGCTTCTGTGTCAGCTCAAGGTCCCTCTCAGTCTTCCCTTAGCCCAGTAAGATCCCTCTATCTGATAGGAAGGTTGAAACCGGAAAGAATGTAGATTTTAGATTCTTTGAAAAAGAGGGTTTCACCTTTGGAACAATGATTAAAAACCAGGGTTGGGGTTTCTACTACTCTCTTAAGGAAGTCACTTTTATAGACCTAGTTAGAGAATTTTATCAAAATCTGCATTATGGGAATGGAACAGTGACTTCGACAGTGAAGGGAGTTGATATTTGTCTGGATCCTGTCATTTTGGGAGAAATACTTCATTTGCCCTGTGAGGGTTATTCTTACATGGAACTCCCAGTAAAGGAAGAGGGGATCAGTGTTATTCTAGGGGGAACCTACACAGGAAGTTTGAATAAATTGGAAGCCAAAATTCTGTCTATTGAGATGAGGATCTTACATCAGTTAGTAACAAAGCTCTTCTTCCCTAGGAGTGGTAGGCATGATCTACTTTCTAGCAGAGATATTTGTATTATGTTTCATGTTATCACTCAAACCCCCCTGAACCTCCCGGCATTAATGATTGAGGCCATGAGAGAGACACTGAACAGATCCAAGGCACATCTGCCTTTTGGTATGGCCCTTACTCGAGTTTTTAGGAGGTTTGGAGTTAGCTTTGAGGGGGAGGCATCTACTAAGCTTTCTCATGTAGACACCTTCAACCAACACACTCTGCACCGCATGGGATTTACAAAAACTGATGGTGGTTGGATCAAGGGTTCTGAGGAGAGAGCTGAGGACAGAGTAGAAGACAGAGCTGAAGAAGAAGGTCCATCATCTCCTATCCATGACTTCAGGACAGCATCACCAGATATCCAGTTCATTCCAGACTCAGAGGCTGGCCCTTCAGAGTTCACCAGGAGGCCCACACCAGTACATCAGCTAGAGAGCAGAGCACCTCCTTCAGAGTTTAGATTGGCTGATGATCAGATCGAGCAGATATCACAGCGTGTGGCTTCCTTGCTATCTAGACAGTGGAGCACTACTACATTTACACCAGGGGCCACTTCATCTGATCAGACCATGACTCCCCATATCTCCATCGTGTTTCAGTTGATATCAGATCAGTCTATTCGGATTCAGCAGCTAGAGGACACTGTTTGGAGACTGACTGGGAGAGTTCTTGACTTGCAGGGGCAAGTCCTAGCTTTGGCCCATCCTCAGCCACAGGAGTCCACTATTGAGGTCATAGACCTTACTGCAGAGGCTGGCAGGCTCAGAGGTGCATTAGAGGGTGGCTATGAGTTATTGAGGAGAGAGATCAGAGGTTCGAGTGAGCATGCATCTACTCAGTTCACTGCTCTACTTCAGTCTGTTTCCAGAGCACTTAACGTTCTTGATTTCATCAGACTCACTCTTTCTGTCCAGTCCTTGGCCTCGCAACGTTCTCAGCCTCCTAGTTCATCTCGCTCACCTGCTCGTGCCAGAGGCAGACGGGGTAGAGGACGTTCTTCTGGTCGAGATCCATCATCTCCTCATCCTATCTCTGATGACTCGATCCATCCAGTCATGATCTTTACTAGATCCTAGGTGTTAGTCTCTTGTTCTTTCTAGGATCTGTGTTTTGGGGCCATGTAATGACATTAGCTAGTTGACTTTTATGTTATGAAATTTGTATTGAAACAATTATGGTTTTAATCATCTTTTACCTATATATCTTCTTTTTGTAATGATGTCAATCATCTTTTTGGTTATATATATTCTCCTTTTTGAAATATCTTCTCCTTGTTGATGATTCATATCTATGGTAATCTATGGCATATTTTGGTTAATGATTGCTGAATTCAGGGGGAGCAAACATTAATGATAAGCACTAGAAGTATTAAAGAGAAAACGTGTTCAGAAAAAGAGGGGAAGTTAACAATGTTTGATGATGTCAAAAAGGGGGAGAAATTAAAGCAAAAGCAACCCATCAAAAGCAAAACTATAAATTATGAGAAATTAAAGAAAAAGCAAAACTACAAATTATGAGAAATTAAAGAAAAAGAAACCCATCAAAAGCAAAATTATAAATTCTTTGAAATAAAATGAATGAATTGGGAAGAAATTAAAGAACAATATCAGAAGTAACATTATTAAATGACTTAAAAATACAATGAGTAAATTGCTAAGTACAATGTAAATGAGCAACCTTTAAAATTACTTCTTTAAACATGCTCTGATATGCTTTAAAATTTTTACTTGCTCTGATACATCTTAAATTTAACATGCTCTAATATACTTTACAAATTAACTCTAAGACATGCATTGACACACTTAATTATTTTTGCTCTGATACTAAAACTAAATAATCAAATGAGAATGAGCCAATTTTCAAGATACAGCTTGCTCTGATAACAAAAACAAAGTTTCTGCTCTAACACCAAAATCACAATCCAATGAGTATATTTTCAAATCTTTAAGCAAATGGGCAAACTATTTATGCATATGACCATTTGTATCACATGCCAAAAGAATCAATATTCTTTTCAAGCATATGCACCTATAATGCATCCTTTTGAAATTCATGATTCACATAAATATTTTTGTTCAAGTGTTTTGTCATCATCAAAAAGGGGGAGATTGTTGCTCCTAGATTGATTTTGATGATTACAAAGCAGATTGAAGGGGTACCAATATTTTTTATTTGAAAAAGTCTTTGTACTCTTCAGGGGCAAAATTGTAATTTTACCAAAACCCTAATTTAGTAGTATCATTTGGTAGAACAAAAGATTTGTGATCTATTGACGAAAATTTCATTATTTTTGGACTTGTATTTTTGAAGTTATGCATGTTTGAAATCCATGAGTCGACTCATGAGTCAGCTCATGGCACAATGAGCAGTTTGGCACGCTGTATTTTTGGCTTGGCACGACCTGTGAGTCCACTCATGAGTCGAATCTCAAGGCATAAGTCGACTCATGAGTCGACTCCTGTGGTTTTAGGCCAAAAGTCACAGAAACCTGTTTTCTGGTTGTTGCAACAGAGGTCGACCCCTGAGGCATGAGTCGACTCATGAGTCGACCCCTGCGACGGGATTTTTCTACAACGGCTAGTTTTTAACCCATTTTAAGTACTTTTAATGCTTATTTAATGTGCTCTAACGGCTCTTTTTCTGCCTAGAATATTTTTCTCTATTTCTTAAAGCTATAAAAGGATTCAAAAGGTGGGAAACAAAGAAGAGATTAAGAAAGAAAGAAAGAGATTGAAAAGAAAAAGAAGAGCATTCAAGAGAGCATTCAAGAGCATTCAAAAGAGAAAGGATTTCTCAAGCCAACTTTTCAGCCCTAATCAAGAGCTCATTTAAAGCCTCCAAGAAGCCATCAATCCAAGCTCACCAACTCCTCAAGCGCTCAATCAATTCTCCATCCACTTTGAGGAAATCCAAAAAGGAGCTTCTTCTCTTGAGTAAAGTATAGTTAAAGTTATATTCGCTCATTAAAGGAGCTTTTCTTGTACTTATTTGTGCTATAAACTATTTTACTCTTTTTGAGTGATTGTTTTTGTTTTGGAGGGTTTTCAAAACAAGGGAAGGTTGATCCGAACCTGAAATCGGAGTGTATTGCGTTGGCTTGTACCCGGAAAACAAGTGGACTAGCTTGGGATAGCTAGTGTCGGAGTTTTGGATGTTTGTATTCGGGTTGAATACAAGTTTAGTGGATTGGAATTCCCAAGTAGGAGCTTGGAGAGTGGATGTAGGTGCAAGGTTGGCACCGAACCACTATAAATCCTTGTGTTTGTGGTGTGCTTAATTGCTTCTCCTTAACTCTTCATTATTTCCTTGCATTCTTGCTTTAGGTAATTAATCTTGAACTAAGGTTATTCTCCTCATTCATTTAGCTATTGACAAATATTTTTCATAAGTAATTAGTTAAGCTTAATTTTTTTAGAAACCCAATTCACCCCCCCTCTTGGGTTGCATAGCTGGGCAACAAACAAGATGGGGCTATTAAGGGAGGGTGCCACTTTGAGCACATTGATAAACTTTCGTAACCACACAACTTCCTTCGCAACATCGGATGCCACGATATATTCTGCCTCACAAGTAGAGTCGGCCACAGTCTGCTACTTGAAACTTTTTCAGCAGATTGCTCCACCATTAAGGGTATAAATATATCCTGACACGCTCTTGCTGTTGTCATGATTCGACTAAAAATTGGAGTCTATAAATCTCACAAATTTTAAGTCAGATTCTCCATAGATAAGCCACTGATCCTTAGTATTTCTTCAATACTTAAGGATGGACTTTACGACCTTCCGGTGATTCTCACCTGGATCGGACTGGTATCTGCTCACTACTCCTAATGAGTACACCACGTCTGATGGCATATATGTCATGGCATACATAATAGATCCTACTGTCGAAGTATATGAAATTCTACTCATACGCTCTCTCTCTTGAGAAGTTATCGGACAATCACTATTCGAGAGAAAAATTTTTTGGTCTATCGGAAGATAGCCTTTTTTGAAATTTTTTATGCTGAACTTTTTCAGTACAGTATCAATGTATGTCGACTGGGATAATCCAAGCAACTTTTTAGATCTATCTCTATAGATCTTCATTTCAAAGATGAAGGATACTTCTCTCAAGTCTTTCATAGAGAGCTGTGATGATAATCAAATTTTTATTTCCTGTAATGCATGGATGTCATTTTTGATTAAGAGAATGTCATCGATATATAAAATAAGAAATACTACCACAGAGTTATTAACCCATTTGTATATGTAGGGTTTCTCTCCATTCTTAATAAAGGTTTCTCTCCATTCTTAATAAAGCCATATGTTCTGATCACTTTATCAAAACACATGTTCCAACTCTGAGATACTTGCTTAAGTTCATAGATGGACCTTTGAAGCTTGCACATCTTAGACTCATCTGTGGATATAAAACCTTCAGGTTGTATCATATACACCTCTTCTTCTAGCTCTTCATTTAGGAAGACTCTTTTCACATCCATTTATCAGATTTCATATGCCAGATATGCTGCTATCGCAAGCATAATCCAAATAGACTTGAGCATTGCCACAGAAAAAAATATATCATCATAGTCAATACCATAATGCTGACGGTAATCTTTGGCAACCAGACGGACTTTATAGGTCTCCACATTTTCGTCTGCGCTCCTCTTCTTTTTGAAGATTCACTTACACCCTATGGGTTATACCCCTTCAGGTGGGTCAATCAATATCCATACATTATTGATTTTCATGGACTCTATTTTAAATTTCATAGCTTCCAATCACTTATCGGAGTCAGACCTCTGCATTGCATCTATATAGGTGATCGGATCCTCATTGTTCTCATGGAGTTCAACTAGATCCTCATTTCAAATTAAGAAACCATAGTATCCATCCGATTGATGCGGTACTCTATCAGATCTCCTTAAAGATGTTACTACAATAGGTTCTGAATTTGATCTAATCAAGTCTGACTCTATGGGTTTACTAGATTGTGTTGGTTCTTCCATCGATCGAACTTCATCAAGTTTAATCTTTGAGACATTAGTTCCTTTACCAAGGAATTTTTTTTCTAAAAAGATTGTCCTATTGCTGACGAACACCTTTTGTTCGTCAATAAGGTAGAAGTAATATCTCTTAGTCTCTTTTAGGTACCCTACAAATAGATATTTATCAGACCTAGATCCAAACTTGTCAGTTTTCAAACGTTTGATATAAGCCAAATATCTCCAAACCCTAAGGTGAGAGAGTGCTGGCTTACGTCCTGTCCACAGCTCATATGGTGTTTTACTTACAGACTTACTCGAAACTTTATTTAAAATATAACAAGCCGACTCGAGTGCGTATCTTCAAAAAAAAATTGGCAAACTAGCAAAGCCCGTCATGGACTGAACCATGTCTGATAGGGTTCGATTCTTCCTTTTCGATACACCATTATGCTGTGGTATTTCAGGAGGGGTCCATTGTGAAAAAATCTATTCTCTTCTAAGTATGTCAGAAACTCACTGGAGAGGTATTCTCTCTCTGATCAGATCGAAGAGTTTTAATACTCTTTTTAGTTTATTTCTCTACTTCATTATGGAATCGTTTGAACATTTCAAATGATTCTGACTTATATGTCATTAAGTAGACATGCCCATATCTCGATAGATCATTTGTAAACATAATGAAATAATAATATCTACCTCTTGCACTAGTGTTCATTGGTCCACACACATCAGTATGTATCAGACCTAGAACTTCACTGGCTTGCTCATCTTTTTCAGTAAAAGATGATTTGATCATTTTTTCAAGAAGACGGAACTCACAGATTAAGAGTGATTCACAATCACTGACCTCAAAAATTTTCTCTTGTATCAACCTGTTTATTTTGTTCTTGTTAACATGACCTAACGTACAATGTCAAAGGTAGATATCAAAGATATCACTAGTTTTAGGGTGTTTGTTGGACAAGTACATTGCACAACAGATTATGATAATATGTAAATACTATTGTTCAGCTATCCATTCATCACATTAACCCCATTTATAATGATATTAAATTTATTTCTTTTTATTAAAATTTCATAACCGTACATGGCCAAAAGACCTACAAAAATAATATTTAATAAAAAAAAAGATAAAAGTGACATTCACTTAGAATAATTACATTAAACTTGAATACAAGCTTAATAGTCTCTAATGCTAGAACTGGATTTGATCTTCCATCTCCAACATTAAGGAACCTCGCACTTTTGTCAAATCTCCTACTGACCTGCAGACCCTGTAATGAATTACAAATATTAAAAGGGCTTCCAGTATCTAATACCCAGATAGTAGAATCATAAATTAAGAAATTACAAGGTGTTATCATATAATTACCTTGTCTAGCAACAACTTGCTTCTTTCTCAATCTGTTCGGATCTAGAGAGGCAATGTATTGAGGATAATTTCTTTTTTAGTGCCCCTACTTCTTGCAGTAGAAGCATTCCGTCTGACTTTGGTTGGACTTGAGTTTCTTGATCTGACTGGATTTGAGTGCCCCAGCACTTTGCACCCTTTTCTTGTTCTTCTTGTTCTTCTTTCCTTTCTTAAAGGGTCGATGTCTAGAAGAAGATCCTCCCACAATATTCACTGACTCCTTTTGGAGTTGGTGATTCTTATAAAAGTTTTGCAGCAACCCCAGCAAATCATGTTAGTTAACTGTAGGCTTTATCATTCGAAAATGAGTAAGAAAAGGGAGGTAAGATTTGGACAGAGAGTTCAGAATAGCATCTTTCCCCAATTGCTCATGCAGGAGAAAGCTGAGCTTGCTTAGGCATTCAATCATCTCGATCATGTGCAACACATGATCAGTGACAGATGATCTTTCCCTCATTTGAGTGTTGAAGATGGCACAACTAGTCTTGTGCCTCTTAACATCGTCGAGTGTGCCAAAAGACTCGTTCAATATTTGCAACATGTCCTATGGCTGAGCATTCTCGAAACAATGGCTAAACTCATCATTCATCACCGCCAGTATAATATAACGAACCATAGTCCGATCATTAAGCCACTTCTGATAAGTGTCTCTGATCAAGCTACGTACGTTTGGAGCTGGCTCTTCGGGTGCCGGATCAGTTAATACATACAGAATCTGTTTGTGCTCCAGGATAATTTTGAGCTTTCGATACCAACTATTAAAATTTGATCCCATCAATTTATTACTATCTAATAATGATCAGAGGGACAAGATGGTGGTCATAATTACAAAAAAAAAATCAGAACCTAATTAGTATATGAATTGATTAAGCCTAAAGATATAAATTTTAGTCTAAAGGTTCTTCCACTATTTTATTCAAATTGATAGCCTCTACCTTCAATTCGAAGAATTACACTAATTCCATAGTGGGTACTAGAATCCACATGGACTGCACATGGGCCCAAGTGTGGTGCGGCCAACCCTTGTGTACCCATGGGTAGGTTCTTAGCCAATTGTTTCACCAAATAATTTTGAGAGTTCAATTTTGCCCCAGACACCTCTTCAGCAGGTGTGTGGCACCTCTATTAAAAGTTCTAATTAGGTCCAACCATTAACATGCTAGAATCTAGTGTATCTTACAAATGAGTGATCAAGCCCAAGTGTGGCTCAGCCAACCTGACCATCATCAGAAAGACACAACTAAAATAACATATTATGAATGATAATTTCAACAGCCAGATGAGCACTAGATGTGTGGCACCTCTAGTGATTATCTAAACCGTTGGACTCATTATCACCCAACTTAATAGGAGGCTATGATCTAGTTATCTCCATAACTATTTTATTTTTAGGGACCTAACAATTTTAGAAGATTTAATTAGTTTAATTGAGAGATAAGAAAAGACTTGATCAGTTAATCTTAATCTTCCTATTGACTTCACCAAATCAGATTAAAGAAGATTAGGTAAAAGCTGGTCCAGCCAACCAGTCATAAATCCTCCCACTGACTTCACCAAGTCATGAAGAAGACTCAAGACAAGTCGAACTAGGAGCACCTAAATCAGTCACATTGATTTTCTAGTTAGCATGGGTCAACTCCAATCGTTAAGTGATCTAATCAAAACATGATTCACCATGTTTGCCAAGTAAGTGAGATCGATGGTAGAGATATGTCATTAACTCGACATAGACTCAATCTATGCGAGTAGCTCCAATTAATGACCACCGATCAAAGCTGCCATACTTTTCTTAGACACCAACTGGTTAGTCATTTTCAATTTGATCAACTTATAGACTTGGATTCAATTACAGAGCTACGATCAAAGTCCATATTGGTCTAATCAAAGATATGGACTTGATCAACTACATCTATTGAAATTGATCAAGAGAAGAAATTGACCCAATCAGAATTAACTTTTAATTAGATTTGATCAATTACTAACATGGTCTGTGATTAATGATTTCTATTGGGTATAAAATACCCCCAACCGAAGTTTGTAAAAGGCCGACCCTTCCAGGGTTCTTTCGGCTTCTGACTTTGTGTGGCATCTTTCTGAACTCCCTCGACCGTCCGAGCTTCCATAATACCATCCGAACTTCTCTGATAATAAGCTCCTCCATTCATATACCAGGCTGCTCCAAACAATTTTCGAGCTTCACTATCAGTCGATTTTCTACAATGATCGACCCTTCTCCGAATCTCTTCCAAACCTCTTCCGGCCACGAACGACTTTACTCCGAACAGCAGGACTTCTTTAGCAACCAGACTCCATCCAAGTTTCTACGACGGTCGACCACCTTTCGAATTTCATCCGAGCTCCTACAAGAGTCGGATCTCTACACCGAACTTCTATTGCAAGCAGACTCCATCCAAACTTCTATGGTGGATGGATCACAAATGAACTCCTACGATGGACAGGCTCCACCTGTCGGGTCTCTACTCTGAACTTCTTTCGAACTTCATCAATGACCGAGCTTCTCCAGCAGCGAGACTGCTACAATAAGAAGTCTCCATCCGAGCTTCCACAGCAACTGATCTTCATTCGAGCTTCCACAATAAGCGAACTCCTTTCAGACTTGTACAAAAGCCGGACACCGCCCGAACTTCTACAGCAGAATTGAATCTTGAACTCCTCCAACGATCGACCTTCCACAGTGTCCTCGAGACTCCTCCAGCAGACAAACCTCCATAATGCCATCTGAACTCCACTATCGGACGACCCCCTGCCAGATTCTTTATGAAACTAAACCTCTCCGATGGACAATCTTCAGATGAGCTTCCACATCAGGCAAATTCCAGACGGATTTCTCTGGCAATCAAACTTCTACCGAACATCACCAATAGAAAGTTTCCATCTGAGCTTCTACAGTAGATGACTCCCACCTGTAGCATCAACACCCAAGGCATCCAACAACAGTAGACTCGTCAGCAATCTCGAAAATATCCGAGCTTCTCCTGGATTGCTGAGACAAAGAGCCATTCCACTCCATCAAATGTTCCAATCGAGCTTCAACCGTCAGGCCCGAACTCTCTGGCAAGTCATGACAATGGCCACTACCCAACTCCACTCTCTGTAACAGATTCCACGTGGCTCCACCACTCTCTGGCAAGTCGCGACAACAGACATCACTCCACTCTCTATAACAAACTCCACGTGGTCCTGAACGGCCCCCTGACGCCACTACTCTCTATAACAAACTCCGCATGGCCCCGAATGGCCTACTACTAGGTAGTTACAGACGTCACTGTCAATCAGTTATGCTCTCCGTCTATAAAAAGGGACCTCCAGATACATTCTTTTTTAAGCTCAAAACTCTATCTCAAAACTCTGCTAAAATCTCATTTGAGTGCTCCATTTCTGTTGAGGTAGAGTACTGACTTGAGCATCGGAGGGTCTTGCCGGAGCACCCCCAACTCCGGTTTAGACTTCCTTTGTAGGTCCCGAAGGCGGACACGATCCCTTCAACTCCAGCTTCTCCGACATCGGTGGAATTCTGCATCAACAAAATTGGCGTAGAGGAAGGGGCCTGTGTCTTTGCAGTACCCTTGTTCTTAAAGGAGTACTCAACGGGACCGTCTTCCATCATCTTCATCGATATTTTCTCCTTCTTCTCCTGTCAGATCTCCACCTGATGCCTTTTCGAAAGGCATCCACCAGGCGATTCATGGCCTCCACAGCCAAATCTCAATGAGACCTGCAAGCTCCGGCCTTGTCTCTGGTTTTTTAGACTCCTTTTCCTCCAGCAATGGTAGTCAGCATGAAGCAGTTCGACTTGCTGGTTCAGTAGGTCAGGGGCCTCACCGAAGTAGTGTAGGCCATGCAGTAGCAGCCATAGGCATCAGTGCGGCTGGAAAGAGCATCATTGGAGTTTCAGAATCTGGCGACCGGGTGGGCCACTTGGGCCAGTCACCCTATCTTCCCCGAAAAGGGGAAGCAGAAGGCGGAGATCCCTCCGTCCGATCACGATTCTACCCCCGGAGGGTCCCTACCTTTGTTTCACCAGAAGACCCTTGAGACTCGCAGTCGAGAGGACCTCCTAGATCAAAGATTTCAGGAGATGAACCAATGGATCGAAGAGCTCCGCCATGCTCCCACTGCTTACGGTGAGGGCATCTGCACTGACCCTCCTTTCTCTCAAATGATCATGCAGGAACCAATCCCTCCAAACTTCAAGCTCCCCCAATTCGAGAGCTACGATGGAACCTCGGATCCGGTTGACCACCTAGAGGCCTTCCAGACAATGATGCTACTCCATGGCGTGCCAGCCTCCATCCTGTGCCGAGCTTTTCCATCTATTTTGAAGGGAGCAGCAACAAATTGGTACTCAACACTGAAGTCAGGTACTATCTTCTCTTTTGATCAGATGAGCCACCAGTTCGTTGCTTATTTCATCAGTAGCCGGCATCTCCGGAGAGGTTCAGAATCCCTCATCAACATCAAGCAAAAGGAGGGAGAATCCATCCGAACATACGCCAATCATTTTAACGCCGCCGCATTGGAGGTCCGAAACTTGGACCAATTGGTTGCAATGGTCGCCCTGAAGAGCGGTCTTCAAAAGAATGATCTTCTGTTCTCCCTGAAAAAGAAGTATCCTAGGGACTTCGCTAATCTGCTGGCTTGGGCTGAAGGATATGCCCGAGTAGAGAAAGCCTTCAAGCTGAAGGATGAGGAGGTCACGAAGGAGCGGCAGGCGGGCGACTCCAGTAAGCTCATAGTTGAAAAAGGGCCGAGTGAAGCTCGGCCATGTTCTCGAACTCTCTCCGGACACAAGCATGTCTGCACTCCTCCCCAAGCTCGTAAACAGAGGAGCCCAGACTATAGGGTTTGGTGGAGCTCTCCCCCAGGAAGATTCCACAGCTACGCCCTCCTCAATGCTCCAAAAGCTCAAGTGTTGATGGAGGTCAGGGAGCAGCTGCCAAGGTCAGAAAAATGTGCACACACCTCGGTAAGCGCAACCCCAACAAGTTCTGCCTCTATCATCGTGACCATGGCCATGATACGGAGGAGTGCATCCAGCTTTGAGATGAGATCGAGGAGCTCATCAGACGAGGTTGGCTCGACAGATTCATCCGACGTCGGCCTGAGGGTAGGGAAGATCGGCCGAGGGTCCTGCCACAACCGAAGCCGTCAAGGAGGGAGGAGCAGCCTGAAGATCAGCCTCCAATCGGGATCATCAACTCCATCTCTGGAGGACCCCGACAGGGAGCGGACCTCCCGCAACTATGGGATTCGAAAGATCTACGAATGTATTACCAATAATTTTATCTTAAATAAAAGTTTCTTTCATATTTACATATCTTTTCTTTTCGCATGAGCTTGTAATGACAGAGAGTAGCTCATTCCGACAATCGAAACTAAGTGTGTTAGAAACAGGAGGAGAACCTCATCCTAATATGAGCAAAGTCGAAGGCCCGATTATGTAGAGATCGGATTGGGGGAGAGGCCCTTGCAATGGCCCTTATGTGCCCCCACAGCCATGTTAGGAACAGGAGGAGAACCTCATCCTAACATGAGCAAAGTCGAAGGCCTAATTATTTAGAGATCAGATGGGGGGAGAGGCCCTTGCAACGGCCCTTATGTGTCTCCACAGTCATGTTAGGAATAGGAGGAAAACCTCATCCTAACATGAGCAAAGTCGAAGGCCCGATTATTTAGAGATCGGATGGGAGGAGAGGCCCTTGCAACGGCCCTTATGTGCCCCCACAACCATGTTAGGAACAGGAGGAGAACCTCATCCTAACATGAGCAAGATTGAAGGTCCGATTATTTAGAGATCGGATGGGAGGAGAGGCCCTTGCAATGGCCCTTACGTGCCCCCACAGCCCTGTTAGGAACAGAAGGAGAACCTCATCCTGACAAAAATGAAGATCTGGTCGTTCAAGATCGGATAAAGAAGAAAGCCTCCTTAATGGCTCCTCTACACTCCTACGACCCCGTTAAGAGCAGAGGAAAAACCCTCACTCAACTCAAATACAAAAAAAAAGAGGAAAGAGAAGAAGGAAAAGGGACGAGCTATGCCAGTGATAAGAAAAAATCAAACTATATTAAAGATACAAGGAACCTTGTCTCAACGAGGAAAGAGACTCTTGTCAAAAACCCTCAGTCTCTAAGAGGAAACCCAGCACTGGCAGGAGAAAATCGACTTCCTCAGGGTAACGAGAAGTTCGGGCCCCCAAGCTTGAGCATCGGGAGGAAGCGTCAAACTTGAGTGGCCTCGAAAAGACCTTCAGCCATGAACAAAAGGGAAAAATCAACACGACGATGATCAGGAACCTTCAACCAATGTCGACATCGAACAAGATAAAAGACAAAAGAAGTTCGGTAAACGACAACTTAATGCAAGAATGGACAAGGTAATGGAAAATTTCTTTTTCATTTCATTAGTGAAGTGTACATTACAAAGCCTTTGAAGGCCAAAAAAGAAAAATGACAAGAAAAAAAAAGAATACATAGAATAAAAGGTAAAGAAGCTCTAAGGAAGCTCGACTTCTTCAGACTTCGAACTCTCAATTTCAGCCATCATCTAGGATTACTTTAAGTTTTCGACATCTTCTTTTTGTTCTTTCTTTCTTAACAGTATCTCTCGATACATTTGGTGGAACCACCGACTCTCACCCTCTGACTCACGAAGCCTCTTCCTCAAAACTTCGGACTCCACCTCGGCATCCTTGATCGCCTGCTGCTCGTAGGCCAGCTGAATCTTCAGCCGCTGTAGTTCGGCCATCTCCTGCCCGAGCGCCATGGATAGTTCTTCCATGATCCCCCTCAAGGAGCGGAGCTCGTCGGACAACTGTTAGACAACTGCCTCTGAAGGCGGGCAACCTCGTCGGTCGCAGTCTTAAGCTTCCTTCGGTAGTTATCTACTTGTCCACACCAGTCGACTCGATAGGCGTTGTAGTTTGCCTCGGCATCCTGTAGCTGCTTCTGAAGGTCAAAAAATTTCTTCGACCAGTCTCGATCGTAGTTGGCCTGAGTTGTGAGTCAGGACAAGCTCCCTTCCAACTGGCCGATCTTCTCCCGTGCAGTCGCCAGCTCGACCTCAAGGGAGCTGATCTTGAAAGCCTGAAATCATGATCGATCGCTGGCATGTTTTTGGAGTTCCTCAAGCTCCTTCACGAAGTCAGCCTTCCTCCGGGTGTAGTCCATGAAGCCCTTTTTGTGAAGGTCCCGAAAGCGAGCAACCTCTGCAGTTACTTTCGAATGGCTCTTCCTCAGCCAGTGAAGTTCGCCATCCAGCTTCTTTGATTTCTTCGTTAGGTGACGAACTTTCCTTCTGAGGTCTCAGACCATCGACTTTAGAGGAATCCCCTATGGCAGGGGAAGAGCTTCGACGGGACACTGTCGTTGGAAGACAAGAGTGCCACAACACAAATCAGTACCGAAAAATAAAAGAGAAGAAAAAGAATGCAGAGTAAAAAAAGAGAGCCCTCTATAAAGAAAAATCTGATTTCATTGATTAAATAGTTCTTAAGTACAAGAGAATGAGGAAAAGTTGCAACAAAAAGAAAAAAAAAAAGAGAAAAGAGACTACAAAATTAGAGGTTTCGGACCTCTGGGGCAGAAGTGGGGGAGCTCAGCATCCTCGGAAGGTCGGCCACGGCAGCCGCAGTAGTGAAGGAAGTCCCAACTGGAGGAAGACCGACAGCAGCTTCAGAAGGCCCGGCTTCATCATCGGATGCCTCATCCAGGAAGCCGAGGTCCAGCTCGGGATACTTCCCGACCACCTTCTCTTGGCAGAGCTCAAAGCCCTTGATGAAGGCAGCCCGACCGAACTCGACCTTCAGATCCCTCATCTCGGAGGAAGTTTTGAACTCCTCCACTGCCCAGACCATTACCTCCGAAACCAGGGTCGGGATCTACGCCTTCAACTCGGAGACCTCGGCCTCTGCTTTCTTTCTTTCCTCCTCCAGGGTGGCCCTCAAGTCTGCCGAGGCCTGCTCCTTCTGCAGCGCCTCCTGGAGACTCGTGACTTTGGCGATCTTCTCCTTGAGGCGGGCGGCCTCGGCCAGACGATCTTCCTCCACCTGGGTGGCCTCCTTCCTAGCATTGTTCATCGCCTCGATGTTGGTGATGAGCTGGTGTCCAATCTACAAGAGCGGCCAGGGAGTCAATATAAAAGCTGAAGAATAAGCTAAGCAAAGAGGCGAGAAGAAGAAATGAGTAAATTGACCTACCTCAAGAAAGGACCCCAGAGAGTCCCAGACCCACTGCTCAAAATCGGCATGAACGGTCCTGTGGATGACCTCGGGTAGGATGCACCTATCGACCAATCTCTTTATTAGATCCCTATTGTTGAAGGGATTTTTCCCTGGATCTTCTTCGGAGCTATCGGCCTCCTCGATGGTAGCCCTGCTGCTGCGGCTCTTGCGGGCCAATGTCTTCTTTCTCCTTCTTCATTCGGCCCCCGGTACCTCCTCCGGTCGGGCCTCTGGGGCGGGAACTTCGGTCGGAGAGCTCCTTGAAGAGGTCTGGGGGACTGCGAGCTCAACATCGGAGGGAGAGTCGATGGCAATGGCCGCTTGGGCAGGCACGACTGAGCTGGTCTCTTCTGCCCTTACCCTCTTCGCCACCCCCGAAGATGATGCTCCTTTCCTTTTGTGGGTCTTGAGACTCTGGGCTAGCATTCAAGCTACGTCAGCATCCATATCTGCAATGAAGGAAGATCGGCATAGCTTAACAAAAGAACAAGAAGAAAGGGAAAGCAAAAAAAAAAAGAAAAAAAATGTATATATATATACTGGCAGGGTTGAGAGGGCTTAGGCCGACGTTAGACAAGAGTTGTTCCTTCAGGAGGTTGGAGAGAAGAGGAGCTAGATAAGCCTCGAGTTTTTTGGAGGCTTTAAGGTCATCCCATCCCAGGCTGGAAGCCCGGTGGATGGAATCCCTCAGGGAGCCCCAGGGGGCAACCCCAGCTCCAAAGTCAGGCATCGTACGTAGAAGTACCTCTCCTTCCAGTTGTGGATAGAAGAAGGGGTGCCTTTCAGCAACCCCTTTCTACCGAACTGAAGAGAGAAGTACCACTAGTCTTTTGTTGATGGATGGCACTTGAAGGTATAGAAATTCCTAAATAGAGAAAGGGTGGGCCGAACTTCAGCTAAGCTACAGAGAGAAAGAAATCCTATCAGAAATCTAAAGGAGTTCGACGCTACAGAGACTAAAGAAATGTCTAAGAAGCGAAAAAGAGCAATGACAAAAGGTGGAAGCGAAAGTCAAAGATCGACGTGGAAAGCTTCTTGGTATAAACAGAAGCAGCCGGGGGGAGGAGTGCTAGCCCAGCCAGTTGGCTCAGAAAGCTCCAGCTCGTACTCCGGAGGAATCCCATACTGAATCCTAATCAGTGAGAGTTCCTCCGGAGTCAGAGAGCTGGGGATGGTGTCTGGTATAAAGATCAGACGAGGTTCATCTACAAAACTAAGATTTTGAGAGGCTGAAGCGGACGAACTTCTAGAACTGCTAGAGAGGAAGTGTTGGAGGACATTTTGAGTCAAGTGAAAATCTTAAAAATCTCAAAAAAATTGGAAAAAATAAGAAAGGGGACGTTCATGGAAAATCGAACAGGTGGAATGTGAAGGTGGAGAAACGGAAGAAAACAATAAGAAAAAAAAAGAGGAGAGTTCTAGGACTAACCTAGGCTGGTCCGAAGGATGCAGAGATACAGAGATGGGGATGACTCAAAGAATGCCTAAGGCCGAAAAAGATGCTGGGGAAGAACGAAACACTCAAAAAGAAGGAGAAACTGAAGAAACTTCAAGGCAAAGTGAGACCCCTGAAGGAGGGAGGCGGGTTTAAATAGGCGACGAGGTCCGATGGAATAATGATCGCGGATCTCCTCTGGCCGATCTATAACCGCCACATGTCCCACTCATCATGGTAGATGGCTAAAAGTGGCCGACGACTGATAGAACCATTATTGCACCGTACCTAGAGCAACGCTCTAGTGAGAATCCCAAAAAAATCTTTTCGGATCGCTTCGATTTGAAAAGCCCACGGCACCAGCGCGCCAAACGCCAAAATATCTAGAAACAACCGAGTACGAAAATTGAGAGAGGCAACTTTGACTATGAAAATTTCTCTGTACTTCCTTCATTCGAAATTCAAACTAGGAAGTAGGGGGATTGGTGTTGGCTATAAAATACCCCCAGCCAAAGTTTGTAAAAGGCCAACCCTTTCAGGGCTCTTCCGGCTTCCGACTATGTGTGGCATCTTTCTGAACTCCCTCGACCATCCGAGCTTCCATAATACCATCTGGACTTCTCTGATAATGAGCTCCTCCATTCATATACCGGGCTGCTCCAAATGGTTTTTGAGCTTCACTATCAGCCGATTTTCTACAGTGATCGACCCTTCTCTGAATCTCTTCCAGACTTCTTCCGGCCACGAATGACTTTACTACGAACTTCTTTCAGACTTCGTCAATATCCAAGCTTCTCCAACAGCAGGACTTCTACAGCAACCAGACTCCATCCAAGTTTCTACGATGGTCGACCACCTTCCGAATTTCATTCGAGCTCCTACAAGAGTCGGATCTCTATCCCGAACTTCTATTGCAAGTGGACTCCATCCGAACTTCTATGGTGGATGGATCACAGATGAACTCCTACAAAAAATATGCTCCACCTGTCGGGTCTCTACTCCGAACTTCTTTCGAATTTCGTCAATGATCGAGCTTCTCCAGCAGCGGGACTGCTACAATAAGAAGTCTCCATCCAAGCATCCACAGCAACTGGTCTTCGTTCGAGCTTCTACAATAAGCGGACTCCTTTCAGACTCCTATAAAAGTCAGACTCTGCCTGAACTTCTATAGCAGAATTGAATCTCGAACTCCTCCAACGATCGACCTTCCACAGTTACCTCAAGACTCCTCCAGTGGACAAACCTCCACAATGCCATCTGAACTCCACTGTCGGATGACCCCCTATCGAATTCCTCATGAAACTGAACCTCTCTGATGGACAATCTTCAAACAAGCTTCCACATCAGGCAAATCCCAAACAGACTTCTCTGGCAATCGAACTTCTACTGAACTTCACCAACAGAAAGTTTCCGTTCGAGCTTCTACAGCAGATGACTCCTGCCTGTAGCATCAGCACCCAAGGCATCTGATAACAGTAGACTCGTTAGCAACCTCAGAAACATCCGAGCTTCTTCTGGATTGCTGAGATAGAGAGCCATTCTGCTCCATCAGACATCCCAGTCGAGCTTCAACCGTCAGGCCCAAACTCTCTGGCAAGTCACGACAATGGCCACTACCCTACTCCACTCTCTGTAACGGATTCCATGTGGCTCCACCACTCTCTGGCAAGTCGCGACAATGGACACCACTCCACTCTCCATAACAAACTCCATGTGGCCCTGAACAGCCCCCTGATGCCACTACTCTCCATAACAAACTTTGCGTGGCCCCGAACGGCCCATTACCAGGCAGTTACAGACGTCGCTGTCAATCAGTTATGCTCTTCATCTATAAAAAGGGACCTCCAGATACGTTCTTCTCAAAGCTCAAAACTCTATCTCGAAACTCTGCTAAAATTTTATTTGAGTGCTCCATTTAGGTTGAGGCAGAGTACTGACTTGAGCATTGGAGTATCTTTCCAGAGCACCCCCAACTCTGGTTTAGACTTTCTTTGCAGGTCTCGACGACAGACGCGATCTCTTCGACTCCAGCTTCTCTAACGTCGGTGGAATTCTGCACCAACAATTTCTAATGCTAGGTCTAATCCAGTTAAATTGACTTGACTCGACCTAACCCATTAATTCATGAGTTATGAAATTAATCTCTTAGATCTCTGATTCTCAAATCTATATCGCTTAATTCTTAATTAAGTTTTGGACTGATATGGGTTCGAATTTGGTGTTTGAAAATAGTTTTCAATTTTATAAAATATTTTTATAATCAATCATCTAATGATCAAAACTCTAATTTTAGATCTAATATACATTATTTCAGATCTAAAATAAAATTTTTAAATTTTTTTTATTGTTCATCATCATGAAAAAAATCGTGCAGCACTCCTACAAGCCATAGGAGATCCCATCTAATAGATAAATAGGATAGTGAAATCCTGATTTCTCCTATGATCGGACGGCTATGAGGATCTCTCCAATCAGATTTTTATACTACTCAGATTTAAAATTAACTATTTAGATCGAATCTAAATAACTAAAATTAGATTATATGCAAAAAATTCATGCCATAAGAAACCTTGCTCTGATACCATGTAAAGGGAAAATAGGTAGTTCAAATTATGTATTTTTAAAATTTTATAGTAAAAAAATAAAAGATTAAATATTTTAATCTTTTAAATATATTTTAGATCAGATCTAAACTATAATTAAGGATCTATGACATAAAAATTTTGCATATAAAATTTGATATAAAATAGAAAACTACATCGATCACATCGATGCCCTGAATTTGATCTAACTTTTAGATTATGTCGGTAGAGTTTCGAACTCATCACCTTTTCATAGATCGATGATATTCACTATTGATAAATATGGCACAAAGCTCTTACTGATATCGAGTAGCCGCACAGGTCATCCGATCTCTACAAATCATCCACTCAAAGCTCTGTCCGAATCTTCCTTCACGGGAGTGCTAGCTCGCGTTGAAAGCTCTGGATGGCTAATTCAAGGTCCTTTCTTTGGATCTCCTGAACTTTTTCAAATTAGAAGATGAAGCTTTATGAGAAAGTAGTGGTGTGGAAGATTGGACAAAACTCACTCTTGTATTTTTCTTCTCACAAAATCTAGAGATGAAACCCTAGAACCCATAGATCACGCCTGAGAGGAAGAACACTTCCTCTATTTCTCACGCACGGAAGTCCAACCCACTCTCAACTTTTTATGTTTTTTCTCTTAAATTTCTCATACCAAAAATCACTTCTAATCTCATACAAAATTGATCCCCTTTTAAGGTTGGCATCCCATGGAAGATAAGGATAAGAATAAGGTAGTTTCAGTTCAAATTCAAGTGTTGGTTGATCTTTATCACCAATTCAAATCAAATTTGAATTAAATTTTGAACCAAACTTTATTCTTTTTCTATAAAATTAGAGAAAAATCGACCAACATCAGAATGGTGCAAAAAATCTCATGCAAAAATACTTTATGCGTGGAGAAATGTGGTGGCATGAAGAGGAGAGTCCAACTCAATTTGGACTCTAGGTTTTCATTCAAATTCAAACCAATTTGAACTTATATTTAAACCAACCAATTTCTAATTCAAAAGGACTTAGATCAGAATGTGTGAAAGACTTTTGAGCATGAGAAAAAATTATGTAAAATATTTCTCATGTGAAGAATAAGAGGGCACAGATAAAAAAGGTGCAAGAGATTCGAATTCGAATTATTTTTCTCATCCAATTAGATTCTGAACCCAATCAAATTAGGTAAAACCTAATTGGACCATTAAACTCAATCTAATTAGATAGCAAATAGTTTTAATTAAATTTTAATCAAATAAAAAATTAATCGAGCTCAAATCCTGATCATATCAGGAATCGAACACCCTTAGCATTAGGTCATCTCATAACCTAATCGGATCAAACCAAATTAAATCTAATTCTATTAGATTTGATCCAAACCTTAATGTTCAATCAAATTAAATTAATTAGCAATCTAATTACTAATCAATTCTCTTATAATTCATCAATAATTAGTAAATTAATTTATTATAACTTTGCATAGAGTTAATCATCAATCGAATTGACTGTTTTATCCTAGAATAATTTTTAATCATTGATCAGCCATATGATCAGTCAGAAAATTTTTTTGAGTGTGACCCCATATATTTGAATTTAAGTTGATAGTATAAAAATAATCTTTCTATATCAATCAAAGTGACCATCTAGCAATGATACCCGACATCCGAATAGGTCGAAAGATTGTAAAGCATCATTCAAGAATCTATTGGCATATGGTTACCATATAATTTATCTCTTTGACCCAAGTGCTCAAGGTGACTTACGGTTTAACTACCAACCCTAATATGATCATCCATATTGTATTTCAATTTTCAAAATCCATCACATGGATTATTCCGACCAAGGTTTTACTAAATTGAAACACTTTAATACATTAACTCCTACTTATTCGAAGGGATCAATTCCATCTTGACTCACACACTGACTTTGCAAGTACTTGACTATGCCCAAAAATTTTTCATCACTGAATTAGAAATTTAGATAGTCCAACATCAAAACATAATGAGTTGCTTACAAGTCACCATGGTGATCTCAGGTCAGAGGGACACTTATACCCATATCTTTTGTGAGCTACTCTTGACAGTAGAGTGCTCAGCAATTGATCACGTTCAGTGAGATGTACTCCTACATCTCACTTGCATGCCATGTCAGTGTCTCCACACTCCTTGGTTAAAAAGACAACCAACATACATGGCACCCAACGACCTATACTTGATATAGCTATCATTCTAATAATAATATATCATTTAGTCATGAACTTAAGGTTTAAGGACTAAACGATATATCCTTCTATATCGAATCAAAATAGTCCTAAGAACTTCATCACATAACAGAAGTTCAAAATGAGATGTACACAGTGATGAAAAAATCAAATAATATTTATTAATTTAATAATTTATATATAATTATAATGATAAGCACAACCATCAATAGATTGATGATTAGTTTTAAGATATAATTTTTAATAATTTTAAGATGTTAGATATAATTATTTATGATTTAGATTAGATCTAAATATATTTATTTTAATATATAATTTTTATCTTTTTAAATTAGATGATATGAGTAGCAAAGTACTTGGTTTGGATAATCCTCAGGCTGTCTGATCATAGGAGCAAGCAGAGTTACATGACCCTCTCTTCCCATTCAATGGGGTGCTCTTATGGTATGTAGGGGTGCCACTATGAGGTATTATGAAGAAGAAAGCGAAAGAAGAAAAATTTACTTTCTTGTAAAAACCTAGATCTTGAAATTCTAGGTGTTGTTATATGTGATGCAAGTTGTGAAAAAATTAGTTATATCTAATTTTGGTTAATTAAAATTATTTTGATTTAAAATTATGAAAATTTAGATTTGATCAAAAAAAAATTATGATTTAATGTAAAAAGTTTACATGAAAAATTACTTCAAAACCCTAATCATGTTGATGCAAAAACTTAACTAAGAATTAAGTGTTAAATTGATTAGATCTAGAATTGTGAATTGAGATCTATGTTGGAAAATGTGTCCCAAAAAGCCAATCGTCAAGCTGTTGACGGTTGAGCAACCAAGTATTGTAATTGATTTGTTAATAAATAAAATATATTTGGCATCTTCATCATAAGCTTTCATCTTCTAATGAACTCCGTTGTTATGATGAAGTCCTTAGGACTATTTAAGTTCGATAAAGAGAAGATTTATCGATTAGTCCTTAAAACTGTTCACGACTAAATGATAAGCTGTTAATAAGGACGACAGCTTCTATCGAGCATAGGTCGCTGTAGGCCATATGGGTTGGTTGTCCTCTTAACCAAGGAGTGTGGAGACACTGGTATGGCATACAGGTGAGATGTAAGGGTACATTGTCATTGAACGTGATCAACTCCAGAGTATTCTGCTATCGAGAATGTCTCTGATGGGATATAGGTATAAGTGTCCCTTAGACTTGAGATCGCCTCAGTGACTTGCAAGCAACTCACTGTGCTTTGGTACAGGACTAACTGAATTTCTAATTCAGGGACGGAAGGCTTCTGGGCACAGTCAAGTACTTGTGAAGTCAGAGTGTGATCGAGATGGGATTGACCACTCCAAGAGTTGGAGAAGAATGAGTCGCTGTATTTCAATTTAGCAAAACTTTGGCCAGGGTAATCCATCAGATGGATTTGATATTTTGAAATACAATATGGACAACCTGATCAGAGTTGACAGTTGAACTCTGGGGTGTCCTATGATCATTTTGGTCAAGGGAATGAATTATATGAAAACTATATCCACATGGGTTCTAAGGATGTTGTTCTACACATTCGACCTATCCGATCGTCGGGTACCATTGCTAGATGGTCACTTCGATTGGTACAGAAATTTATTTCTGTGCTACCAGCTTAGGTTCAGACCTATGAGGTCACACACATTAGAGTTCATGATCTGATCGGATGGTTGATCAACGATTAAAAATCATTATAGGGTTAAATGATCAATACGATTGACATTTAACCCAGTGCAAGTATTGCAGGAGGATCGATTAGCAATTTGATTGCTAATTGGCTTAATTTGATTAAGCCAATGGGCTAAGATTAAGTCTATTTAAATATGATTTAATTAAATTTATTTTGGGCTTGATTGGATCAAGTCCAATTGGTTTATTGGATAAACCAAGTGCAAGAAAAAACTAGTCCTAGTTCAACTAGGACTTTGGTCAATCTAATTTCTAATTTGATTAAAAAATTAAATTAGATTTAAATCTAATTTAATCTGATTAAATTAGGTTCTTAATTAGATTAAAACCTATTTTAATTAGGTTGATCTAATTTTTATTTGATTTGGTTTGGGAAATCAAATTAAAACAAGTCATAAGATAGAATCCTAGTAAGACTAGGATTCCACCTTGCGCCACATAAGCCTTCCCCATGCCCTCTCTCTTATTCAATGCCAATCTTCACTTATTTTGTGCGACAAAAGCCCTCTCCCAGGTCTCTCCCACGTTCACAAAAGGTTTCCTCTCTTCTTTCTTACATAGAAGGTGGTTTGGATCAAATCAAAAAGGAATCAGTTTCGATTTCGAATTCTATGAGATAGAGTTTTAGAAATCCAAAACTCTTTCAATTTTGCACCGAATTTACCCAATTTTTTTTTTGGAATTTTTGTAGCTTTTAGGGTATACATTGTGCACCCTTTGCTAGTGATCCATGCACAAAAATATGGAGGAGGTGCTCAAGAGTTGGGCGCCCCTTAACTTGCCATGTTTGGATAAGCCTTGACTAGGTATTTGACCTAGACAAAGACTCTATCATATCTCTCTGTATAAAATGAGTTTATTCATAAAAGTTTAGGAGAAGACAGATATTTGAGATACCTTTGTGCCATCCAAAAATCAGAGAGAAAGACCTTTGGGTCATGGATATATGAAAGATTCAAGTTAGGGTGTCTAGAGAGAAAAACGTGAAGAAGAAGAGGGTCTTCTTCTAGGGTTTTTTGTTTTCATATCTTTCCTCCCTCCATCTTGAGTTTCCTAAGATCATCTCAGATCTAAAACTCCTTCTTTTACTTTCCATCTTTGGAAGAGTCCAAATCAAGAAGAAAGAGGCACCTGATCAACCATCAAAGAAGGATCAGCGCAGTACTAGCATACTGTGCTGATTTCCTGAAGCAGGACTTCTGATCGAGATTCGTGGGCTCGTATGGATGACTCCTAGAGGCCGGATGCGTGTGCGGCTTGAAACATCATCCTCAAGCCCGGATCAGTGAGGTTAGAACGTCTAACTTGCAAGGTAATAGATCTGATCTATTGTTTAATACATACATTAGATGTAGTATAGAAACATGTTGATATGATCAACATGTAGTTCATGCTATATTTATATATTTTAATTTTTGATTTAATACTATGTAATAATCATGTAATAGGATCTTAGATCTAGGGATTCTCTGATTTTAGAAAATAAATTTTAATTTATTTTAGTCTTCCGCTGTATGATCTTGAAAAAGTTTCAAGATCTAACCCTGAAACCCTAGATCTGGTTCCTTCAATTGGTATCAGAGCCTAGGTTCTTTATTACATGATTATTTATACATGCTTAGATTATTTCTTAGATTAGATCTAATTTATAATCTGATTATTAAATCTAAAATTAAAATTTTAGATCAATCACAAACTGCAAGGTTGTCCTGCTGTAAGGTTTACCCCTTACAGTGCAAAGGTTGTCCTAGTTTGTGTAGATCTAGCTTTAATCATAAATTTATTAGATATGATCTAGATTAAATTTATGATTTATTAGATTTAAAAGATATTTAAATTTAAAATAAAATCTCTTTGTTAATAATTTTTGTGCAAAGAAATTATTTAAAGTTGAAATTATTTCAATTACATGAACCTGTTTAGATTAGATCTAAAGTAGTTTCATGTTTATTTCACTTGTATCTTGATTATGAATCAAACATGCAATATGGTTGGTAGAATCATATTGTAAAATTGTTTTACAAATATAAAAATTATTTTTTGAAAAGCCAAACACAATCCTCAGCCTAAAACTTAATTAAGAATTAAGAAGTTGTTTGATTGGGTTCTAGGATTGTGAATTGAAGAACCTAAGACACAAATCATAACACATTGGGTTAATGGGTTAGTGGAAATTAGGTCCATTAATTGGGTTAGACCTATGGTTAGATTAAAGATGGACTTAATTAGAGAATTGACTAAATCTAATCAATTGTTGTCTTAGATTAGGTCAAGTATTCTCTAGATCAATTACAATAGTTGTAGTTGGTCAAGTCCATATCTTTAACGAGAACCAAATGGACTTGATTCTTGGCTAAGCGATCTAGCACAAACTGTTAGGTTGATCTAATCGAAACTAATTAAACCAGTTGGTGTCTAAGGTAAACCAGACCGATGGTTTTTAATTGGGAGCCCGCTTACCTGGTCATTTCTGATCGTGTCTAAGGCAAGCTTTGGCAGACCCTCCCACTGATCGAACTTACCTGGCCTCTTGGTGAAATTATGTTTTGATCGGATCACTTGACTATTCAAGCTGACCCATGTCAGCTAGGTAAATCAGTGTGACTGATTTAGGTGCTCCTAGACTTGCCCTTTTAATGGTCTCCCTTAAGCTGACTTGGTAAAGCCAGTGGGAGGATCATGATAAGCTGGTTCATCTGACCTCATCCTCTATATTATTTAAATCCTCTAAAATTATTAGGTCTTTAAAATGATAAAGTTATGGAGATAACTGAGTCATAGCCTCCCATTAAGGTGTTTGATAATGAGTCCATTAACTCAATAATCATTGCAGACCCAAAGGCCTGGTGCTTGTTGACTAATGGAATTATCACTTATCATATGACGACTTGGAAGTGTCTCTCTAATGGTGGTTAGGTGAGCCAACCAAAGTTGGGCTTTATCATTGGTTGGTTAGATACACCAAGTATGATCATGTTAATGGTTGGACCTAACTGGATCCTTACAGTGGAGGCCAAAGCCTACTGATTAGGTTTCTGGGGCAAAATTAAAATTACTAGAAATTATTTAGAGAAACAATTGGTTATGAACCTACCCTTAGATGTACATGGGTTGACCAACCAAAGTTAGGCTTGTGTGCAGTCTAAATGGATTCTAGTACCCACTAAGGAATTAGGGTAATTCCTCGAGTTGGAGGTAGAGGCTACTAATTCGAATAAAATAGTGGGAGAAACTTTTTGATTAAAGTCCAAATCTTTAGGTTTAATGAATCAATTACTAATTAGGTTATGGTTCTCCTTTGTGCAAATATGGCCACTTTCCTATCGCTCCGATCATTGTTGGACAATGATAAGTTGGTGGGACCCAACTTCGGTAGCTGGTATCGAAAGTTGAAGATAGTCCTGGAGCATGAACGGATCCTATATATGATAATAGATCCTGCACCTGAGGAGCCAGCTATCAATGCACGTGGAACAGTCAGAGACACTTACCAGAAGTGGCTCAGTGACCGGACCATGGTGCGCTGTATCATGCTAGCTGCTATGAGCGACGAGTTCAGTCGTAGATTCGAGACGGCTCAGCCAAAGGACATGCTTCAAGTGTTGGAGGATGCCTTTGGCACACCCAATGACGTGGAGAGGCACAAGACTAGTTGTGCCATCTTCAACGCTAAAATGCAGGATGGTGCCTCTGTCACTGATCATGTATTGTACATGATTGAGCTGATGGAACGATTGAGCAAGCTCGACTTTCCCTTGCATGAGCAGCTTAGGAAAGATGCAATACTGAACTCGCTGCCCAAGTCTTATCTTCCATTCCTCACTCATTATAGAGTGACAAAGCCTGAAGTAAACTACCACGGATTACTGGGGTTGCTTCAGAACTTTGAGAAGGATCACCAACTTCACAAAGAGTCGGTGAACTTAGTGGGAGGTTCGTCTTCTGGTTCTCGACCTTTTGAGAAAGGGAAGAAGAACAAGAAGAAGAAAGTGAAGAAGGTGCAAGTTCAGGCTGGGATATCAGTGCAGAGCCAGACCAAAAAGATCAAGCCTGATAAGAGTCTATTCAACTGGCAAGTACCCTAGATTAGATAGTGTGTCAGATATCTACTTATGGCACTGTAGGCTAGGTCATATAAACAAGAACAGAATAAACAGGTTGACTCAAGAGGAAATCCTCGAAGTCAGTGATTGTGAATCACTTCCAACCTGTGAGTCCTGTTTTCTTGGTAAAATGACCAAGTCACCTTTTGCTGAAAAAGGTGAGAGAGCTACTGAGCTCTTGGGCCTAGTACATGCTGATGTATGCGGGCCCATGAGCACCAGTGCTAGATGTGGATATTTCTACTTCATAACTTTCACGGATGACCTATCCCGATATGGATATGTCTATCTGATGAAATATAAGTCGGATTCATTTGAAATGTTCAAACGATTCCGAAATGAAGTAGAAAAATAAACTGGAAAAAGTATTAAAACTCTTCGATCTGATCGAGGAGGAGAATACCTTTCTAGTGAATTTCTCACATATCTAGGAGAGAATGGGATTCTCTCCCAATGGACTCCTCCAGAAACACCACAGCATAATGGTGTGTCTGAAAGGAGGAATCGGACTCTGTTAGACATGGTCCGATCTATGATGGGTTTTGCTAGCTTGCCGATATCCTTCTGGGGATATGCACTCGAATCGGCCTGTTATCTGTTAAATAGGTTCCAAGTAAGTCTGTAATTAAGACTCCATATGAGAAATGGACAGGGCGTAAGCCAGTACTTTCACACCTTAGGGTCTGGGGGTGCCCGACCTACGTCAAATGATTAGTCACAGACAAACTTGGACCTAGGTCTGACAAATGCTCATTCATAGGGTACCCCAAAGAGACAAAAGGATATTTTTTCTACCATGCTGATGAACAAAAGGTGTTCGTCAGTCTTAAGGCAATCTTTTTAGAAAAGGAGTTCCTTGGGGAAGGAACCGTTGCCTCTAAGGTTGAACTTGATGAAGTTCAACAGGTAGAAGGACCGACACCAATAGCTGAACCTGAGTCGGATATGATTAGATCAGATTCGGAGCCCAATATACCTGCACCATTAAGGCGATCCGGTAGAATACCGCGTCAGCCAGACAGATACTATAGTTTCTTGGTCCGGGATGGTGATCCCATCGAACTTGATGAGAATAATGAGGATCCGATCACCTATATGGATGCAATGCAGAGACCTGATTCCAAGAAATGGCTTGAAGCCATGAAATCCAAAATGGAGTCCATGAAGGTCAACGATGTATGGACATTGGTTGACCCACCTGAAGGGGTTAAACCCATTGGGTGTAAATGGGTCTTCAAAAGGAAGAGGGGCACAGACGGAAAGGTGGAGACCTATAAAGCCCGTATGGTCGCCAAGGGGTATCATCAACGTTATGGTATTGACTATGACGAGACGTTTTCCCCTGTGGCAATGCTCAAATTCATTCGGATAATTCTTGCAATAGCTGCCCATCTGGATTATGAGATCTGGCAGATGGATGTAAAGATAGCTTTCCTGAATGGAGAGCTGACTGAAGAAGTGTATATGATACAACCTGAGGGGTTTACATCCACAGATGAGTCCAAGGTGTGCAAGCTTCAGAGATCCATTTATGGACTGAAGCAAGCTTCTCGGAGTTGGAACATGCATTTTGATAAGGTGATCAAAACGTATGGCTTCATTAAGAATGGAGAAGAGCCCTGCATCTATAAATGGGCAAATGGTCCAGTTGAGGTATTTCTTGTCTTGTAAGTGGATGACATTCTCTTAATCAGGAATGACATCCCTGCACTACAGGGAATAAAAGTTTGGTTGTCATCACAGTTCTCCATGAAGGACTTGGGTGAAGCATCCTACATCCTAGAGATGAAGATCTATAGGGATAGATCTAAAAGGATGCTTGGGTTATCCCAGTCCATGTACATAGATACTGTGCTGAAGAGGTTCAGCATGGAGAATTCCAAGAAGGGCTATCTACCGATAGGCCAAGAAATTTCTCTCTCTAAGAAGGATTGTCCGACAACTCCTAAAGAGAGAGAGCGTATGAGTAGAGTCCTATATGCTTCAGCTGTGGGATCTATCATGTACGTCATGACATGTACAAGACTAGATGTGGCATACTCACTAGGAGTAGTGAGTAGATACCAATCTGATCCTGGAGAAAATCACTAGAAAGTGGTTAAAGCCATCCTTAAGTATTTGAGAAATACTAAGGACCAATGGTTGGTTTATAGCGAGTCAGATCTGAAACTTGTGGGATTCACAGACTCCAGCTTCTAATCTGACCATGATGACAGCAGGAGCGTGTCAGGTTATATCTTTACTCTGAATGGTGGAGCCATCTGCTGGAAGAGTTTCAAGCAGCATACTGTGGCAGACTCTGTTTATGAAGCGGAGTACATCGCAGCATCGGATGCCATGAAGGAAGCTGTGTGGCTAAGAAAATTCATCACCGAGCTCGGAGTAGCACCCTCCCTCGATGGTCTAGTCCTGCTCTACTGCGACAGTACTGGTGCCACATCTCAGACGAAGGAATCCAAAGCACACCAACGGATAAAGCATATTTTACACCGCTTTCACCTGGTCTAAGAGATCATGGATCGAGGTGACGTCGACCTTCAGAAGATCGATGGAAAGGAGAACCTAGCCGACCCCTTCACTAAAGCCCTGGCAATAAAGGAGTTCAACAACCATAAGTCGAAGATGGGTTTTAGATACTGTGTCGAGTGGCTTTAGGACAAGTGGGAGTTGTTGGGAAATGTGTCCCAAAAAGCCAATCGTCAAGCTGTTGACGGTTGAGCAACCAAGTATTGTAATTGATTTGTTAATAAATAAAATATATTTGGCATCTTCATCATAAGCTTTCATCTTCTAATGAACTCCATTGTTATGATGAAGTCCTTAGGACTATTTAAGTTCGATAAAGAGAGAATTTATCGATTAGTCCTTAAAACTGTTCACGACCAAATGATAAGCTGTTAATAAGGACGACAGCTTCTATCGAGCATAGGTCGCTGTAGGCCATATGGGTTGGTTGTCCTCTTAACCAAAGAGTGTGGAGACACTGGTATGGCATACAGGTGAGATGTAAGGGTACATTGTCATTGAACGTGACCAACTCCAGAGTATTCTGCTGTCGAGAATGTCTCTGATGGGATATAGGTATAAGTGTCCCTTAGACTTGAGATCGCCTCAGTGACTTGCAAGCAACTCACTGTGCTTTGGTACTGGACTAACTGAATTTCTAATTCAGGGATGGAAGGCTTCTGGACACAGTCAAGTACTTGCGAAGTCAGAGTGTGATCGAGATGGGATTGACCACTCCAAGAGTTAGAGAAGAATGAGTCGCTGTATTTCAATTTAGCAAAACCTTGGCCAGGATAATCCATCAGATGGATTTGATATTTTGAAATACAATGTGGACAACCTGATCAGAGTTGACAGTTGAACTCTGGGCTGTCCTATGATCATTTTGGTCAAGGGGATGAATTATATGAAAACTATATCCGTATGGGTTCTAAGGATGTTGTTCTACACATTCGACCTATCCGGTCGTCGGGTACCATTGCTAGATGGTCACTTCGATTGGTACAAGAATTTATTTCTGTGCTACTGACTTAGGTTCAGACCTATGAGGTCACACACATTAGAGTTCATGATCTGATCGGATGGTTGATCAACGATTAAGAATCGTTCTAGGGTTAAATGATCAATACGATTGACATTTAACCCAGTGCAAGTATTACAGGAGGATCGATTAGCAATTTGATTGTTAATTGGCTTAATTTGATTAAGCCAATGGGTTGAGATTAAGTCTAATTAAATATAATTTAATTAGATTTATTTTGGGCTTGATTGGATCAAGTCCAATTGGTTTATTGGATAAGTCAAGTGCAAGGAAAAACTAGTCCTAGTTCAACTAGGACTTTGGTCAATCTAATTTCTAATTTGATTAGAAAATTAAATCAGATTTAAATCTAATTTAATCTGATTAAATTAGGTTTTTAATTAGATTAAGACCTATTTTAATTAGGTTGATCTAATTTTGGTTTGATTTGGTTTGGGAAACCAAATTAAAACAAGTCATTAGATAGAATCCTAGTAAGACTAGGATTCCACCTTGCACCACATAAGCCTTCCCCATGCCCTCTCTCTTATTCAATGCCAATCTCCACTTATTTTGTGTGACAAAAGCCCTCTCCTAGGTCTCTCCCATGTTCACAAAAGGTTTTCTCTCTTCTTTCTTACATGGAAGGTGGTTTGGATCAAATCAAAAAGGAATAAGTTTGGATTTCAAATTCTATGAGATAGAGTTTTAGAAGTCCAAAACTCTTTCAATTTTGCACCGAATTTATCCAATTTTTTTTTGGAATTTTCATGGCTTTTAGGGTATACATTGTGCACCCTTTTCTAGTGATCCATGCACGAAAATATGGAGGAGGCACTCAAGAGTTGGGCGCCCCTTAACTTGCCATGTTTGGATAAGCCTTGACTAGGTATTTGACCTAGACAAGGACTCTATCATATCTCTCTGTATAAAATGAGTTTCTTTGTGAAATTTAATAGGAAGATAGAGATTTGAGAGACCTTTGTTCCATCAAAAATCAGAGAGAAATGCCTTTGGGTCGTGGAGATATGAAAGATGCAAGTTAGGGTGTCTAGAGAAAAAAATGTGAAGAAGAAGAGAGTCTTCTTTTAGGGTTTTTTGTTTTCATATCTTTCCTCCCTCCATCTTGAGTTTTCTAAGAGCGTCTCATATCTGAAACTCCTCCTTTTACTTTCCATCTTTGGAAGAGTCTAAATCAAGAAGAAGGAGGAACCTGATCAACCATCAAAGAAGGATCAGCGCAGTACTAGCATACTGTGCTGATTTCCTGAAGCAGGACTTTTGATCGAGATTCGTGGGCTCGTGTGGATGACTCCTAGAGGCTGGATGCATGTGCGGCTTGCAACATCATCCTCAAGCCCGGATCAGCGAGGTTAGAACATCTAACTTGCAAGGTAATAGATCTGATCTATTGTTTAATACATACATTAGATGTAGTATAGAAACATGTTGATATGATCAACATGTAGTTCATGCTATATTTATATATTTTAATTTCTGATTTAATACTATATAATAATTATGTAATAGGATCTTAGATCTAGAGATTCTCAAGTTTTAGAAAATAAATTTTAATTTATTTTAGTCTTTCGCTGTATGATCTTGAAAAAGTTTCAAGATCTAACCCTGAAATCCTAGATCTGGTTCCTTCAATCTAATGACATCGCATAAAACATAGAGCATAGGTTAGCTCAAACCAGATCTTTTTCTTTAATTAGGTTAGACTTAAGATTAGAATTAAAAAATTAATTAATTATGTAGAGAAATTGATTAAGTCTAACCAAATATTGAATTAGATTAATCAGGATTTCTTTAATACAATAATTATAGATGGTCAAGTCCATGTCTTTGATTAGACCAAATAGATCTTGATTGTGGCTTAGTAGTTGAATCCGAATCATTAAGTTGGTCAAATTAAAATATTAATGAATTGGTGTCTGAGGTAAGTTTGGTATTTCGATCGGTAGTTTTTAATTAGGAGTGGCTTACTCGGCCATTTCGATGATGTCTAAGGCAAGCTTAGCAGATCCTTCTGTCGATCTTACTTACTTGGCCAATTTAGTAAATTAGATTTTGATTAGATCGTTAAGTGATTCGAGTTGGCCCATGCTATTAAGGTTGATCAGTGTGACTGATCTAGGCATCATTTCAATCAGCATGACCCTAATCTGATTCAATGACTTGGTGAAGTCAGTGGAAGGATTATGGTCTACTGATTGATCTTTTTTTTTAAATTAATTAAATTTTTTATATTATTAAGTTTCTAAAATGTGCTGGTTATAATGATAACTAGATCATAGCCTCCTATTAAGATGAATGGTAATGGGTCCATTATTTTTGATTGATATTGCAGGCGTCATTCGTCTGGTGTTCTTCCTAAATGATAAAATTATCATTCATCATATGATGACTCTACTATACTATCTGATGAATGGTTGGGTTGATCGAGCCATCCTCGGATCGATCATTCATTAGTTAGAATCACTTAGTAGGTTTACGTTAATGGTTTGACCTAATTGAAACTTTCAGTGGAGGCCATCACCTACTAAAATGAAATCTGGACCTAAATTAATTACTAGAAGTTGTTTGAAGAAATAATTGATTGAGAACCTACCCATAAGTGCATATAGATTGATCGAGCCATCTTCAGGCCTGTATGCAGTCTGTATAGATTTTAGTACTCACTAAAGAATTAAAGTAATTCTTCGAATTGGAGGTAGAGGCTCACAATTCGTATAAAATAGTAAGAGGACCTTTAGACTAAAGTTCATATCTTTAGGATTAATAAATTTATATACTGATTAAGATTTTAATTTTTTCTTGTGTGTGTAGATATGGTCTCAAACTTATCGCTTCGATCACTATTGGACAGTGAGAAATGATTAGACCAAATTTTGATAACTGAAATCGAAAGCTCAAGATTGTCCTAGAGCATGAGTGGATCCTATATGTGATTACGGATCTGACACCTGAAGTGCCTGCTCCCAATGCCCGAAGCACAATTTGAGATACTTATTTGAAGTGGCTCAACGATCACACCACGGTTCATTGCATCATGCGGGCCTCCATGAACTATGAGTTCAATCAAAAATTCAAAGAGGCTTAGCTAGAGAAAATGCTCCAAGTATTGAGAGAGTCCTTTGGTACTCCCGATGACATTGAGCGACACAAGATTAGTTACATCATTTTTAATGCTCAGATAAGGGAGGGAGCATCTATCACTGATCACATATTGTACATGATCAAGCAGATTGAGAAACTGAGCAAGCTTGGCTTCCCTTTGCATGAATAGCTGGAGAAGGATACGATCCTGAACTCCCTACCCAAGTCCTATCTACCGTTTCTCAACCATTTTAGAATGACGAAGCCTGTAGTCAACTACCACAGTCTGTTGGGGTTGCTACAAACTTTTGAGAAGGATCACCAACTCCGTACGGAGATGGTGAATGTAGTAGGAGGATCTTCTTTGGGTAGTCGTCATCTCTTTAAGAAAGAAAAAAAGAAGAAAAATAAGAAGGTGCAAGGTGCTGGCAGTCAGTCCTAGAAATCCAAGTTCAAGGCTAATCAAAGTCAAGCAGAGTGCTTCTTTTGCAAGAAGCAGGATCATTGAAAGAGAAACTGTCCTCAGTATATTGCTTCTTTTAATCTGAACAGGCCAAAGAAGAAGAAACAATCGATTGCTGGACAAGATACTTATGTGATAACATCTTGTAACTTCTTTCTTTTTGATACAATGATTTGGGTATTGGATATCGATAGCCCTATTAATATTTGCAATTCATTGTGGGGTCTTCAAGTCAGTATGAGATTTGAAGATGGTGAGAGATTCTTGAACGTTGGAGATGGAAGATCAGTTTCAGTTCTAGCTATAGAAATCATCAAGCTTGTATTTGAGTCTCAATATATTATTTTTTATGAATGTCATTACTATCTCAGTTTTCTTTTGAATATTATTTCTGTAGGTCTTTTCGCCAAGTCTAATTATAAAATATCAATAAAAAAAATTTATGATATCATTTTGAATAGTGTTATAATATTACATGGACAATTGAATAATGGTATCTATGTTGTATCTAGGTCTAATGTAATATATATTTCTAAAAAATGCCTTAGAATAGATGATGTCATGGATGCCTATCTTTGGCATTATAGGCTAGGTCATATCAACAAGAACAAGAGGAACAGATTAGCTCAAGAAGAAATTCTTGATAAAAATGATTATGAAACATTACCTACTTGTGAGTCTTGTTTACTTGAAAAAATGACCAAAAGTCATCATTTACTGAAAAAGATGAATGAGCTAGCAATGTTCTGAGTCAGGTACATACTGATGTACGTAGACCCATGAACACTTTTGCTAGAGGAGGGTATAGTTATTTCATTACATTCACAAACGACCTCTCTAGGTATGGGTACATCTACTTGATGAAATATAAGTCCGAATCATTTGAAATGTTCAAATGATTCCGTAGTGAAGTAGAGAAACAAACTGAAAAAAATATTAAAACTCTTCGATCTGATCGAGGAGGCGAATATCTTTTCAGTAAATTTTTGATATATCTAGGAGAGAATAAAATTTTCTCACAGTGGATCCCTTTAGGGACACCACAGCATAATAGTGTCTCAGAAAGGAAAAATCGAACATTGTTGGATATGGTTCGATCCATGATGGAGTTTGCAACTCTATCGATCTTCTTTTGAAGATATACACTTGAAACAGTCTGTTTTGTACTCAATAAAATTTTGAGTATGTCAGTTAGTAAGACACCATATGAGATATGGTCAGGGCGTAGGCCGAACCTCTCTTACTTTATGGTCTGAGGGTGTCCAGTTTATATTAAATGATTACAAACTGACAAGCTCGGTCCTAGGTTCGATAAGTATAATTTCATAGGATATCCCAAAAAAATGAAAAAATTTTACTTTTATCTGCCTGCTAAATAAAAGATATTTGTCAACAATAAGGCACACTTTTTGGAAAAAAAGTTTCTTAGTGAAGGAGTAAGTGCCTCTAAAATCAAGCTTGATGAAGTTTGACAGGTAAAAGAACCGACACCAATGATTGAATCTGAATTAAATTTGATAAAATCAAATTCGAAGCCCAACATACAAACATCTGTTGCCCAGCTATGCAACCCAAGAGGGGGGGTGAATTGGGTTTCTAAAAAAATTTTAAGCCCAACAGATAACTTATGAAGAACAAAACAATGGCTTAAACCAATATTAATTACCTAAAGCAGTATTGCAAGGATATAATAAAGAAATAAGATAAAGCGATAAAGCACACCACAAACACAAGGATTTATAGTGGTTCGGTGCTAACCTTGCACCTACATCCACTCCCCAAGATCCCACTTGGGAATTTTTATCCACTATCCTTTGTATTCAACCCGAATACAAAACATCGGAAACTCCGACACTAGCTATCCCAAGCTAGAACACTTGTTTCTCGGGTACAAGTAAACCCAAAACACTCTGATTTCAGGTTCGGATCAACCTTTCCTTGTTTTGAAAATCCTCCAAAAACAAGAGCAAAAACTCACAAAGAGTAAGAATGTTTAGAGCACAGATTAATAAAATAACAGCTCCTTTTATGAGCAAATATAACAATAAAAGCTTTACTCAAATGAAGAACCTCTTTTTCAGATTTTCTCAAGATGAATGAACGGTTGAACGAATGCTTGAGAAGAGGTTGATCGTTGATTGAAGATCTCTTGAAAGCTTTGAACGATCTCTAGATCAAGGTTGAAATGATAGGCGTGAAGAATTCTCTCCTTGAAAGATCTAGCTTTTCTCTTTCACAATCTCTTTGGTATATTATGGATCCTCTCTCTTTTTCTCTATGGATATTTCGTTGATCTCAGGCTTATTCTTGCAAATTTCGGATCCTCTCTTCTATTCTTCTTTCTTTCTCGTCTTTCTCTTCTTCTTCTCTTCTTTTTGATTTCACGTTTGATCCGCTATTTAATCTGCAATTTCTTTCATCAAATTAAGCATTTTGTAGCATTAGAAGCAAGAGAAAACAATTTAGGCAGATAAAGAGCCGTTAGAGGATTTTTAGGAAGCATAAATGGCAATTAAAATGGGCAAAAAAATAGCCGTTGCTGACATTTCCCGTCGCAGGGGTCGACTCATGAGTCGACTCATGCTTCAGGGGTCGACTCATGAGTCGACCTCTGTTGCAAAAACCAGAGAATGCTTTTCTGGAATTTCTTGGCTCAAATTAGCAGGGGTCGACTCATGAGTCGACTCATGCCTTGTGGGTCGACTCATGAGTCGACTCACAGGTCGTGCCAAGCCAGAAAACTAGCGTGCCAAGGAGAATTTTTGCGTGCCAATCAGCTCACAGTGCCATGAGTTGACTCATGAGTCGACTCATGCACTTCAAACCTTCATAACTTCAAAAATATAAGTCCAAACACAATAAAATTTTCATCAATAGATTTCAAATCATTTGTTCTACCAAATGATACTATCAAATCAAGATTTGAGTGAAATTATGATTTTGCCCTTGAAGATCATAAGGACTTTTTCATTTTAAAATTATTTGAATCCCTTCAATCTGATTTGTAATCATCAAAATCAATCTAGGAGCAACAACATCCTTAAGGTGATCCGATAGAGTATCACGTCAATCGAATAGATACTTAGATTTTTTGGTCCGAAATGGAGATCCTATTGAGCTCGATGAGAATGATGAGGATCCAATCACTTATATGGATGTGATGTAGAGGTTTGACTCTGATAAATAGCTTGAAACCATGAAATCCATAATGGAGTCCATGAAGGTCAATGATGTATGGATATTGGTTGACCCACCTGAAGGGACAAAATTCATAGAGTGTAAGTGGGTCTTCAAAAGGAAGAGGGGTGTAGACAAGAAGGTGGAGACCTCTAAAATCTATTTAGTTGCCAAAGATTATCGTCGACATTATGGTATTGACTATAACAAGATATTTTCTCCTGTGGCAATGCTCAAGTCCATTCGGATCATGCTTGCAATAGCAACATATCTGGACTATGAAGTTTGGCAAATAGATATGAAGATAGCTTTCCTAAATAGAGAGCTGAACGAAGAGGTGTGTATGATACAACCTGAAGGGTTCACATTCACAGATGAGTCCAAGATATGCAGCTTTAGAGATCTATTTATGAATTGAAGCAAGCATCTCATAGTTGGAATATATATTTTGACAAGATAATCAGAATGTATAGCTTCGTTAGGAATAGAGAGGAACCCCACATATATAAGTGGGCTAATGGTTCAATAATTATATTTCTTGTGTTGTATGTGGATAACATTCTCTTAATCGGGAATGATGTCTCTACATTACAGGGAATAAAAATATGGTTGTCATCATAATTCTTCATGAAAGATCTGAGAGAAGTAGCCTACATCCTAGGGATTAAGATCCATAGGGATAGATCTAAGAGGTTGCTCGGGATTTTTCAATCTACATACATGGATACCATGCTAAAATGGTTCGGCATGAAGAATTTCAAGAAAAACTATCTTTGTTGGATGTATGCCCTAGAAGTCAATCTTGGCTATCGCATATCATATTACTAAGATATGATTTTGTACTTAAAGGGCACTTATACTACCATTCATATTTTATGTGTCCATGAATCATCTAAGAGATTAACAAGATGATGACACATATTTTCAAAGAGTTGAGTATTTAAGATATGTGTCATTGATGGTTAATTTCTAAATTACTTTCGATAATAGGATTATCATGGGGATGGTGATTGATCCGAATAGATTGATGCACGGATCACTTCTTTCAGGTAGATACGTCTCGAGTCTACAGTGTAGTGACATTGGAGCAAAAGTGCATGTGGTTGTCAGAGAACAACTGGCACTGAGCATGACTAACATGAGAAGTCACATGGATGTCTGCTCACTCATTAGCGACTTTCTCAATGCTGCAGTAGTGTGACTAGTCTTTTGACCTACGGTGCTTCAGCTGCTCACAGTGAGACTGTTGGAGTTTGACTACACATAAATATTGACTCAATAAATTTTTGTAGTGGATGTTGACGATAGTTGGTCCACTATAAAAGTAGGATGTACATCTAGATAGAATTTATCGATCCTAGTAGAGGGGAGTAGTCCTATGAGATTTAAAAAGCTGAGTCCTTAAGTTTATGGCCATAGCAGTATGATTAATGAAAAAAAATTTTATGAGAATCATACATGGACTCGAGCTTATTGAATCTCTCATATGACTGATGATGAGGTTTGACAATTCATCCATGACCTACCATCTGGTCGGGACTCACGATAAAGAAACTATATCATATGTTAACTGCACCTAGAGATTCATCACCTTTTATTCTGCTGGATTGTCATTATATACTGCTAGGTGTCACTGATAGATTGTGAGACTCATGAGCATCATCTCGATGATCGATGATCCTTGAAGGGCAGAGTTGGAATGGTTCCAATCCATTGAAAGGAGTTTTGATGATATTGTGATAGGGATCACAATATATCTCACTATCAGACAGAATAGAACCTATGGGATCACATACAAAGAGACTTTTGACTGATCAAATAGTTGAATTATGATTATAAATCATGATAGGATTTAATTATCAATTTGATTGATGATTAATTCAATACAAAAGTTATAATTAAGTAACTTGCTAAAGAGTTAGTGAGTTATAGGAGGATTAATTAGTAATTAGATTGCTAATAAGCTTAATTAGATTGAGCAATGGGGCTTGCATCAATTTTAATTAAATTAGATTTTATTTGACTTAACATGGATTTGATTTGATCAAGCCTAATTGGGTTATGAGATAACTAAATTGCATGGGAAGATAATTTCTTGTTTGATTAGGATTTGGGTTTGACTTAATTTCTAATTAAATTAGGATCTAATTAAGAGTGTTTGAGTTTTTTTTACACTAAGAATTCTTCTCTTCATGGGTGCACTAAATCCTAATCAGATTAGGATTAAATTGAGTTTGACTCAAGTACCAAGAGAGAGTCCAAAAGGACTAGGACTCCTTCTCTAATTCGGTGACTTCTAATTCTTAATTGGATTAGGTTTTAATCTAAATAGTTTGGACTTCTAATCAGATTAAGATTTCAATCTATTTAGATCTAATCAATTTTTAATATGATTAGAATTGGTTAGAGTTTTAATTGATTTAAATCAGCCACCTAAAGAGAAGTCCTAAAGTATTAAAACTCTTCCTTTCCATGCACCATAAACAAAACCCATGTTTACCAGATTTTGGATTCCACACCTTCTCCTCTTTTGCATGTAATAAGTCATGTTAAATTCCTTCTTCCATGAGATAATATGGGCACAAAATAAGAAAGGGTGGGCTGCATCATATGCTAGAGTCCAAGGGAGTTTGGACTCTTATCTCCTATCTAAACTCTATTTCCAATTCCTATTTAAACCTAGCACCATATGGGGCGGCAATAAGACTGATTGTGATCAGATTTAAGATGCCCAAAGGAGAGGTTTGTGTGTGGAAAAAATTCCAAGGGAGAGGGCACAGGATCAAGGTCCAAGGCGTGAGGTAAGTTTGTTGCTCTTATCCTTTCTTTCTTACCAACAATCAAAGGATGGTTGTTAGGACCCTCTCTCCCTCTTTCGTCCAAGTTTGGACATGGAATTTATTCTCTCCTTTTGTCCAAGAGTTGGACATATGTTCTTACATCTCTAGTGTAGAGATTTGGTGCATGGGTTTTAAGAAGAAAAGAAAAGAAAAATTTTTTCTCATGATCTCTAGCGTAGAGATCTACATCCTCTTATTCTTTTCTTTTTCTTCTCTAAGATTGTCTTGAAAGAAAAGAAGAATTTTCGACCGTTAAGATGCAATCTCTACAAAAAAACTAGCACTTTGATGAAATGAAGAAGCTTCTGATCAGATCGAAGTCTCATGTGGATATTCATAGAGGTCAGACACTTGTGCAGCTTCAAAGGACCTTCGAAAGACATCCATAATCATCAGTTCATGATGTAGATCAACTCATGCCAAGGTATAAAGATTGGATCTTCTTTATTTATTTTTTTCTACTTAATTTCTAAATTTGAACCATATCTCACATATGTAGATCCTATTTATGGTTATAAGATTTGATCTTATGCATGCTTAGATCAAATTAGATTTAATCTAATTTTTAAAATTTTCACTGCATACTTATTTCAAAATTTTTGCATACATAAAATCATAAAATTTCAACAGTGGTATCAGAGCCATGTTATATGCATGAGATTAAGATTTTGATGTAAAATTTGTAAAGAAAAATTTTAGATCTAAAAGTTTTTAATATCATTCTTGAAGGGAAGGAAAATAGTTTTCCTTCAGGATGTCCAGGTTACAACTAAAATTTTTTTAATATTTCACTTATTTAATGATCAAATCCTTACCTAAATTATAGTGAAATCAGAGATCAAATCTTAAATTATCTAATATAAACTTTCGCAGAGGTCTGGATGTGCAGACCCTCGACTTTGCATGCACGTCAGATACCGTAGAAAAGCAGGATGAACTCCAATCCAATTGACTTAGCAACTCAATCAATCAAAGAATGAGATGTGCTAGTGTGACACCTCACACTAGTAGGTGGGATGCTCAAAGAGACCCCACACCCAAAGGAAGAGGGGCAGTAGCAAGGGGAAAGGCCAAAGGGAAGATAGGACCTCTTTCTCTTCTCACGCCTCTCTCTTTTTTCTTTTCTCTCAATCTGACTTGTTTGCTATGCTATTGCTATTTCTTTTTATTCATAGATAGAGATCCTCTCATTTATATATAATTTTTATGATCCAATGAGATTAGGACTCCTAATTCAAATTTGATTTGAATTGGTCCAATACTCATGAAAGAAGGATTCCTATATAAGATATAATTGTCATCATATATGACAATCAACTTGCACCCAATCTCTCACCCACTTGGGATATCCGAAATAAGCACCAAACTAGATTTTGGTCATGCTTCATGAGGGGGTATTTTCAATACAAGTAGGAATACTCATATCTCATCCAAAATAGGTCTGATTCGAATCCGATTCGAAGCTGGTTTGAAATAATTTTGAAGGCTGTCAATCCCAAACTCTTTAGAACTTTTATACCAAATCTAACTTAAATTTTAGATTCATTAAAGTTTAATTAATTTAGATCTAATTTAAAATTAATTAGTACTTAAATCTAATCTTTTATATATTCTATGAATCATAGATCAGAAACTGTTCATCCCCGAGATCGAACTTGAACCTCACGTGTAGTGCTAGCTAGACATAGTCAACTCTTAAATCCTGTTTGACCTATAACTTTATTCTCTATCAAGTGAGCTTATATGTTCAATCAAGTCAAGTACTTTCAAATTAGACATATAAACATAGGTCAATTCTTTCCTACTTTGTCTGACTTGTGTGCGTGACTCTATAGGTTCAAACACTAAGCCAGTAGTGTAGGAACCAATTTCTGCACTAATCGAGATACCATCTAGCAATGGTTCCCGACATCTAGATAGGTCGAATTATCGCAAAAAAATATTTTAGAACCCATACACATGGTTACCACGTAATTCATCCTTTTGATTCTGGATGCTCAAGGATGGTCTCAGGTTAACTGTCAACCGAGATTGCTTCATCCGTATTATATTTCAATCTTTCAAATCTATCTCATGGATTACCCTAACCAAGACTTTACTAAATTGAAATACAATGATACATCAACTCCAATAATCTGAAGGAGTCAATCATGTTGAAAAATATGTCTCAAAAGTCAATCGTCAGCCTATTGACGATTGAGCAACCTTATATTGTCATTGATTTGTTAATAAATAAAATATATTTTTTGGCATTTTCATTATAAGTTTTCATCTTCTAATGAACTCTGTTGTTGTGATGAAGTCCTTAGAACTATTTAGGTTCGATAAAGAGAGGATTAAATGATTAGTCCTTAAAATTATTCATGACCAAATGATAGGCTGTTAATAAGGACGACAGCTTCTATCGAGCATAGGTCGCTGTAGGCCATATAGGTTGGTTGTCCTCTTAACCAAGGAGTGTGGAGATACTGGTATGGCATACATATGAGATGTAAAGGTACATCATCATTGAATATGACCAATTTCAGAGCATTCTGCTGTCGAGAATATCTCTAATGGGATATAGGTATAAGTATCCCTTAAACCTGAGATCACTTCAGTGACTTGCAAGCAACTCACTGTACTTTGGTACTAGACTAACTGAATTTTTAATTCAGTGATGGAAGGCTTCTGGGCATAATCAAGTACTTGTGAAGTCAAAGTGTGATCGAGATGGGATTGACCACTCCAAGAGTTGGAGAAGAATGAGTCGCTGTATTTCAAATTTAGTAAAACCTTGGCCAGGATAATCCATCAGATGGATTTGATATTTTGAAATACAATGTGGACAACCTGATCAGAGTTGACAGTTGAACTCTAAGGTATCCTATGAGTATTTTGGTCAAGGGGATGAATTATATAGAAACTATATCCACATGGGTTCTAAGGATGTTGTTCTACACATTCAACCTATCCGACCATCGGGTACCATTGCTAGATGGTCACTTTGATTGGTATAAAAATTTATTTTTATACTACCAACTTAGGTTTGGACCTATGAGGTCACACACATTAGAGTTCACAATCCGATCGGATGGTTGATCAATGACTAAAAATCAGTCTTGGGTTAAATGATCAATACGATTGACATTTAACCTAGTGCAAGTGTTGCAGGAGGATTGATTAGCAATTTCATTACTAATTAGCTTAATTTGATTAAGCTAATGGGATGAGATTATGTCTAATTGAATATGATTTAATTAGATTTGGTTTGGGCTTGATTGGATCAAGTCTGTTGGTGCAGAATTCCATCGAAGTCGGAGAAGCTAGAGCTGGGATGACCGCGGCCACCGTCGGGACCTGCAAAGAAAGTCTAAACCAGAGTTGGGGGTACTCTAGCAAGACCCTCCGACACTCAAGTCAGTACTCTGCTTCAACAGAAATGGAGTGCTCGAGCAAATATTTTGGCAGAGTTTCAAGATAGAGTTACCAGGTTAGAGAAGAACATATCTGGGGGTCCTTATTTATAGACGGAGGGTGTAATTGACCGACAGCGATGTCTATAACCGTCTGGTCGTAGATCGCTCAGAGCCGCATGGAGTTTGTTATGGAGAGTAGTGGTGTCAGGGGTCATTCAGGGCCATGTGGAGCTTGTTGCGGAGAGTGGAGTGGTGTCCGTTCCGCTCAGAGCCACGTGGAGTTTGTTACAGAGAGTAGTGGTGTCAGGGGTCGTTCAGGGACACATGGAGCTTGTTGCGGAGAGTGGAGTGGTGTCCATTGTCGGGATTTGTCAGAGAGTGGTGGAGCTACATGAAATCCATTGCAGAGTGGAGTAGGATGGTGGCTCTTGTCATGGCTTGTCAGAGAGTGGTGGAGCTGCATGGAATCCATTGCAGAGAGTGGAGCAGGGTAGTGGCCCTTGTGGTGGCTTGCCAGAGAGTTTGGATCCATCGGCTGAAGCTCAGCTGGGATGCCTGATGGAGTAGAATGGCTCTTTACATCGTCGTTCTAGGAGAGGCTCGGATGTTCCGAGGTCGCTGATGAATCTACTGTTGTCGAACGCTTCGAGTGCTGACCTTTCAGGTGGGAGTCACCTGCTGTAGGAGCTTGGATGGAGATTTTTTTGTTGACGAAGTCCGGAGAAGTCTGATTGCTAGGGAAGTCCGTCTGGGATTTATCTGATGTGGAAGCTCATCCGAAGATCGTCCACCGGGGAAGTCTGATTTTATGGGGAGCCTGGTAGGAGGTCGGCCGACGATGGACTTCGAATAGCACTGGAGAGGCTCGACAGACATCGAAGGTGATCGGCTATCACAGGGACCCAGTTGCTAGAGCTCGTCCGTCAAAGAAGCTCATCTGGAATCCATCCGCTGGAGAAGTTCAGATGGGCTTTGGTTCTCGTGAGAGGTTGAAAGGGGGCCGTTTATTGTAGGAGCTCGGGCGAGGACCAGTTGTCGTGGAAGCTCGGAGTAGTGTCCCGCTGTAGAAGTTCGTCCACAGCCCACTCACTACGGAGTAGCTCAGCTGGAGTCTACCTATAACAGAAGTTTGGAAGAAATTTGCTTACAGTAGATATCTGGGGTAGATAGCCCGCTATAGGAGTTCAGAGTAGACCGTTCGTAGCAGAAGTTCGACTCTCGCGGGAGCTCGATTAGGATCCGAGAGGCGGTCGACCACCGTAGAAACTTGGGTGGAGTCTGGTTACTGTAGAAATCTCGTTGTCGAGGAAGCTCAGATGCTGATGAAGTTCGAAAGAAGTTTGGGGGTAGTCGGTTGCTGTAGAAGGTCGGCTAATAGTGGGGCCCTGAGGACCTTTGGGGTGGCCTGGTGGATGAATGCAGAAGTTCATTGTCGAAGAAGTCTGGATGGTTGAGGGGGTTCGGAGAGACGCCACACATAAGGTCGGAAGCCGAAAGAGCCCTGGAGGGATCGGTCTTTTACAAACTTCGGTCGGAGGGTATTTTATACCCAACACCAGTCCCCCTACTTTCGAGTTCGGGTTCTGAATGAAGGAAGTACAGAGAAATTCTCACGGCCGAAGCTGCTCTCCTCGATTTCGCACTCGACGGTTACTAGGTATTTGACGTTCGGCATGCTGGTACTGGAGCCTTTTCAAAAAAGGTTTCTTCTTTTTGGAATTTCGGTTGGGGCATGGCTCTAGGTATGGAATAATAATGACTCTGTCAGCTGCCAGCCATTTCCAATAGTCTATCGAGGTGAGTGGGACACGCGGCGAGTGCAGGCTGGCCAGAGGAGATTCGCAATCATTATAGCGTCGAATCCCGAGGTCTATTTAAACACGTTCTCCTCCTTCAGGGGTTCCACCTTGCTTGAGAGAATCCCTCGGTTCCCCTCTTCTTCCCCGAGAGCTCTAGCTTCCTCTAGCATCCTTTTCGGCCTTAGGCATCCTCCGGGTCGACCTCCATCATCCTTGCCATCTCCCTGCACTCCTAGGGTCAATCTAGGTCAGTTTCGAAACTTCCTGACATTTTTTCATCCTTTTTTCTTCGTATTCTGTTCGTTTAGCTTTTTTGAGGACCTATTTGCTATTTTTCCTAATTTTTTGGGATTTTTGTGGCTTCCATTTGATCCAAAATATCCTCTGATATCTCCTCTTCTAGCAGTTCTAGGAGTTCGTCAGTCCCAGTTCCCCATAGTACTGGTACCATAGATGAACCTGTAGCTAGGACCGAACTCTGTCTGGCCTTTGCGTCGGACACCATCCCCGACTCCTTGACTCCAGATGAACTCTCACTGATAAGAATTTAGTATGGAGTTCCTTCGGAGTACGAGCTGGAGCTTCCCGGGCCATCTGACCGGGCTAGCGCCCCTCCTTCCAACCGCTTCTGCCTATACCAGGAGGCCTTCCATGCCAGACTTCGACTTCCACTACCGTCCTTTGTCATTGCTCTCTTTAATTTTCTGAATATTTCTCTAGTTTCCATCGTGCCGAACTCCTTTAGATTTTTGATAGGGTTTCTTTCTCTTTGTAGTTTAGCCGAAGTTCGGCTGACTCTTTCTTTGTTTAGGAACTTCTACACCTTCAAGCACCATCCCTCGGCAAAAGATTGGTGGTACTTCTCCCCCCAGTTTGATAGAAAGGGGTTGCTGAAAGGCACCCCCTCTTCTGTCCATAACTGGAAGGAGAAGTTCTTCTATGTCCGATGCCCAACCTTGGAGCTAGAATTATCCCCTTGGGGCTCCCTGAGGGATTCCGTCCGTCGGGCTTCTACCTTGGAAAGGGATGACCTCGAGGCCTCCAAAAAGCTCGAGGCCTATCAAGCCCCCTCCTCCCCGATCTTCTGAGGAAACAACTTTTGTTCAATGTCGGCCTGAGCCCCCTTAACCCTGCCGGTATCTCTCCCTCTCTTTTTTTTTTTTGCTTCCCCTTCTTCTTGTTCCATTTCGGAGCCATGCTGATTTTCTTTTATCGCAGACATGGATGCAAGCATGGCTCGAAGGTTAGCCCAGGGTCTCAAGACCCATAAAAGAAAAGATGCCTCAACTTCGAGGTCGGTGAAGAAAGCCAGGACAGAAGGGACAAGCTCAGCCGCGCCTGCTCTGATGTCCGTCACTGTCGAAGCCCCTTCCGATGCCGAATCCGAAGTCCCCCGAGCTCCTTCACAGAGCCCCCCAGTCGAGGGTCCCATTTCGGAGGTTCGTCCCGAGGGGGCACCCATGGCCGAAGGGAGGAGGAGAAAGAAGACCCTGGCCTGGAGGAGTCACAGTCGCAGGGCTACTGTCGAGGGGGCCAGTGGCTTCGAGGAAGATCTGGAGGAAAATCCCTTCAATAACAGGGACTTAATAAAGAGGCTGGTCGAAGGGTGCATTCTGCCCGAGATAGTTGAGAGGATCGTCCTCGTCGATCCCAAGCTACGGGTCTGGAACTCTCTGGGATCTTTTCTTGATGTAGGTTAACTCATCCTTTTTCTTCTTCCTGCTTCTTTAATTTATTCTTCAGCCCTTATGTCGACTCCCCGACCCTTCTCACAGATTGGACACCAGCTCGTTGCCAACGTCGAGGTAGCGAAGATCGCCAAGAAGGAGGCAGCTCGAGCAGAAGAGGGTCGCCTAGCCAGGGCCGTCCGCCTTGAGGAGAAGATCGCCGAGGTCCTAAGCCTCCAAGAGGTGCTGGAAAAGGAGGGACAAACCTCATCCGATCTGAGGACCGCCTTAGAGGAGGAGAGAGGGAAGGCTGAGGCCGAGGTTTTCGCATTAAGGGCATAGGTCTCCGAGATGAAGGAGCAGATTTTCGAGTTGAAAGTGCAGATTCCATCTCTGGTCTCGGAGGCAAGGGCTCGAGAAGTGGAGGAGTTCAAAGCCTCCCCCGAGATGGAGGATCTGAAGGTCTAGTTCGGCCAGGATGCCTTCATCAAGGGATTCGAGCTCTGCCAAGAGAAGGTGGCTGGGAGATTTTTCGAGTTGGATCTTGGCTTCCTGGATGAGGCATCCGATGATGAAGCCGGACCATCCGAAGTCGCTGCCGGTCCTCTTCCAGTCGGGACCTCGTCGACTGCCGTGGCCGCCACTGACGATCTTCCAATGACACCGACCCCCTCTACTTCTACCCCAGAGGTCCGAAACCTCTAGTTTTGTATTTTTCCCTTTATGGTGATTTTTTCTTCATTCTCTTATACTTGAAATTTATTTGATCAATGAAGCCAGATTCATCTTTACGGAGGGTCCCTCCCCTATTTTTTTTTGTATTCTTTTCCTTCTTTTTGTCTTCTTGCATTAATTTGAGTCGTGGCGCTCTTGTCCTCCAACGACAGTGTCCTGCCTAAGCTCTTCTCCTGTCGGAGGGTATTCCCTTGAAGTTGATGATACGAGACCTCCAAAGAGAAGTTCGTCAGTTGACAAGGAAATCCAAGAAGCTGGAAGATGAACTTCACCGATTGATGGAGAGCCATTCAGAGGCCACCGCGGAGGCTACTCGCTTTCGGGACCTCTATAAGAAAAGTTTCATGGAATACACCAAAAGGAAAGTCGACTTCATTATGGAGATTGAGGAACTCCGAAAATGTGCCAGCGATCGGTCTTGGACTCAGGCTTCCAAGATCAGCTCCCTTAAAGTCGAGCTAGCGGCTGCACAGGAGAAGATCGGCCGGCTGGAAGGGAGCTCGTCTCGGCTCACAGTCCAAACCGACTGCGACCAAGACTGGTTGAAGAGGTTCTCCGACCTTCAAAAATAGCTGCAAGGTGCCGAGGTGACTTACGACACCTATCGAGTCGGCTGGAGCAGACAAGTAGAGGACTACCGAAGGAGGCTCCAGACGATGACTGACGAAGTTGCTCGCCTTTAGAGGCGGCTATTCGAGAGAGTCCAGCCTGTCCTTACACAAGGTTCTGACGAGCTTTGCTCCTTGAGGGGGACTATGGTGGAACTGTCTGTAGCCCTTGGGCAGGAGGAAGCCGAATTACGACGGCTGAAAGTTCAGCTGGTCCACGAGCAGCAGGCAGTCAAGGATGTTGAGGTGGAGTCTGAGGTCTTGAGGAGGAGGCTTCGAGAGTCAGAGGATGAGCGCTGGCGGTTCCACCGGATGTTCCAGGATATGCTGCTGAAAAAGATGGAACTAGAAGAGGAAGTCAAAAATTTAAGGCAATCCATAGCAAGGGCCAGAATCGAGAGCTCGAAATCGAAAGAAACTGGGCTTCCTTAGAGCCTCTTTTTCTTCTTTCTTCTTTTTTTTTTATTTTTTGGCCTTTAAGACTTTGTAACGTGTACTTCACCAACAAAATAAAAATGAAATTGTCTATTACCTTGTCCATTCTGGTATTAAATGGTTGTTTACCAAACTCCATTTGTCTTCCATCTTGTTTGGCATCGTCATAGTTTGAAGGTTTCTGGTCGTCGTCGTGTTGATTTGCCCTTAGGGACTAGAGATTTTCGATAAGAGTTTTCTCTCTCATCGAGATGAGGTCCCTTGTGCCTTTGATGTAGTTTATTTTTCACCTATCGTCGGTGTAGTTCGTCGCTTTTTCTTTTCGTCTCCCTTTTTTTTTGTGTTTGAGTGAGGGTCTTCCCTCTGCTCTTGATGGGGTCATGAGAGTGTAGAGGAGTCATTGAAAAAGCTTTCCTCTTTGTCGATCAACCGAGTCTTTATTTATGTCAGGATGAGGTCCTCCCCTTGTTCTCGACAGTCGATTTTAGCTCATGTCAGGATGAGGTTCTCCTCCTGTTCCTAACAAGGCTGTGGGGGCACATAAGGGCCGTTGTGAGGGCCTCTCCCCCCATCTAGTCTTTAGAAAACTGGGCCTTCGACTTTGCTCATGTTAGGATGAGATTTTTCTCCTATTCCTAACAAGGTTGTGGGGGAACATAAGGGCCATTGTAAGGGCCTCTCCCCCCATCCGGTCTATAAGAAATCGGGCCTTCGACTTTGCTCATGTTAGGATGAGGTTCTCCTCTTGTTCCTAACAAGGCTATGGGGGCACATAAGGGCCGTTGTAAGGGCCTCTCCACCCATCCGATCTTTAAGAAATCAGACCTTCGGCTTTGCTCATGCTAGGACGAGGTTCTCCTCCTATTCCTAACAAGGCTGTGGGGTACATAAGGGCCGTTGTGGGGGCACATAAGGCTGTGGGAGCAGCATCATTGTCCGAAAGGCCTCCAGATGGTCGATCGGGTCCGAGGTCCGGTCATAGCTTTCGAATTGGGGGAGTTTGAAGTTTGGCGGGATCGGTTCCTGCATGATCATTTGAGAAAAGGGAGGGTCAGTACAGATGTCCTCACCATAAGCAGGGGGAGCTTGGCGGAGTTCTTCGATCTACCGGTTCATCTCTTGGAGCCTTCGATCCAGGAAGTCCTCTCGACTGTGGGTCTCAAAGGTCTTCGGGCAGAATGGAGGTAGAGATCCTCCAGGAGTAGAATCGTGATCGGACTGAGGGCTCTCCACCCTCGAATTTGTCTTTCCGGGAAAGATGGGGTGACTGGCCCAAGTGGCCTGCCCTACCGTCGGATTTTGAAATTCCGACGATGTTCTCTCCAACTGCACCGACGCCTGCGGTTATTGTTGCTGTTGCATGGCCTGCACCACTTCAGTGAAGCCTCTGACCTGCTGAACCAGCAGGTCAAATTGCTCCGCACTGATCATCGTTGTCGGAGGAGGAGGAGGAGCTTGGGAAACTGGAGGTGAGGCCGGAGCCTGAGATCTGGCCGCGAAGGCCGTGGATCGCCTAGTGGATGCTTTGCAGGGAGGCATCGAGTGAAGAT
>NC_025999.2:40773178-40793954 GCF_000442705.2 Elaeis guineensis
TTAAAATGTAACATGCTGTGTTAATAGCTTCCGCCCAAAAATATCTTGGAAGGTTGCTTTCACAAAGCATGGTACGGGCCATTTCTTCTAAGGTTCTATTTTTCCTTTCAACTACCCCATTCTGTTGGGGTGTCCTAGGAGCAGAGAAGTTATGGCCAATTCCATTTTCATCACAAAAATTTTCAAAGTCATGATTTTCAAATTCTGTTCCATGATCACTTCTAATATTTTGAATTGAAAACCCTTTTTCATTAGTGACTTTTCGATGAAATTTAGTGAAAATTTGAAAAGTTTCATTTTTGTGAGCTAGAAAGAAAATCCAAGTAAAACGAGAGTAATCATCTATTATTACAAATCTATATCATTTTCCTCCTAGACTAGTGGTTCTTGTTGGTCCAAATAAATCCATATGTAAGAGCTCTAAAGGTCTAGAAGTTGAAACAGTGTTTTTGGATTTAAATGATACTCTAGTTTGTTTACCTAATTGGCATGCATCACAAATTCTATCCTTTTCAAAATTCAATTTTGGCAAACCGAGAACTAAATCCTTTTTGATTAATTTTGAAAGAGAATGCATGCTAATATGTGCAAGTCTACGATGCCACAGCCAACTAGTCCCATTTATTTTAGCATTTAAGGAAACTAGGCATTGCATGTCTAATTTAGTTAAATCATTCAAGTCTACCATATAAACATTGCCATGCCTATGTCCTATAAATTTAATGCCATCGTTAATAGGACTCGTCACAATGCAAACAGATGATTCAAAACTTACTTTATACCCTTTATCACAGAATTGACTAATGCTAAGTAAGTTATGCTTTAAACCTTTAACTAATAAAACATTCTCAATGTATTTGGAGGGAGTGATACCAATGTTACCTATCCCGATGATCTTTCCTTTGCCATTATCTCCAAAGGTGACCATCCCTCCATCCTTAGCATCAAGCGTGATGAATTGTGATTCATCACCAGTCATGTGTCTCGAGCATCCGCTGTCAAGATACCATTTCCTGTTTCCTTCTTGGGATGCTAGACACACCTGCAAGCAAAGATCAAGTTTCTGTCTTAGGTACCCAAGCTTTCTTGGGTCCTTTCAGGTTAGTCAGAATGGTTCCTTTTGGAACCCATATTTTCTTTGTGTTTGCATATTTGTTAATAAGACATGTGTATGATTTATGTCCTATTCTTCCACATTTAAAATAAGTAATATTTGTAGACTTTTTGCTTGAATAATTTGCATAAATATCCTTCAGAAATTTTTGTTTCTTCAGGGGTTTATAACCAAGTCCAGCCTTATCATATATAGCTTTCTGATTATCAAGGATCATATTTAGCTTGTTTGAACTTAAGGTGAACTTATCTACTATGGATTTCAGCTTGTTCATTTCATCCTTTAAGTTTTGATTTTCTTGAATCAAGGTGAATTTTTCAATTGAAAGATTTTCAGCTTGTTTCACTAAGGACTGATTTTCCAATTTCAGTTCTTTATTTTTCTTCCCTAGTTTCTTTAATTCATCAATTGAATCATAGAATGCTTCATGCAATTCTTCAAAAGTAAATTCACTAGTAGATTCAGAAGTTATCTCATTTTCATGTGCCATCAGGCACAGATTGGCTTGTTCTGTTGAGGTTTCTTCGTCGGAGCTTGAGTCATCACTCGCACTCCAGGTCGCCATCATTGCCTTCTTTTTGAACTTCTTTGGACCTTTCTTCAATTGTGGACATTCGGATCTGAAATATCCTGGCTTCTTGCACTCGTAGCATATAGGGGTTTGATCTTTCTCCTTTTCTTTGCTTTGATCCCCTTTTGTGAATTTCTTTCTCATCCCCTGTTTCCTTTTTCTTAGAAACTTCTTAAATTTTCGGGTGATGAGAGCCATCTCTTCATCCTGATCTTCATCTTCAGAGTCATCCGTTTCATGATCAGGCGAAGTTGTGGATTTGAGGGCAATGGTTCTTTTCTTTTTGACTTCATCCTCTTGATGTTGCTTCATGCTAAGTTCATGAGTCATCAAGGATCCAAGAAGCTCTTCTAGAGGTAGAGTGTTCAAGTCCTTTGCTTCTTGGATGGCAGTCACCTTGGCTTCCCAAGTTCTTGGCAGTGACCTGAGAATCTTCCTTACAAGTTCACTGTTAGTATAAGATTTGCCAAGACTCTTTAAACCATTGATTATATCAGTAAAACAAGTAAACATAGCAGTTATGGACTCATCATGCTCTATTTTGAACAATTCATATTTATGTACAAGCATGTTTATTTTAGACTCTTTTACTTGATTTGTTCCCTCATGGGTGACTTCTAACCTATTCCATATTTCTTTAGCAGATGCACAAGTAGAAATGCGATTAAATTCATTAGCATCTAGTGCACAATAAAGAACATTCATAGCTTTGGCATTTAATTGTGCCAATTTCTTGTCAACCTCATCCCATTCTTTCTCGGGTTTGGTTGACTCCTCACCATCTATAATCTTGGTGGATGTGTGAGGACCATTCACTATGATACTCCACATATCATAGTCGAGTGCTTGTATGAAAATCTTCATCCGAGCTTTCCAATAGGTGTAATTAGACCCATTGAAAAGTGGAGGTCGGTTTGTTGATTGCCCCTCGGCTAGAGAAGTTCCAACATGGGTTGCCATAGATCTTTGGCTCTTTGATTGTTAGATCAAAGAAGGGCTAGAGCACTGGCTCTGATACCACTTGTTGCCCAGCTATGCAACCCAAGAGGGGGGGTGAATTGGGTTTCTAAAAAAATTTTAAGCCCAACAGATAACTTATGAAGAACAAAATAATGGCTTAAACCAATATTAATTACCTAAAGCAGTATTGCAAGGATATAATAAAGAAATAAGATAAAGCGATAAAGCACACCACAAACACAAGGATTTATAGTGGTTCGGTGCTAACCTTGCACCTACATCCACTCCCCAAGATCCCACTTGGGAATTTTTATCCACTATCCTTTGTATTCAACCCGAATACAAAACGTCGGAAACTCCGACACTAGCTATCCCAAGCTAGAACACTTGTTTCTCGGGTACAAGTAAACCCAAAACACTCTGATTTCAGGTTCGGATCAACCTTTCCTTGTTTTGGAAATCCTCCAAAAACAAGAGCAAAAACTCACAAAGAGTAAGAATGTTTAGAGCACAGATTAATAAAATAACAGCTCCTTTTATGAGCAAATATAACAATAAAAGCTTTACTCAAATGAAGAACCTCTTTTTCAGATTTTCTCAAGATGAATGAACGGTTGAACGAATGCTTGAGAAGAGGTTGATCGTTGATTGAAGATCTCTTGAAAGCTTTGAACGATCTCTAGATCAAGGTTGAAATGATAGGCGTGAAGAATTCTCTCCTTGAAAGATCTAGCTTTTCTCTTTCACAATCTCTTTGGTATATTGTGGATCCTCTCTCTTTTTCTCTATGGATATTTCGTTGATCTCAGGCTTATTCTTGCAAATTTTGGATCCTCTCTTCTATTCTTCTTTCTTTCTCGTCTTTCTCTTCTTCTTCTCTTCTTTTTGATTTCACGTTTGATCCGCTATTTAATCTGCAATTTCTTTCATCAAATTAAGCATTTTGTAGCATTAGAAGCAAGAGAAAACAATTTAGGCAGATAAAGAGCCGTTAGAGGATTTTTAGGAAGCATAAATGGCAATTAAAATGGGCAAAAAAATAGCCGTTGCTGACATTTCCCATCGCAGGGGTCGACTCATGAGTCGACTCATGCTTCAGGGGTCGACTCATGAGTCGACCTCTGTTGCAAAAACCAGAGAATGCTTTTCTGGAATTTCTTGGCTCAAATTAGCAGGGGTCGACTCATGAGTCGACTCATGCCTTGTGGGTCGACTCATGAGTCGACTCACAGGTCGTGCCAAGCCAGAAAACTAGCGTGCCAAGGAGAATTTTTGCGTGCCAATCAGCTCACAGTGCCATGAGTTGACTCATGAGTCGACTCATGCACTTCAAACCTTCATAACTTCAAAAATATAAGTCCAAACACAATAAAATTTTCATCAATAGATTTCAAATCATTTGTTCTACCAAATGATACTATCAAATCAAGATTTGAGTGAAATTATGATTTTGCCCTTGAAGATCATAAGGACTTTTTCATTTTAAAATTATTTGAATCCCTTCAATCTGATTTGTAATCATCAAAATCAATCTAGGAGCAACAACATCCTTAAGGTGATCCGATAGAGTATCACGTCAATCGAATAGATACTTAGATTTTTTGGTCCGAAATGGAGATCCTATTGAGCTCGATGAGAATGATGAGGATCCAATCACTTATATGGATGTGATGTAGAGGTTTGACTCTGATAAATAGCTTGAAACCATGAAATCCATAATGGAGTCCATGAAGGTCAATGATGTATGGATATTGGTTGACCCACCTGAAGGGACAAAATTCATAGAGTGTAAGTGGGTCTTCAAAAGGAAGAGGGGTGTAGACAAGAAGGTGGAGACCTCTAAAATCTATTTAGTTGCCAAAGATTATCGTCGACATTATGGTATTGACTATAACAAGATATTTTCTCCTGTGGCAATGCTCAAGTCCATTCGGATCATGCTTGCAATAGCAACATATCTGGACTATGAAGTTTGGCAAATAGATATGAAGATAGCTTTCCTAAATAGAGAGCTGAACGAAGAGGTGTGTATGATACAACCTGAAGGGTTCACATTCACAGATGAGTCCAAGATATGCAGCTTTAGAGATCTATTTATGAATTGAAGCAAGCATCTCATAGTTGGAATATATATTTTGACAAGATAATCAGAATGTATAGCTTCGTTAGGAATAGAGAGGAACCCCACATATATAAGTGGGCTAATGGTTCAATAATTATATTTCTTGTGTTGTATGTGGATAACATTCTCTTAATCGGGAATGATGTCTCTACATTACAGGGAATAAAAATATGGTTGTCATCATAATTCTTCATGAAAGATCTGAGAGAAGTAGCCTACATCCTAGGGATTAAGATCCATAGGGATAGATCTAAGAGGTTGCTCGGGATTTTTCAATCTACATACATGGATACCATGCTAAAATGGTTCGGCATGAAGAATTTCAAGAAAAACTATCTTTGTTGGATGTATGCCCTAGAAGTCAATCTTGGCTATCGCATATCATATTACTAAGATATGATTTTGTACTTAAAGGGCACTTATACTACCATTCATATTTTATGTGTCCATGAATCATCTAAGAGATTAACAAGATGATGACACATATTTTCAAAGAGTTGAGTATTTAAGATATGTGTCATTGATGGTTAATTTCTAAATTACTTTCGATAATAGGATTATCATGGGGATGGTGATTGATCCGAATAGATTGATGCACGGATCACTTCTTTCAGGTAGATACGTCTCGAGTCTACAGTGTAGTGACATTGGAGCAAAAGTGCATGTGGTTGTCAGAGAACAACTGGCACTGAGCATGACTAACATGAGAAGTCACATGGATGTCTGCTCACTCATTAGCGACTTTCTCAATGCTGCAGTAGTGTGACTAGTCTTTTGACCTACGGTGCTTCAGCTGCTCACAGTGAGACTGTTGGAGTTTGACTACACATAAATATTGACTCAATAAATTTTTGTAGTGGATGTTGACGATAGTTGGTCCACTATAAAAGTAGGATGTACATCTAGATAGAATTTATCGATCCTAGTAGAGGGGAGTAGTCCTATGAGATTTAAAAAGCTGAGTCCTTAAGTTTATGGCCATAGCAGTATGATTAATGAAAAAAAAAATTTATGAGAATCATACATGGACTCGAGCTTATTGAATCTCTCATATGACTGATGATGAGGTTTGACAATTCATCCATGACCTACCATCTGGTCGGGACTCACGATAAAGAAACTATATCATATGTTAACTGCACCTAGAGATTCATCACCTTTTATTCTGCTGGATTGTCATTATATACTGCTAGGTGTCACTGATAGATTGTGAGACTCATGAGCATCATCTCGATGATCGATGATCCTTGAAGGGCAGAGTTGGAATGGTTCCAATCCATTGAAAGGAGTTTTGATGATATTGTGATAGGGATCACAATATATCTCACTATCAGACAGAATAGAACCTATGGGATCACATACAAAGAGACTTTTGACTGATCAAATAGTTGAATTATGATTATAAATCATGATAGGATTTAATTATCAATTTGATTGATGATTAATTCAATACAAAAGTTATAATTAAGTAACTTGCTAAAGAGTTAGTGAGTTATAGGAGGATTAATTAGTAATTAGATTGCTAATAAGCTTAATTAGATTGAGCAATGGGGCTTGCATCAATTTTAATTAAATTAGATTTTATTTGACTTAACATGGATTTGATTTGATCAAGCCTAATTGGGTTATGAGATAACTAAATTGCATGGGAAGATAATTTCTTGTTTGATTAGGATTTGGGTTTGACTTAATTTCTAATTAAATTAGGATCTAATTAAGAGTGTTTGAGTTTTTTTTACACTAAGAATTCTTCTCTTCATGGGTGCACTAAATCCTAATCAGATTAGGATTAAATTGAGTTTGACTCAAGTACCAAGAGAGAGTCCAAAAGGACTAGGACTCCTTCTCTAATTCGGTGACTTCTAATTCTTAATTGGATTAGGTTTTAATCTAAATAGTTTGGACTTCTAATCAGATTAAGATTTCAATCTATTTAGATCTAATCAATTTTTAATATGATTAGAATTGGTTAGAGTTTTAATTGATTTAAATCAGCCACCTAAAGAGAAGTCCTAAAGTATTAAAACTCTTCCTTTCCATGCACCATAAACAAAACCCATGTTTACCAGATTTTGGATTCCACACCTTCTCCTCTTTTGCATGTAATAAGTCATGTTAAATTCCTTCTTCCATGAGATAATATGGGCACAAAATAAGAAAGGGTGGGCTGCATCATATGCTAGAGTCCAAGGGAGTTTGGACTCTTATCTCCTATCTAAACTCTATTTCCAATTCCTATTTAAACCTAGCACCATATGGGGCGGCAATAAGACTGATTGTGATCAGATTTAAGATGCCCAAAGGAGAGGTTTGTGTGTGGAAAAAATTCCAAGGGAGAGGGCACAGGATCAAGGTCCAAGGCGTGAGGTAAGTTTGTTGCTCTTATCCTTTCTTTCTTACCAACAATCAAAGGATGGTTGTTAGGACCCTCTCTCCCTCTTTCGTCCAAGTTTGGACATGGAATTTATTCTCTCCTTTTGTCCAAGAGTTGGACATATGTTCTTACATCTCTAGTGTAGAGATTTGGTGCATGGGTTTTAAGAAGAAAAGAAAAGAAAAATTTTTTCTCATGATCTCTAGCGTAGAGATCTACATCCTCTTATTCTTTTCTTTTTCTTCTCTAAGATTGTCTTGAAAGAAAAGAAGAATTTTCGACCGTTAAGATGCAATCTCTACAAAAAAACTAGCACTTTGATGAAATGAAGAAGCTTCTGATCAGATCGAAGTCTCATGTGGATATTCATAGAGGTCAGACACTTGTGCAGCTTCAAAGGACCTTCGAAAGACATCCATAATCATCAGTTCATGATGTAGATCAACTCATGCCAAGGTATAAAGATTGGATCTTCTTTATTTATTTTTTTCTACTTAATTTCTAAATTTGAACCATATCTCACATATGTAGATCCTATTTATGGTTATAAGATTTGATCTTATGCATGCTTAGATCAAATTAGATTTAATCTAATTTTTAAAATTTTCACTGCATACTTATTTCAAAATTTTTGCATACATAAAATCATAAAATTTCAACAGTGGTATCAGAGCCATGTTATATGCATGAGATTAAGATTTTGATGTAAAATTTGTAAAGAAAAATTTTAGATCTAAAAGTTTTTAATATCATTCTTGAAGGGAAGGAAAATAGTTTTCCTTCAGGATGTCCAGGTTACAACTAAAATTTTTTTAATATTTCACTTATTTAATGATCAAATCCTTACCTAAAATATAGTGAAATCAGAGATCAAATCTTAAATTATCTAATATAAACCTTCGCAGAGGTCTGGATGTGCAGACCCTCGACTTTGCATGCACGTCAGATACCGTAGAAAAGCAGGATGAACTCCAATCCAATTGACTTAGCAACTCAATCAATCAAAGAATGAGATGTGCTAGTGTGACACCTCACACTAGTAGGTGGGATGCTCAAAGAGACCCCACACCCAAAGGAAGAGGGGCAGTAGCAAGGGGAAAGGCCAAAGGGAAGATAGGACCTCTTTCTCTTCTCACGCCTCTCTCTTTTTTCTTTTCTCTCAATCTGACTTGTTTGCTATGCTATTGCTATTTCTTTTTATTCATAGATAGAGATCCTCTCTATTTATATATAATTTTTATGATCCAATGAGATTAGGACTCCTAATTCAAATTTGATTTGAATTGGTCCAATACTCATGAAAGAAGGATTCCTATATAAGATATAATTGTCATCATATATGACAATCAACTTGCACCCAATCTCTCACCCACTTGGGATATCCGAAATAAGCACCAAACTAGATTTTGGTCATGCTTCATGAGGGGGTATTTTCAATACAAGTAGGAATACTCATATCTCATCCAAAATAGGTCTGATTCGAATCCGATTCGAAGCTGGTTTGAAATAATTTTGAAGGCTGTCAATCCCAAACTCTTTAGAACTTTTATACCAAATCTAACTTAAATTTTAGATTCATTAAAGTTTAATTAATTTAGATCTAATTTAAAATTAATTAGTACTTAAATCTAATCTTTTATATATTCTATGAATCATAGATCAGAAACTGTTCATCCCCGAGATCGAACTTGAACCTCACGTGTAGTGCTAGCTAGACATAGTCAACTCTTAAATCCTGTTTGACCTATAACTTTATTCTCTATCAAGTGAGCTTATATGTTCAATCAAGTCAAGTACTTTCAAATTAGACATATAAACATAGGTCAATTCTTTCCTACTTTGTCTGACTTGTGTGCGTGACTCTATAGGTTCAAACACTAAGCCAGTAGTGTAGGAACCAATTTCTGCACTAATCGAGATACCATCTAGCAATGGTTCCCGACATCTAGATAGGTCGAATTATCGCAAAAAAATATTTTAGAACCCATACACATGGTTACCACGTAATTCATCCTTTTGATTCTGGATGCTCAAGGATGGTCTCAGGTTAACTGTCAACCGAGATTGCTTCATCCGCATTATATTTCAATCTTTCAAATCTATCTCATGGATTACCCTAACCAAGACTTTACTAAATTGAAATACAATGATACATCAACTCCAATAATCTGAAGGAGTCAATCATGTTGAAAAATATGTCTCAAAAGTCAATCGTCAGCCTATTGACGATTGAGCAACCTTATATTGTCATTGATTTGTTAATAAATAAAATATATTTTTTGGCATTTTCATTATAAGTTTTCATCTTCTAATGAACTCTGTTGTTGTGATGAAGTCCTTAGAACTATTTAGGTTCGATAAAGAGAGGATTAAATGATTAGTCCTTAAAATTATTCATGACCAAATGATAGGCTGTTAATAAGGACGACAGCTTCTATCGAGCATAGGTCGCTGTAGGCCATATAGGTTGGTTGTCCTCTTAACCAAGGAGTGTGGAGATACTGGTATGGCATACATATGAGATGTAAAGGTACATCATCATTGAATATGACCAATTTCAGAGCATTCTGCTGTCGAGAATATCTCTAATGGGATATAGGTATAAGTATCCCTTAAACCTGAGATCACTTCAGTGACTTGCAAGCAACTCACTGTACTTTGGTACTAGACTAACTGAATTTTTAATTCAGTGATGGAAGGCTTCTGGGCATAATCAAGTACTTGTGAAGTCAAAGTGTGATCGAGATGGGATTGACCACTCCAAGAGTTGGAGAAGAATGAGTCGCTGTATTTCAAATTTAGTAAAACCTTGGCCAGGATAATCCATCAGATGGATTTGATATTTTGAAATACAATGTGGACAACCTGATCAGAGTTGACAGTTGAACTCTAAGGTATCCTATGAGTATTTTGGTCAAGGGGATGAATTATATAGAAACTATATCCACATGGGTTCTAAGGATGTTGTTCTACACATTCAACCTATCCGACCATCGGGTACCATTGCTAGATGGTCACTTTGATTGGTATAAAAATTTATTTTTATACTACCAACTTAGGTTTGGACCTATGAGGTCACACACATTAGAGTTCATAATCCGATCGGATGGTTGATCAATGACTAAAAATCAGTCTTGGGTTAAATGATCAATACGATTGACATTTAACCTAGTGCAAGTGTTGCAGGAGGATTGATTAGCAATTTCATTACTAATTAGCTTAATTTGATTAAGCTAATGGGATGAGATTATGTCTAATTGAATATGATTTAATTAGATTTGGTTTGGGCTTGATTGGATCAAGTCTGTTGGTGCAGAATTCCATCGAAGTCGGAGAAGCTAGAGCTGGGATGACCGCGGCCACCGTCGGGACCTGCAAAGAAAGTCTAAACCAGAGTTGGGGGTACTCTAGCAAGACCCTCCGACACTCAAGTCAGTACTCTGCTTCAACAGAAATGGAGTGCTCGAGCAAATATTTTGGCAGAGTTTCAAGATAGAGTTACCAAGTTAGAGAAGAACATATCTGGGGGTCCTTATTTATAGACGGAGGGTGTAATTGACCGACAGCGATGTCTATAACCGTCTGGTCGTAGATCGCTCAGAGCCGCATGGAGTTTGTTATGGAGAGTAGTGGTGTCAGGGGTCATTCAGGGCCATGTGGAGCTTGTTGCGGAGAGTGGAGTGGTGTCCGTTCCGCTCAGAGCCACGTGGAGTTTGTTACAGAGAGTAGTGGTGTCAGGGGTCGTTCAGGGACACATGGAGCTTGTTGCGGAGAGTGGAGTGGTGTCCATTGTCGGGATTTGTCAGAGAGTGGTGGAGCTACATGAAATCCATTGCAGAGTGGAGTAGGATGGTGGCTCTTGTCATGGCTTGTCAGAGAGTGGTGGAGCTGCATGGAATCCATTGCAGAGAGTGGAGCAGGGTAGTGGCCCTTGTGGTGGCTTGCCAGAGAGTTTGGATCCATCGGCTGAAGCTCAGCTGGGATGCCTGATGGAGTAGAATGGCTCTTTACATCGTCGTTCTAGGAGAGGCTCGGATGTTCCGAGGTCGCTGATGAATCTACTGTTGTCGAACGCTTCGAGTGCTGACCTTTCAGGTGGGAGTCACCTGCTGTAGGAGCTTGGATGGAGATTTTTTTGTTGACGAAGTCCGGAGAAGTCTGATTGCTAGGGAAGTCCGTCTGGGATTTATCTGATGTGGAAGCTCATCCGAAGATCGTCCACCGGGGAAGTCTGATTTTATGGGGAGCCTGGTAGGAGGTCGGCCGACGATGGACTTCGAATAGCACTGGAGAGGCTCGACAGACATCGAAGGTGATCGGCTATCACAGGGACCCAGTTGCTAGAGCTCGTCCGTCAAAGAAGCTCATCTGGAATCCATCCGCTGGAGAAGTTCAGATGGGCTTTGGTTCTCGTGAGAGGTTGAAAGGGGGCCATTTATTGTAGGAGCTCGGGCGAGGACCAGTTGTCGTGGAAGCTCGGAGTAGTGTCCCGCTGTAGAAGTTCGTCCACAGCCCACTCACTACGGAGTAGCTCAGCTGGAGTCTACCTATAACAGAAGTTTGGAAGAAATTTGCTTACAGTAGATATCTGGGGTAGACAGCCCGCTGTAGGAATTTCGAGTAGACCATTTGTAGTAGAAGTTCGGCTCTCGTGGGAGCTCGATTAGGATCCGGGAGGCGGTCGATCGCCGTAGAAACTTGGGTGGAGTCTGGTTACTGTAGAAATCTCATTGTCGGGGAAGCTCAGATGCTGATGAAGTTCGAAAGAAGTTCGGGGGTAGTCGGTTGCTGTAGAAAGTCGGCTAACAGTGGGGCCCTGAGGGCCTCTGGGGTGGCCCGGTGGATGAATGCAGAAGTTCGTTGTCGAAGAAGTCCAGACGGTTGAGGGGGTTCGGAGAGACGCCACACATAGGGTCGGGAGCTGGAAGAGCCCTGGAGGGATCGGTCTTTTACAAACTTCGGTCGGGGGGGTATTTTATACCCAACACCAAGCCTCCCCAGTGCTATTCGAAGTCCATCACCGGCCGACCTCCTATCAAGCTCCCCATAAAATCAAACTTTCTCGATGGATGATTTTCGGATGAGCTTCCATATCAGATAAATCCCAGATGAACTTTCCTAGCAATCGAACTTCTCCGGACTTCGTCAACAAAAAAATCTCCATCCGAGCTCCTACAGCAGGTGACTCCCGCCTGAAAGGTCAGCACCTGAAGCATCCGACAACAGTAGATTTGTCAGCGACCTCGAAATATCCGAGCCTCTCCTAGAACGACGATGTAAAGAGCCATTCTGCTCCATCAGGCATCCCAGCCGAGCTTCAGTCGATGGATCCAAACTCTTTGGCAAGCCACCATAAGGGCCACTACCCTACTCCACTCTCTGCAACAGATTCCATGCAGCTCCACCAGTCTCTGACAAGCCACGACAAGAGCCGCCATCCTACTCCACTCTCTGCAACGGATTCCATGTGGCTCCACCACTCTCTGGCAAGTCCCGACAATGGACACCACTCCACTCTCTGCAACAAGCTCCACATGGCCCTGAACGACCCCTGACGCCACTACTCTCCGTAACAAACTCCACGTGGCTCTGAGTGGAATGGACACCACTCCACTCTCTGCAACGAGCTCCACGTGGCCCTGAACGATCCCTGATGCCATTACTCTCCGTAACAAACTCCACGCGACTCTGAGCGGTCCACGACCAGATGGTTACAGACGTCGCTGTTGGTCAGTTACACCCTCTATCTATAAATAAGGACCCCCAGATATGTTCTTTTCTAACCTGATAACTCTATCTCGAAACTCTGCCAAAATTTTTGCTCGAGCACTCCATTTCTGTTGAAGCAGAGTACTGATTTGAGCATCGGAGGGTCTTGCCGGAGCACCCCCAACTCTGGTTTAGACATTCTTTGTAGGTCCCGACGGCGGCCGCGATCATCCCAGCTCCAGCTTCTCCGACTTCGACAGAATTCTGCACCAACAAAGTCCAATTAGTTTATTGGATAAGCCAAGTGCAAGGAAAAACAAGTCCTAGTTCAATTAAGACTTGGGTCAACCTAATTTTTAATTTGATTAAAAAATTAAATCAAATTAAATTTGATTAAATTAGGTTTTTAACTAGGTTAAGACCTATTTTAATTGGGTTGATTTGATTTTAGTTTGATTTAGTATGAGAAACTAAATTTGAACAAGTCATAGATTGAACCCTAGTAAGAGTAGGATTCCACCTTGCGCCCCCTTAGCCCCCCACGCCCACTCTCTCTTATTTTGTGTGACAAAATCTTCTCTCTCAGGCCATCATGCATGTCCAAAGCTTTCCACTCTTTCTTTCTTAAATGGAATGTGGTTGTGGATCAAGTCAAAGTAGGAATTAGTTTGGATTTCAAATTCTATGAGATAGAATTTTAGGAAATCAAAATTTTTTCCTTATGGCACTGATTTTATCTAAATTTTTTTTGATATTTTTGTGAATTTTATGGTATATATTGTGTGCCCTTTGCTGGTGGTCCATGGTAGAAAAAGAAGGAGGGGACACCCAAGAGTTGGGCACCCCTTGTCATGCCCTGTTTGGATTTTTCTTGACTAGGTGTTTGACCTAGACAAGGATTCTTCATATCTCTTTATTTAAGATAAAATTTTTTTTGAAATTTTTATGAATTATAGAGCATTGAGAGACATTTTGGGCATCCAAAAATCAGGGAGAAAGAGTGTTGGGGTATGGAGATATAATGACACAAAACTAAGTGTCTGGGTTAGAGCAAAGAGTAGAAGAAGAGGGTCTTCTTCTAGGGTTGCTAAGTTCACCTCTTTCCTTCCTCTATCTATGAGTTTTCTGAGAGTGTTTCACATTTAAAATTCTTTTTCCTACTTCTCATCTTTGAAAGAGTCCAAATCAAGTAGAAGGAGGTATCTGATCGACAATCGAAGAAGGATCAGCACAGTACGAGCATACTGTGCTGATTTCTTGGACCAGGACTTCTGATCGTGATTCGTGGGCTCATGTGGATGACTCCTAGAGATCGGATGTATGTGCGGCTTGCAACATCATCTTCAAGCTCGGATCAGCAAAGTTAGAATGTCTAACTTTAGATTAGATCTAAAGTAGTTTCATGCTTATTTCACTTGTATTTTGATTATGAATCAAACATGCAACTCGGTTGGTAGAACCATATTGTAAAATTTTTTTACAAATAAAAAAATTATTTTCAAAAAGTCAAACCCCAATCTTCAGCCCAAAACTTAATTAAGAATTAAGAAGTTGTTTGATTAGATTCTAGGATTGTGAATTGAAGAACCTAAGACACAAACCATAACACATTGGGTTAATGGGTTAGTGGGAATTAGTCCATTAATTGGGTTAGACTTAAGGTTAGATTCAAGATGGACTTAATTAAAGAATTGACTAAATCTAATCAATTGTTGTCTTAGATTAGGTCAAAGATTCTCTAGATCAATTACAATAGTTGAAGTCGGTCAAGTCCATGTCCTTAACGAGAACCAAATGGACTTGATTCTTGGCTAAGCAGTCTAGCATGAACTGTTAGGTTGATCTAATTAAAACTAATTAAATCAGTTGGTGTCTAAGGTAAACCAGACTGATGGTTTTTAATTAGTAGCCTGCTTATCTAGCCATTTCTGATGGTGTCTAAGGCAAGCTTTGGCAGTTCCTCCCATCAATCGTACTTATCTGGCCTCTTGGTGAAATTATATTTTGATCGAATCACTTGACTATTCGAGCTGACCCATATCAGCTAGGTAAATCAGTATGACTGATTTAGGTGCTCCTAGACCAGCCCTTTTAATGGTCTCCTTTAAGCTGACTTGGTGAAGCCAGTGGGAGGATCATGATAAGCTGGTTCATCTGACCTCCTCCTCTAAATCAATTAAATCCTCTAAAATTATTAGATCTTTAAAATAAAATAGTTATGGTGATAACTAGATCATAGCCTCCCATTAAATGGATGATAATGAGTCCATTAGTTGGATAATCATTGGAGGCCCAAAAGCCTGATGCTTATCGGCTGATGAAATTGTCATTCATAATATGATTTTTTGACTGTATCTTTCTAAATAGTGGTTAGATTTGCCAACCAAAATTGGGCCTAATCATTCATTATCTAGATGGGCCAAGTATGGTCATGTTAATGGTTGAACCTAACCAGACCTTTTCAGTGGAGGCCAAAGCCTACTGATTAGGGACTGGGGCAAAATTAAAATTACTAAAAATTATTCAGAGAAATAATTGGTTATAAACCTATCCTTAGATGTATATGGGTTGGCCAACCAAAGTTGGGCTTGTGTGCAGTCTAAGTGGATCTAGTACCCACTAAGGAATTAGGGTAATTTCTTGAATTGGAGGTAGTGGCTACCAATTCAAATAAAATAGTGGGAGAAATCTTTTGATTAAAATCCAAATCTTTAAGTTTAATGAATCAATTACTAATTAGGTTATGATTTTCTTTATGCAGATATGGCCACTTTCCTATCGCTCTGATCATTGTTGGACAATGATAATTTGGTGGGACCCAATTTTGGTAGCTGGTATCGAAAGTTGAAGACAGTCCTGGAGCATGAACAGATCCTATATGTGATAATGGATCCTGCACCTAAAAAGCTAGCTATCAATGCACGTGGAACAGTCAGAAATACTTACCAGAAGTCGCTCAGTGATCGGACCACTATGCGCTGTATCATACTGGCTGTAATGAGCAATAAGTTCAGTCGCAGATTTGAGATGGCTCAGCCAAAGGACATGCTTCAAGTGTTGGAGAATGCCTTTGGCACACCCGATGATGTGGAGAGGCATAAGACTAGTTGTGCCATCTTCAACATCAAAATACGGGATGGTGCCTCTGTCACTGATCATGTATTATACATGATCAAGCTGATGGAGCGTTTGAGCAAGCTCAGATTTCTCTTGCATGAGTAGCTTGGGAAAGATGCAATACTAAACTCACTGTCCAAGTCTTATCTCCCATTCCTCACTTATTATAGAATGGCAAAGTCTGAAGTAAACTGCCACGGGTTAATGGGGTTGCTTCAGAACATTGAGAAGGATCACCAACTCCATAAGGAGTCGGTGAACTTAGTGGGAGGTTCATCTTTTGGTTCTCGATCCTTTAAGAAAGGAAAGAAGAATAAGAAGAACAAAGTGAAGAAGGTACAAGTTCAGGCTGGGACATCAATACAAAGCCAGACCAGAAAGATCAAGCCCAATAAGAGTCAAACTGAATGCTTCTTTTGCAAGAAGTGAGGGCACTGGAAGAGGAACTGTCCTTAGTATATTGCCTCCCTAAATTCGAACAGGCAGAGAAAGAACCAAGCTGTTGCTGGGCAAGGTATTTATATGATAACTCCTTGCAATTTCTCTATTTGTGATATAACTGACTGGGTATTGGATACTGGTAGCCCTTACCATATTTGCAATTCATTGCAGGGGTTGCAGGTCAGTAGGAGATTTAAACAAGGTGAGAGATTCCTGAATATTGGAGATGAAAGATCAGTTCCAGTTCTACCATTAGGAATCTTGAAACTTGTATTTGAGTCCCATACCGTTGTTCTTAATGATTGTCATTTCTATCCCAATTTTTTTTTAAAAGTTATTTCTGTAGACCTTCTGGCCAAAAATGATTATAAAATTTCAAATAAAGAAACAAGTTTGTAATATCATTATGAATGGTGTTACTATTTTTTATGGATATTTGAACAATGGTGTGTATATGACATCACAACCTATTAACGTAGTCTATTCTACTGGCAAGCACCCTAGATTAGATAGTGTATCAGATATCTACTTATAGCACTATAGGCTAGGTCATATAAACAAGAACAGGATAAACAGATTGACTCAAGAGGGAATCCTCAAAGTCAGTGATTGTGAATCACTTCCAACCTGTGAGTCCTGTCTTCTTGGTAAAATGACCAAGTCACCTTTTACTGAAAAAGGTGAGAGAGCTACTAAGCTCTTGGGCCTAGTACATACTGATGTATGCGGGCCCATGAGCACAAGTGCTAGAGGTGCATATTTCTACTTCATCACTTTCACGGATGATCTATCCAGATATGGATATGTCTATCTGATGAAACATAAGTCGGATTCATTTGAAATATTCAAACGATTTCGAAGGAAAGTAGAAAAATAAACTAGAAAGAGTATTAAAACTCTTCGATCTGACCGAGGAGGAGAATACCTTTTTGATGAGTTTCTCGCATATCTAGGAGAGAATAGGATTCTCTCCCAATGGTCTCCTCCAGGAACACCACAGCATAATAGTGTGTCTGAAAGGAGAAATCAGACTCTGTTAGACATGGTCCGATCCATGATAGGTTTTGCTAGCTTGCCAATATCCTTCTGAGGATATGCACTCGAATTGGCCTGTTATCTGTTAAATAGGATTCCAAGTAAGTCTGTAATTAAGACTCCATATGAGATATGGATATGGCGTAAGCCAGCACTTTCACACCTTAGGGTCTGGGGGTGTCCGACTTATGTCAAACGGTTAGTTACAGATAAACTTGGACCTAGGTCTGACAAATGCACATTCATAGGGTACCCCAAAGAGACTAAAGGATATTTTTTCTACCATGCTGATAAATAAAAGGTGTTCGTCAGCCTTAAGGCAATCTTTTTAGAAAAGGAGTTCCTTGGTGAAAGAACTATTACCTCTAAGGTTGAACTTGATGAAGTTCAACAGGTAGAAGGACCGACACCAATAGCTGAACTTGAGTCGGATTTGATTAGATCAGATTCAGAGCTCAATGTGCCTGCACCATTAAGGCGATCTGCTCGAGTACCACATCAGTTGGATAGATACTATGGTTTCTTGATCCGGGATGATGATCCCAACGAACTCGATGAGAACGATGAGGATTCATCACTTATATGGATGCAATATAGAGAACAGATTTCGAGAAATGACTTGAAGTCATGAAATCTGAAATGGAGTCTATGAAGGTCAACGATGTATGGACATTGGTTGACCCATCTGAAGGGGTTAAATCCATTGGGTGTAAATGGGTCTTCAAAAGGAAGAGAGGCACAGACCGAAAGGTGGAGACCTATAAAGCTCGTCTAGTTGCCAAGGGGTATCGTCAACATTATGGTATTGACTATAATGAGACATTCTCTCCTGTGGCAATGCTCAAATCCATTTGGATAATACTTGCAATAGCTGCCCATCTGGATTATGAGATTTGACAGATGAATGTAAAGACAACTTTCCTGAATGGAGAGCTGACCGAAGAGGTGTATATGATACAACCTGAAAGATTTACATCCACAGATAAGTCCAAGGTGTGCAAGCTTTAAAGATCTATTTATGGATTGAAGCAAGCTTCTCGAAGTTGGAACATGCATTTTGATAAGGTGATCAAAATGTATGGCTTCGTTAAGAATGGAGAAGAGCCCTGCATCTATAAATGGGCAAATGGTCCAGTTGTGGTATTGCTTGTCTTGTACATGGATAACATTCTCTTAATTAGAAATGACATCCCCTCACTACAGGGAATAAAAGCTTGGTTGCCATCGCAGTTCTCCATTAAAGACTTGGGTGAAGCATCCTGAAGTGAATTTTAGTGCAGGGGTAAAATGTAATTTTAAATTTTTTTTTCAAAATCACTATTTTACAGTGAAAATTATTAATTAATCTAATTAATTAACATGTATTTATCCTATACTATGATCTAAATATGATATATAGCATGCATGCATTTAAATTTAAAATTTAAATTTTTACAGTAAATAATTTACTGTTATGTGTTCAAAACACATTATCTTTGTGCGGATAGTTGATTGCCATAATTTGATCACTGTCAGAAGGTTTGATCATCACAACACAGCCACACAGTGTGTCTAGCCTCTACAGATCATCCACACGAAGCTCTCGATCTGATCGGCTCCTCACGAATGCTAGTTCGTGACTGCACCATTTTGATGGCTGATGTTGATCGAACTCTTTTGATCGATGTCTGCCAACTCTTCAAATTCTTTGAATCATCAGCAAAGATGATAGAGAGGTTGATGATGCTCTCTATAAAATTTGGTGGGCTCACGACACTCGTAGCTCACGTTCTCACTTCCCGAACCCTAAGCCAAAATCCTAGGGTACACAAGAAAAGCTTGCGCCCACTTCTCTCTCCTTTTCTCTTCTTTTCTTTTCTTTTCTCATGCAAGAAACCTCTCTCATGCCACCTTATTTTTCTCTGATACTCTATGCACACGCCCTCTCTTATCTCCTTTTTAAAATGATGCAAGACCGCATCTTTGCAGCATTTTTACCGCATGAGAGGATAAAGATAAGTGGTTGCTCATTTGAATTCAAATCGAATTTGAATTCAAATGCCAACCAACTCATTCCTATCTACTCTACGCATGAGAAGAGAGGAGGTGTGGCTTCTCTTGTGCGTGAGAATTTACACAAGAAACTCTTTCTCGTGTAAAACAAATGGCGCATGGATAAAGCTAGGTGGCGCATGGATTGGTTGCTCATTTGAATTCAAATATTCTTTTGAATTGAATGGCCAACCAACCATCTTTATCCACCCATATGGTGCACAGATGTGGGGCGTGGGAAGGCCTTTGCATGGGAGAAAATTCATGAGAAGTTATTTCTCGTGAATTCAAATGGGCGTAGAAGAAGTGAGGTGGCGTAGAGAGTTTAGGTCAAGGTGGTTTCTAATTTTAAATCAACCTAATTGAACCAACTTAATTAAAATAAGTTAAGTCCAATTAGACTAATTTAAATCCAATACAATTAGGCTTAATTAGGCTCAATAAAATTTTAATCAAATCAGAAATTGACTAAGCCCAATCCCTGATCAAATCAGGGACCAAACCACTTCGATGATTAGGTCACACTTAACCTAATCAGGTCAAATCCAACTGAATCAAATTCAATTGGACTTGATCCAAAAATAATTATTCAATCAAATTGAGTTAATTAGTGATCAAATCACTAATTAAACCTCTTATAAATATTGAGTCCAAATTCAATGGGCAATCGGGTATCAAAGTCCATCGATATGAAACCTTGATCGAAGAATCCCAAACTAGTGGGACTCTTGACCCCGGTACCCAAAATGTGTGAATTCGTGATCAGAGAATCTTGATTCTTGATCATAGATTTCCAGACATGTAGACTCATAGTTCATGAGCATTAGGACTCTTCATCAGCCATTAGATCAGATAGAAACCTCTAATATTTGTGACCCCGCAGGTTCGAACCTAAGCCGGTAGCACAGGAACCAATTCCTGTTACTAATCGAAGTGACCATCTAGCAATGGTATCCGACATTCGGATAGGTTGAATAGTCGCAATCGCAACACTCAAAACCTACGTGAATATGGTTACTTTATAATTCATCCCTTTTGACCCCTCTGTTTAGGATGACTCAGGGTTAAACTGTCAACTCTGAATAGATCATCCGAATCATACTCAACTCAAACAGTCCTGTGACTCCTCACTAGGACTATCCTAGCCAAGATTTTGCTAAATTGAAACATGACTGTACACAGCTCCTGAACTGGAGTGGTCAATCCCATCTTGACACACGCACCGATAAGTCAAGTACTTGACTACACCCAGCAGCCTTTCGTCATTGAATTAGAAATTCAGATCGTCCAGTGCCTAAGTGC
>NC_025999.2:40794054-40934325 GCF_000442705.2 Elaeis guineensis
TGACTACACCCAGCAGCCTTTTCGTCATTGAATTAGAAATTCAGATCGTCCAGTGCCTAAGTGCAGTGAGTTGCTTGCAGGTCACCGTGGCAGTCTCATATCGGAGGGACAGTTATACCCATATCCCATCGGAGCAAATCTTGACAGCAGAAATAGCTCTGGAGTCGATCACGTTCAGTGCAGATGTACCTTTACATCTCACCTGTATGCCATACCAGTGTCTCCACACTCCTTGGTTAAGAGGATAACCAACCCATATGGCACACAACGACCTATGCTTGATAAACATTGTTGTCCTTGGTAACAACGTATCATTTGGTCACGAACAGATTTAAGGACTAAACGATAAATCCTCCTTTGTCGAGTCTAAATAGTCCTAAGGACTTCACCACAACACAGAAGTTCATTAGAAGATGAAATAATTTATGATGAACAATATCAAAATTATTTTTATTTATTTATAATTTATATACTAATATAAAAAAGAGCACAACCGTCAACAGACTGACGATTGGCTTTGGGACACTATTCCCAACAATCTTCCACTTGGCCTAAAGCTAATCGGTGCAGTATCTAATACCCATCTTCGACTTAAAGTCATCAAACTCCTTCACCGCAATGGCTTTAGTGAATGGATCAGCCAGGTTCTCCTTCCCATCGATCTTCTGAAGGTCGACGTCACCTCGATCCATGATTTCTCGGATGAGATGGTAGCAGCACAGAATATGCTTCATCTGCTGGTGTGCCTTCGGTTCCTTTGCCTGAGCAATGGCTCCAGAGCTGTCACAGTAGAGCAGAACTGGACCAACAAGGGAGGGTGCTACTCCGAGCTCGATGATGAATTTTCTCAGCCACACCGCTTCTTTGGCAGCATCTGATGCAGCGACATACTCCGCGTTGCAAACTGAATCAGCCACTGTGTGCTGCTTGAAACTCTTCCAGCAGACAGCCCCACTATTAAGGGTAAAAATAAATCCTGACACACTCTTGCTGTCATCGTGATCAGACTAAAAACTAGAGTCTGTAAACCCTATAAGTCTCAAGTCTGATTCACCATAAACAAGCCACTGGTCCTTAGTATTTCTTAAATACTTTAGGATGGTTTTGACAACCTTCCAGTGATTCTCTCCTGGATCAAATTGGTATCTAGTCACTACCCCTAGTGAGTATGCCATATTTGGTCATGTACATGTCTTGGCATACATGATAGATCCCACTGTCGAAGCATATGAAATTCTACCCATACGCTCTCTCTCTTGAGGTATTGTCGGACAATCCCTCTTTGAGAGAGAAATTCCATGGCCTATCGGTAGATAGCCTTTCTTGGAATTCTCCATCCTGAACCTCTTCAGCATAGTATCAATGTACGTGGATTGGGATAAGCCAAGCAACCTTTTAGATCTATCCCTATAGATCCTCATCCCTAGGATGTAGGAAGCTTCTTCCAGATCCTTCATGGAGAACTGTGACGACAGCCAAATCTTTATTCTCTATAATGCAGGGACATCATTCCTGATTAAGAGAATGTCATCCACATACAATACAAGAAATACTACTACTGGACCATTAGCCCACTTATAAATACAGGGCTCTTCTCCATTCTTAACGAAGCCATACGTCTTGATGGTCCTATCAAAACGTATGTTCCAACTCCGGGATGCCTGCTTAAGTCCATAAATGGATCTCTGTAGCCTGCACACCTTAGACTCATCTGTGGATGTGAACCCTTCAGGTTGTATCATATACACCACTTCGTCCAGCTCTCCATTTAGGAAAGCTATCTTCACATCCATCTGTCAGATTTCATAGTCCAGATGGGCAACTATTGCAAGCATAATCTGAATGGATTTGAGCATTACCACAGGAGAAAACATCTCGTCATAGTCTATACCATAACGTTGACGATATCCCTTGGCAACCAGACGGACTTTATAGGTTTTCACCTTTCCGTTTGCGCCCCTCTTTCTTTTGAAGACCCACTTACACCCTATGGATTTTACTCCTTCAGGTGGGTCAACCAATGTCCACACATCGTTGACCTTCAAGGACTCCATTTCGATTTCATGGCATCTAGCCATTTCTCAGAGTCAAGTCTCTGCATTGCATCCATGTAGGTGATCGGATCCACATCATTTTCATCAAGTTCGACAGGATCGCCGTCTCGGACCAAAAAACCATAGTATTTGTCCGGTTGATATGGTACTCTACCAGACCGCCTTAAGGGTGCAGGAATAATGGGCTGCGGATCTGATCTAACCAAATCCGATTCAGGTTTAGCAACTTGTGTCGATTTTTCCACCTGTCGAACTTCCTCAAGTTCGACCTTAGAGGCAATAGCCCCTTCACCAAGAAACTTCTTTTCCAAAAAGATTGCCTTAAGGCTGACAAATACCTTTTGCTCATCAGCTAGGCAGAAATAATATTCTTTGGTCTCTTTTGGGTACCCTATGAAATTACACTGTCAGACCTAGGTCCAAGCTTGTCCGTAATTAAACGTTTAACATAGCTGGACACCCCCAAATCCTAAGGTGCAAGAGTACTGGCTTACATCCTATCCATATCTCATATGGCATTTTGGTTACAGACTTACTCGGAACCCTATTTAGAAGGTAACAAGCCGATTCAAGCGCATATCTCCGGAGGGAGATCGGCAGACCAGCAAACCCCATCATGGATCGAACCATGTCCAACAAGGTCCGATTCCTCCTTTCAGACACACCATTATGCTGTGGTGTTCCAAGAGGAGTCCACTAGGAGAGAATCCCATTCTCCTCAAGATATGTCAGAAAATTATTGGAAAGGTCTTCACCTCCTTGATCAGATCGAAGAGTTTTAATACACTTCTCAGTTTATTTTTCTACCTCATTTTGGAATAGTTTGAACATTTCAAACGACTCCGACTTATGCTTCATTAAGTAGACATACCCATACCTCGATAGGTCGTCTGTGAAGGTTATGAAGTAGAAATATCTACCTCTTGCACTTGAGCTCATGGGTCCACATACATCAGAATGTACCAGACCCAAGAGTTCACTGGCTCTCTCACCTTTTTCAGTAAAAGATGACTTCGTCATTTTTCTAAAAAGATAGGACTCATAGGTTGGATGTGATTCACAATCACCAACTTCAAGAATTTTTTCTTGAGCCAACCTGTTTATTCTGTTCTTATTGATACGACCTAGCCTACAGTGCCAAAGGTAGACTTCTGACACATTATCTATTCTAGGGCATTTACCGGAGGTTTGAACCACATTAACAGGTTGTGATAGTAAGTAAATTCTATTATTTATTTATCCAACAAATATTATAACACCATTCAAAATGATATTGCAAATATTTTCTTTTATTAAAAATTTATAACCATACATAGCCAAAAGCCTACAGAAATAATATTTAATAAAAAGCTTGGACAATAGTGACATTCACTTAGAATTACATTACGAGAATTGATTACAAGGTTCATGATTCCTAAAGCTAGAACTGAAACTTTGCTTCCATCTCCAACGTTCAGGAACCTCTCACTGTTATCAAATCTCCTACTGACCTGCAGACCCTGCATCGAATTGCAAATATGATAAGGGCTTCCAGTATCCAATATCCAGGCAGTAGTATCATAAATAAAAAAGTTGCAAGGTGTTATCATATAATTACCTTGCTTCTTCTTCGGCCTGTTTGGATCCAGGGAGGCAATGTATAGAGGACAGTTCCTCTTCCAGTGCCCCTGCTTTTTGCAAAAGAAGCACTTCGCCTGGCTCTGGTCGGGCTTGCGCTTCTTGGTCTGACCCTGTGCTGACGTCCCAGCATGTGGCTGCACCTTCTTATTCTTCTTCTTCTTGTTCTTCTTCCCTTTCTTAAAGGGTCGACAACCAGAAGAAGACCCTCCCACAACATTCACTGACTCCTTTTGGAGCTGGTGATCCTTCTCAAAGTTCTGCAGCAACCCCAACAAACCGTGGTAATTCACTAAAGGCTTTGTCATTCGAAAATAAGTAAGGAAGGGGAGGAAGGACTTGGGCAAAGAATTAAGGATCGCATCCTTACCGAGCTACTCGTGCAAGAGAAAGCCTAGTTTACTTAGGCGCTCAATCATTTTGATCATGTATAGTACATGATCGATGACTGAGGCCCCATCCCTCATCCGATCATTGAAAATGGCACAACTAGTTTTGTACCTTTCAACGTTGTCAAGCATGCCAAAGAAGTCGTTCAACATTTGAAGCATCTCCTGCAGCTGGACGTTCTCAAACCTGTGGCTGAACTCATCATTCATTGTCGCGAACATTATGCATCGAATGGTGGTGCGATTGTTTAGCCACTTCTGGTAAGTGTCTCAGACCGTCCCTCTAGTATTCAGGGCTGGCTCTTCAGGTGCCAGATCTGTTACTACATAAAGGATCCACTCATGCTCAAGGATGATTTTTAATTTTCGATACCAGCTATCGAAATTAGGTCCCATGAGCTTGTCATTATCTAATAATGATCGGAGCGACAGGGTAGTGGCCATAGCTGCATAAAGAAAAATCAGACCTCTATTAGTATATAAATTATTAATACTAAAGACTTGAACTTTAGTCTAAAGTTTCTCCCAATATTTTTATGAACGGGTAGCCTCAACCTTCAATTCGAGAAATTACTTTAATTCCTTAGTGGGTACTAGAATCCACATAGACCACACATGAGCCCAACTTTGGTTGGTCAACCCATGTGCATCTATGGGTAGGTTCATGACCAGTTGTTTCTCTAAACAACTTCTAGTAATAAATTTTACCCCAGAACCTAATCAGTAGGCTTTGGCCTCCACTGAAAAGATCTGGTTAGGTCCAACCATTAACATGACTTGATTTGGTGAATCGGACCAATAAATGATCAGGTCCGACTTTGGCCGGCCAACCTGACCACCATCAGAAAGACAACCAAATTATCATACTATGAATGATAATTCCATTAGTCAATAAGCACCAGGCCTTTAGGCCTCCAGTGATTATTAAACTAATGGACTCATTATCACTCACTTAATGGGAGGCTATGACTTAGTTATCACTATAACTTAATCATTTTTGGGATCTAATAATTTTTGAGAATTTTATTAAGTGAAGGAAAAGAAGAAATTAACCAGCCAATTTCAATCCTCCCACTGACTTCACCAAGTCAGATTAAAAAAGATTTAATTAAAGCCAACATTAAGAGCACCTAAATTAGTCACACTGATTTACCTAATGACATGGGTGAGCCCTAATCACCAAGTGATCTAATCAAAACCTAACTCACCAGGTTGGCTAGGTAAGTGAGATCAGTGGTGGGGATATACCATTAACTCATCAGAGATCGAATCAATGCGAGTAGCTCCCACTTAAGAACCACTGGTCAAACTACCGAACTTACCTTAGACACCAACCGGTTCATTAGTTTTAATTTGATCAACTTAGTAAATAGGGTTCTACTGCGTAGCCATGAATTAAGTCCATCTTGGTCTAGTTAAAGACATGGACCAATTCAACTACTACTATTGAAGTTGAGTCTAGAGTGTTCTTGACCTAATCTAATTTAATTTTTGATTAGATTTGATCAATTACTCTAATTTAGTCTATTTCTTTAAGCTAACTTTAGGTCTAACCCAATTATGGACCTAATCCATCTAACCCATTGACCCATAAGTTTATGCAATTGTCTTAGATCTTAATTCATAATTCTAGACCAACTTGACAACACTTAATTCTTTTAATTAAGTATTTGGGCTGATGGGTCAGGATTTGGCATTTCAAAAATAATTTTCAAATTTGAAAGGTTTTATTTTTTGTTCACCAAATATTTTGACTCATTTCACAAATAGATCAGCATATTTCATAAATAGCAATCCTATTGCTAATTACATAACAGAAAATAACTCAATCAAAATAAATCATGAATATTCCTTTAGATCTAATCTAACACATTCATGATAAATTTTACAATTGAACCTTTACAATTAAGTCCTTTTGCTACTTCATCTACATGAGATATAATTATAGCAGCACTCCTACCACCATAGGAGAACCCCATCGAATGGGAGGCGAGGGTCTTTAAACCCTAACTTTCTCCTATGACCGGACGACCATGGCAACCAACCCAATTAGATTACTTGCTACTTGGATCCAGTATATCTAAATATACCAATTTCAAAATTTAAATTTTAAATTTCAAATTTCAAATTTTAAAATTTGAATTTCAAATTTCAAATAAATTTCAAATTTTAAATTTTTAAATTTCAAATTTTGAATTTTAAATTTGAAAATTCAATCAAATTTCAAATTTTAAATTTCAAATTTTAAATTTTAAGTTTTTGAATTTTGAATTTCAAATTTCAAATTTTAAAATTCAAATTTTAAATTTTAAATTTCAAAATTTTGAATTTTAAATTTTGAACAACTTTCAAAATTCAAATTTTAAATTTTAAATTTCAAATTTTGAATTTAAACTTTTAGATTACAACTTAACCTATACATACAAATTTATATATCATATTTTAGAACCTGCTCTGATACCATTTGAAGTGAATTTTAGTACAGGGGTAAAATGATAATTTTAAAACTTTTTTAAAATCACTATTTTATAGTGAAAATTATTAATTAATCTAATTAATTAACATGTGTTCATCCTACACTATGATCTAAATATGATATATAGTATGCGTGCATTTAAATTTGAAATTCAAATTTTTACAATAAACAATTTACTGTTATGTGCTCAGAACACATTACCTTTGTGTGGGTAGTTGATCACCATAATTTGATCACCGTTGGGAGGGTTTGATCATCGCAACATAGCCACACAGTGTGTCTAGCCTCTGCGGATCATCCACACGAAGCTCCCGGTCTGATCGGCTCCTCACGAATGCTAGTTCATGACTGTACCTTTTTGATGGCTGATATTGATCGAACTCCTTCGATCGATGTCTGCCAACTCCTTGGATGCTCTGGATCATCAGCAAAGATGGTAGAGAGGTTGATGATGCTCTTCCTGAAGTTTGGTAGGCTCACGACACTCATAGCTCACGTTCTCACTTCCCAAACCCTAAGCCAAAACCTTAGGGTACACAAGAAAAGCTTGCACCCACTTCTCTCTCCTTTTCTCTTCTTTTCTTTTCTTTTCTCATGCAAGAAACCTCTCTCACACCACCTTATTTTTGTCTGATGCTCTATGCGCATGCCCTCTCTTATGTCCTTTTTAAAATGATGCAAGACCGCATCTTTGCAGCATTTTTATCGTGTGAGAGGATAAAGATAAGTGGTTGCTCATTTGAATTCAAATCGAATTTGAATTCAAATACCAACCAACTCATTCCTATCCACTTTATGCATGAGAAGAGAGGAGGCATGGCTTTTCTTGTGCATGGAGAATTTATACGAGAAACTCTTTCTCGTGTAAAACAAATGATGCATGGATAAAGCTAGGTGGCGCATGGATTGGTTGCTCATTTGAATTCAAACTTTCTTTTGAATTTGAATGGCCAACCAACCATCTTTATCCACCCATATGGCACACAGATGGGGGTGTGGGAAGGCCTTTGCATGGAAGAAAATTCACAAGAAGTTATTTCTCGTGAATTCAAATGGGTACAGAAGAAGTGAGGTGGCGTAGGGAGTTTAGGTCAAGGTGGTTTCTAATTTTAAATCAACCTAATTGAACCAACTTAACTAAAATAAGTTAAGTCTAATTAGACTAATTGAAACCCAACACAATTAGGCTTAATTAGATTCAATACAATTCTAATCAAATCAGGAATTGACTAAGCCCAACCCCTGATCAAATCAGGGACCAAACCACTTTGACGATTAGGTCAACACTTAACCTAATCGGGTCAAACCCAACTGAATCCAATTCAATTGGACTTGATCCAAAAATAATTACTCAATCAAATTGAGTTAGTTAGTAATCAAATTACTAATTAAACCTCTCATAAATACTGAGTCCAAATTCGATGGGTAATCGGATATCAAAGTCCATCGATATGAAACCTTGATCGAAGAATCCCAAACCAGTGGGACTCTTGACCCCGGTACCCAAAATGTGTGGAACTCATGATCAGAGAATTTTGATTCTCGATCACAGAGTCCCAGACATGTAGGACTTATAGTTCACGAGCATTAAGACTCTTTATCAGCCATCAGATCAGATAGGAACCTCTAATGTGTGTGACCCCACAGGTTCTAACCTAAGCCGATAGCACATGAACCAATTTCTGTACTAATCGAAGTGACCATCTAGCAATGGTATTCGATGTCTGGATAGGTCGAATAGTCACAATCGCAATACTCAGAACCTACGTGAATATGGTTACTGTATAATTCATCCCTTTTGACCCCTGTGTTTAGGACGACTAAGGATTAAACTGTCAACCCTGATTAGATCATCTGAATCGTGCTCAACTCAAATAGTCCTGTGACTCCTCACTAGGACTACCCTGGTCAAGATTTTGCTAAATTGAAATACAACTATATACAGCTCCTGAACTGGAGTGGTCAATCCCATCTTGACACACGCACTGACAAGTCAAGTACTTGACTACACCCAGCAGCCTTCTATCACTGAATTAAAAATTCAGATAGTTTAGTGCCTAAGTGCAATGAGTTGCTTGCAAGTCACCATGGTGGTCTCAGGTCGGAGGGACAGTTATACCCATATCTCATCAGAGCAAATCTTGACAGCAAAAATAGCTCCAGAGTCAGTCACATTCAATGCAGATGTACCCTTACATCTCACTTGTATGCCATACCAGTGTCTCCATACTCTTTGGTTAAGAGGACAACCAACCCATATGGCACACAATGACCTATGCTTGATAAATATTGTTGTCCTTGGTAACAACGTATCATTTGGTCGCGAATAGATTGAAGACTAAACGACAAATCCTCCTTTGTCAAGTCTAAATAGTCCTAAGGACTTTATCACAACACAGGAGTTCATTAGAAGATGAAATAATTTATGATAAAAAATACCAAAATAATATTTATTTATTTATAATTTATATACTAATACAAGAAAGAGCACAACCATCAACAGGCTGACGATTGGCTTTGGGACACTATTCCCAACACATCCTACATCCTAGGGATGAAGATCTATAGGGATAGATATAAAAGGATGCTTGGGTTATTCCAGTCCATGTATATAGACACTGTGCTGAAGAGGTTCAGCATGGAGAATCTCAAGAAGGGCTATCTACCGATGGGCTATGAAATTTTTCTCTCTAAGAAGGATTGTCCAACAACTCCTGAAGAGAGAGAGCGTATGAGTAGAGTCCCATATGCTTCGACCGTGGGATCTATCATGTATGCCATGATATGTACAAGGTCATATGTAGTATACTCACTAGGAGTAGTGAGTAGATACCAATCTAATCGTAAAAAAAATTATCAAAAAGTTGTTAAAGCCATCCTTAAGTATTTGAGAAATACTAAGGATCAATAGTTGGTTTATGGCGAGTCAGATCTGAAACTTGTGGGGTTCACAGACTTCAGCTTTCAATCTGACTATGATGACAGCAGAAGCGTGTCGGGTTATATCTTTACTCTGAATGGTGAAGCCATCTGCTAGAAGAGTTTCAAGCAGCATACTATGGCAGACTCTGATTGTGAGGCAGAGTACATCGCAGCATCGGATGCCATGAAGGAACTGTGTGGCTGAAAAAATTTATCATCGAGCTCAGAGTAGCACCCTCCCTCGATGGTCCGATCCTGCTCTACTACGACAGCAGTGGTGCCATTGCTCAGGCAAAGGAATCCAAAGCACACCAACGGATGAAGCACATTTTGCACCACTTCTACCTGATCTGAGAGATCATCGATCGAGGTGATGTCGACCTTCAAAAGATCGACAAAAAAGAGAACCTGGTAGACCCCTTCACTAAAGCCATGGCGATAAAAAAGTTCGACAATCACAAGTCAAAGATGGGTATTAGATACTATGTCGAGTGGCTTTAGGACAAGTAGGAGTTATTGAAAAATATGTTCCAAAAATCAATTGTCAGCCTGTTGATGGTTGAGCAACCTTGTATTGTAATTGATTTGTTAATAAATAAAATATATTTTTTGATATTTTTATCATAAGTTTTTATTTTCTAATGAACTCCGTTGTTGTGATGAAGTCCTTAGGACTATTTAGGTTCGATAAAGAGAGGATTTATCGATTAGTCCTTAAAACTGTTTATGATCAAATGATAGGCTGTTAATAAGGACGACAGCTTCTATCGAGCATAGGTCGCTGTAGGACATATGGGTTGGTTGTTCTCTTAACCAAGGAGTGTGGAGATACCGATATGGCATACAGGTGAGATGTAAGGGTACATCATCATTGAATATGACCAACTCCAGAGTATTCTGCTATCGAGAATGTCTCTGATGGGATATAGGTATAAGTGTCCCTTAAATCTGAGATCGCCTCAGTGACTTGCAAGCAACTCACTGTACTTTGGTACTAGACTAACTGAATTTATAATTAAATGATGGAAGGCTTCTGGGCACAGTCAAGTACTTGCGAAGTCAGAGTGTGATCGAGATGGGATTGACCACTCCAAGAGTTGGAGAAGAATGAGTCGCTATATTTCAATTTAGCAAAACCTTGGCCAGGGTAATCCATCAGATGGATTTGATATTTTGAAATACAATGTGGACAACCTGATCAGAGTTGATAGTTGAACTCTGAGGTGTCCTATAAGCATTGTGGTCAAGGGGATGAATTATATAAAAACTATATCTGCATGGGTTCTAAGGATGTTGTTCTACACATTCGACCTATCCGACCGTCGGGTACTATTGCTAGATGGTCACTTCGATTGGTATAAAAATTTATTCCTATGCTAGGGTTAAACGATCAATATGATTGACATTTAACCTAGTGCAAGTGTTACAGGAAGATCGATTAGCAATTCGATTGCTAATTGACTTAATTTGATTATATCAATAGATTGAAATTAAATCAAATTAAATATGATTTAATTAAATTTGATTTGGGATTGATTGGATCAAGTCTAATTGGTTTATTGGATAAAGTAAGTGCAAAAAAAAACTAGTCCTAGTTCAATTAGGACTTGGGTCAACCTAATTTCTAATTCGATTAAAAAATTAAATTAGATTTAAATCTAATTTAATTTGATTAAATTAGGTTCTTAACTAGGTTAAGATCTATTTTAATAGATTGATTTGATTTTGATTTGATTTGGTTTGAGAAACTAAATTTGAACAAGTCATTGATTGAACCCTAGTAAGACTAGGATTCCACCTTTCGCCACCTTAGCCCCCCACACCCACTCTCTCTTATTTTGTATGATAAAATCTTCTCTCTCAGGCCTTCACACACACCCAAAGCTTTTCACTCTTTCTCACTTACATGGAATGTGGTTGTGGACCAAGTCAAAATAAGAATTAGTTTGGATTTCAAATTCTATGAGATAGAATTTTAGGAAACCAAAACTCTTTCCTTATGGCACTGATTTTATCCATATTTTTTTTGAAATTTTTATGAGTTTTATGGTACATATTGTATGCCCTTTGCTAATGGTCCATTGTAGGAAAAGAAGGAGGGGGTGCCCAAGAGTTGGGCACCCCTTCTCTTGCCCTGTTTGAATTTTTCTTGACTAGGTATTTGACCAAGATAAGGATTCTTCATATCTCTTTATTTAAGAAGAATTTTTTCTTAAATTTTTTGTGGATCATAGTGCATTGAGAGACATTTTGGGTGTATGAAAATCAGGGAGAAAGAGTGTTGGGATGTGCAGATATAATAGACACAAAACTAAGTGTCTGGGTTAGAGCAAAGAGAAGAAGAAGAGGGTCTTCTTCTAGGGTTGCTGAGTTCACCTCTTCTCTTCCTCCATTTGTGAGTTTTCTAAGAGTGTCTCACATCTAAAACTCCTTCTTCTACTTCTTATTTTCAGAAGAGTTCAAATCAAGAAGAAGGAGGCATCTAATCAACCATCGAAGAAGAATCAGCACAGTACTAGCATACTGTGCTGATTTTCTGGACCAGGACTTCTGATCGTGATTCATGGGCTCATGTGGATGACTCCTAGAGGCTGAATGTATGTGCGGCTTGCAAACATCATCCTCAAGCCTTGATCAGCAAAGTTAGAATGTCTAACTTGCAAGGTAATAGATCTTATCTATTATATTTTACATACATTAGATGTAGTATAGAAACATGTTGATATGATCAACATGTAGTTATTGCTCTTTATATTTTAATTTTTGATTTAATACCGTGTAATAATCATGTAATAGGATCTTAGATCTAGGGATTCTTTGATTTTATAAGATAAATTTTGATTTATTTTAGTCTTCCGCTGCCTGATCTTGAAAAAGTTTCAAGATCTAACCCTGCAACCCTAAATCTGGTTCCTTCAAATCTCATCTTGATCCACACACAGACTTCGTAAGTACTTGACTGTACCCAGTAGCCTTCTATCACTACATTAGAAATCTAGATAGTCTGACATCAAAGCACAGTGAGTTTCTTGTAAGTCACTATGGTGATCTCAGATCTGAAGGATACTTATATCCATGTGTCTCGCGAGTAGCTCTTGACAGCAGAATGCTCAGCAAGTGAGTCACTTATTCAGTGATGATGTACCCCAATATCTCACCTGCATGTCGTACCAATGTCACCATACTCGTGGGTTAAGAGGACAACCAACCCATATGGCACACAATGACCTCCACTTGATAAACATCATTGTTCCATAATGATGTATTATTTGATCGTGAACATGTTTAAGAACTATACGATAAATTTTCTCTTTATCATACACTAGCATAGTTCTAAGAACTTCATCACAGTATAAGAGTTCAAGAAAGATGTCACTTTGTGATAAAAAATATCAGAATAACTATTATTCAATTAATCAATAATTCATATACAAGGATGAACTCAATCATCACACAATTGGTTTTAAGACATAATTTCCAACAACTCCCACTTGGACTAAAGCTAATCGGAGTAGTATCTTATACCCATCTTCCATTTAAAGTTATCAAACTCTTTGATCCCGAGAGCTTTAGTGAAGGGGTCGGCTAGGTTCTTCTTTCCACCGATCTTCTGAAGCTCGACGTCATCTCGGTTCATGATCTCTCACATCAGGTGATAGCGGCGCAGAACATTATAGCATTCGATGCAGCAATGTGTTCTACTTTGCATACAGAATTGGTCAGATCCTCCAGTCAAATAGATCCTCTATTTGATGCAGCAATGTGTTTTGCTTTGCTTGGAACTCTTCCAGCAAACAGATCCTCCATTCAAGATAAATACATAGCCCGACATGCTTCTGTTGTCATCACAATCTGACTGAAAACTAAAATCAGTATATCCCATAAGTTTCAGATCAGAGTCTCCTTAGATAAATCATGGGTCTATAGTATTTCTTTAATATTTAAGAATTATTTTTGCAATCTTTCAATGCTTCTCACCTGGATCTGACTGGTACCTACTCACTACCCCTAGTGAATAGGCCATATCCAACCTTGTACATGTCACAGCATATATGATAGATCCTATTGTCGAAGCATATGGTATTCTACTCATATGCTCTCTCTCCTCAGGAGTTGTCGAAGAATCCTTCTTGAAAAGAGTAATTCTATGGCCTATCGAAAAATAGCATTTTTTGGAATTATCCATGTTAAACCACTTCAATAAGGCATCAATGTACGTAGATTGGGACAATCCAAGCAACCTTCTAGATCTATCCCTATAGATCTTCATCCCTAAGATGTAGGATACTTCTCTCAAGTCCTTCATGGAGAACTGTGATGATAACCACAGCTTCACATTCTACAAAGTCAGGATGTCATTTTTTAGTAATAGTATGTCATCCACATACAGCACGAGAAAAATGACCATAGAATCGAAAGTCCACTTGTAGATGCCAGGCTCTTCTCCATTCCTAACGAAGCCATACATTTTAATCACCTTATCAAAATGTATGTTCCAACACCTCGATGCCTGCTTAAGTCTATAAATAGACCTTTTCAGCTTGCACACTTTCGACTCATCTGTGGATGTGAACCCTTCAGGTTGTATCATATACATCTCTTCTTCTAATTCTTCATTAAGGAATGCAGTTTTGACATCCATCTACCAGATCTGATAATCTAAGTGTGTAGTGATAGCAAGCATAATCTGGATGGACTTGAGCATTGCCATAGGAGAAAGCATCTCATCATAGTCAATACCATAATGCTGATGGTAACCCTTGGCAACTAAATAGACTTTATAGGTTTCTACCTTTCCGTCCACTCCTCTTTTTCTCTTGAAAATCTATTTACACCCTATGGATTTTATACCTTCAGGTGGATCAACTAGTGTCCATACACTATTGATCTTCATGGACTCCATCTCGAACTTCATGGTCTCAAGCCATTTTTAAGAGTCGGACCTTTGCATGGCCTCCATATAGGTGATCGAATCCTCATCATTCTCATCAAGTTCAATGGGATCATCGTCTTGGATCAAGAAATCATAGTATCTGTCTGGCTGACACGATACTCTACCAGATCTCTTAATGGTGCCTCTACCGATTTCAAATTTGATTCACCAATCGAATCCAATTCTATATGTGTCGATTCTTTCACGTCATAGACTTCATCAAGTCTAATTTTACAGGTATTAGCTCTTCACCAAAGAACTCTTTTCCAAAAACACTGCCCGACTGTTGACAAACACTTTTATTCTACAGCGAGGTAGAAGTAGTACTCTTTAATTTTCTTTGGGTATCCTACAAACAAGCATCTATCGAACTTCGATCCAAGCTTATCTATCTTTAAACGCTTGACATAAGCTGGACACCTCAGACCCTAAGGTGTGAGAGTACTAGCTTATGCCCAGTCCATATCTCAAATGGAGTTTTATCGACAGACTTGCTGAGCATCTTATTCAAAATATAGCAGGCAGTCTCTAGAGCATATCTCCAAAAGGAGATTGGCAGACTGAAAAAGTCCATCGTGGATCAGACCATGTCTAACAAGATTTGATTCCTCCTTTCGAACACACAATTATGTTGTGGTGTTCCAAGAGGGATCCATTATGAGAGAATCCCATTCTCTTCCAGATATGTCAGAAACTCACTGGTGAGGTATTTATCTCCTCGATTTGATCGAAAGATCTTAATACTCTTTTCAATTTATTTCTCTACTTAAACATGGAATCGTTTGAATATTTCAAATGATTCTAACTTATGCTTCATAAGATAGACATACCCATACCTCGATAGGTCGTCTGTAAACATAATGAAGTAGTAGTATCCTCCTCTTGTACTTATGTTCATAGGCCTGCATACATCAGTATGTATTAGACCTAGGATATCACTGGCTCTCTCACCTTTTTTTTAAAAGGTGACTTAGTCATCTTACCAAGTAGACAAGACTCACAGGTAGATAATGATTCACAATCATCTATCTCAAGGACACGTTCCTTGATCAACCTGTCAATCCTATTCTTGTTACATAATCAAGCCTACAATGCCAAAGGTAGGATTCACTGACATTATCTATTTTGGGGTGCTTACTAGGTGTGTACATTACACTAACAGGTCATGATATTGTGTATATGCCATGTTTCAATTATCCATGCATAATTGTAATATCATTCATAATGATATCACAAAAATATCCTTTATTATAAACTTGTAACCAAGTTTGACCAAAAGGTCTACAGAGATGATATTCATCATAAAGGAGGGACAATAATGATAATCATCTAACATGACACTACTGGACTCGAAAATAAGCTGTCAGAACTGGAACAAGACTTTCATCTCCAACGTTAAGGAACCACTCATCCTCTCAAAATTTTCTACTTACCTGTAGTCCCTGTAACGAATTGCATATATTAATAGAACTTTCAGTATCCAATACCCAAGTAGTAGTATCACAAATAGAGAAATTATAAGGTATTATCATATAAATACCTTGTGAAGTAACCACTTGCCTCTTTCTTTTATTTTTAGGCTTGTTTGGGTCAAGGGTGGCTATATAAGTAGGATAATTCTTTTTCCAATGACCCAATTTTTTATAGAAGAAGCACTCTGCCCGGCTCTTATCAATTTTTGACATTTTGTTCTACTTGGGATCGATGGCATGAGATTTTTGTACTTTTTTCTTCTTTCCTCTCCTAGAGGATCGACGCTCCGTAGATGAACCTCCCACTAAATTCACTGGCTCTTTCTAGAGCTGGTAATCCTTCTCAAAAGTCTGTAGTAACCCTAGCAAACCATGGTAGTTTACCGCATGCTTCATCATTCTATAATGACTGAGAAAGGATAGATAAAATTTTGATAGTGCATTGAGGATAGCATCCTTGCCTAACTGTTCATGCAACGGAAAGCCAAGTTTGCTAAGACATTCAATCTACTCAATCATGTACAATACATGATCGGTGACTGAAGCCCTCTCTCACATATGGACATTGAACACTGTGTAAAAGGTTTTATGTCTCTCCTTATCCTCAAGGGTGTCAAAGGACTCATTCAACATTTGAATCATCTCCTCACACTGCGCATCCTCGAACTTACGACTAAGTTTGTCGTTCATAGCTGCCATCATCATGCAACGCACAGTCATGTGGTCATTGAGCCACTTCATGTATGTGTCTCTCGTAGCATGAGAAGCATTGACTGTAGATTCTTTAGATGCCTGATCCGTAAGGATATATAAAATTTTTTTGTGCTCCAACACAATCTTCAACTTTCGATACCAGCTATCGAAGTTGGATCTGGTGAGCTTGTTGCTGTCCAACAGTGTATGGAGGGATAGTGTGTTGGCCATAACTAAAAGAAAAAATACTAGCCTATTAGTATATGAATTATTTTTAATTCTGAAGATATGGACTTTAGTCTAAAGGTCCTCTCACTATTTTTAAAGAATTGGTAGCCTCTACCTCCAACTCAATAAATTACATTAATTCCTTAGCAGGTACCAGAATCCATATGGACTGCATTCGGGCCCTAGTGTGGCTCGACCAACCCTAGTGTATCCATGGGTAGGTTCATAACCAATTGTTTCTTCAAACAACTTCTAGCAATGGGTTCTGCCCCAGGTGTCCCTTCAGCAGATGTGTGCACCTCCACTGAAAATCCTGGTTAGGTCGAACCATTAACATGACACATCAAGTGCATCTAACAAACAGATGTCCAGGCCTGAGTGTGGTTCAGGCAACCTAAATATTGATCTGAAGGTACATCAAGATAGTCATATGATGAATGACAATTTTAATATATAATAGACACCAGGCGTGTGGTGCCTCAAATACCTATTTGGAATATTGGACTCATTATCATATACCTTAATGAGAGGCAATGATCAAGTTATCTCATAACTTTATCACTTTATGGATCTAATAATTTAGAAGATTTGATTTAATTGATCTGAGAATAAGAGAAAAAGTCAACCTACAAGCTGCAAATCTTCCCACTTACTTCACCAAGTCATGTAAAGGATTAAGTACAAGCTGGTCTAAAGACACCTAAATCAGTCACACTGATTTACCTTAATGGCATGGGTTTGCAAAATCAACTAGTGATCTAATCAAAACATAATCTACCATGTTAGCTAAGTAAGTAAGATTAGCAGGAGGGATCTGCTCTTAACTCACTATAGATGCATCTAGGTGAATAGCTCCCAATTAAAAACTACTTGATCAAATCTGTCAAACTTATCTTAGACACCAACTGGTTAATTAGTTTTAATTGGGCACACAAGAAGATTCAGGCTCAACCATGGAGCCATGATCATGGTCCATTTATTAGGTGATACGGTCAAGATACTATCATTAGGACACCATGATTATCAATCAAATTTTAATTTTAATAAATATTAAAAGCACATAGAAAGTAGTGAGTCAGGTCGAATCCACAGAGAAGATAGAATTTTGATTTGAAATCTTTGATTTTGCAAAAGAAAAATAAAATTTTGAAGAAAGGAATTTAAGTCAGAAAATAAAAATTAAGAGTATGAAAAATAAATCTGGTACTAAGATCTACAAACTAGATCTTAGCATCTACTTGTATAAAAAATAAATAATAAAAATTTAAAATGTATAAAATAAATTGATACTAAGATCTACTTGTTAGATGTGTGCCCTAGATACCAGATCGGCTGACACATTCATGTACATATCTAAGGGCAAAATTATAATTTTGACTATAAATGAATAAAAAGGTTATTCTTCTATCACATTATGTACATTGTGTCTGTGATACATCCTTTGAGTTAGTGAAAATGTTAATTCATATTTTCAAGAGTTGAAAATTTAAGGCATGAATTTACATAACTAACCCATAAACTACTCCTGACCATAGGATCATCACGAGGATGGTGATCGATCCGAAAGGTTGGTGTACGATCACTTCCTTAGGGTAGATGAGTCTTGAGTCTACGGTGTGGAGACACCGGAGTGAGAGTATAGATATTCATTGAGAACTAGAGTACTGAGTGTGACCACCTCGAGCAGTCATAAGGAAGTCTACCTTATCATCGAGGACTAGCTCGATGCTGCAGTTGTGTGTCTAGTTCTTTGACCTGAGGTACATTATCGGTTCACCTTGAGTGTGTTATAGTTTGACTACACCATACTTGGTCTCCTAGCCATCTAGAACCCTGAGGTGTATGTTGGCTGTAGCATATTCATTATAGGAACCAGATCGTATCAAGATGGGATCTATCAACCTCGGTAGATGAGAGGAGTAGTCCTATGGTGATCGAAAGATCGAGTCCTTAAGCCCATGGCCATGACAGAGTGAAATAATGAAAAAGAGTTTTTCATTGGGGTCTCACATTGGACTCGGATCGATCGATTGATTCATATGACTGATGTTGGGTTTGACAAGTTCACCTTAACCCTAATTCAGTCGGGACTCGTGATAGAGGAACTCAATCACACAGGTAGCTGCACCGAGAGGTTCATCTTCAGTTCTGATGGGTTGCCACCATATACTTCTAGGTGTCACTGGTAGATTTTGGGAGCAATTAGAATGATTTTGATGATCGATCATTCTAATTGTCTGAATCAGAAGAGTTCTGATCCATCGAAAGGAGTTTCGATGATGTCGATGATGAGATCACAACATGTCTCATTACCATACAGAATTAAACCTAACTGGGTCACACAAATAAGGGTTAGGGTCTGGATGTCATCAATTGGGCTAGCCCAATTGATTTGGATAAGATCCAATTAGGTTTAAGGAAATCGTGCTAGCACTCGATTGAGCCTAACTTTCTCCTCGTGTAATCTTTTCTGTCTCTACCGAGCCAAATGTGATCTGGCTCATCCAAAGAACCTTGGGAAGGTTTCTCTCAATTTAAATGAAGCTTGTCCAGCTCAGAAAAGGCTTGTCTTAATTCATGAGATGAATTTAAGACAACACCTGCTAATTTCTAGCACCTGCCAATTTCATTTTAGGACATCTGTCAAAAGTTGACATATGGGTCTTAAACTGAAGAGGACTTATTGGAGGATTTTTGTGGAGTGTCTATATGTCTAAACCTAATCAAATTGAGTGCCATAATCAGATTATTGCATGAGCCCAATTGGATTTAAGTGGGTGCCCCAAATGGATAAGAACCAAAGAGTGCTGATAAACTTGGACTCTTTGGCGCCACCTTATTTGAGCCTATCCATTGTTGGCACCAACATAGGAGAGAGAATAGGGATTCTTATTTGATATGATCAGATGACATCACTCCACCAATCAAAATTTTTTCAGAATTTATTGGAATTTTTTGATTGGTCGAATGATGTGGCACTGTGCAGCATACAGGGTCTATATAAACCCTGCTGCACCTAGGGTTTCGGGGAAGAACTTATTTTGTGCAAAAAAACCCATTGGTTGCTGCCCCCTCCCTTCTTCTCCATGTCCTCCCTTCTCTCCTTTCTCCCCTCTTCATGTCCAAGAAGTTGGATGTTCATCTGGCATAGGTGCAAGGCGTGGTGATGCCTGGAACAGAAGGCTACAGGACATCTTTGACAGGCTGCTGCTCCAACTTCAGAAAGAGTTCTAAAGTACATTCAAATCAGATATTGATCTGATTTTTGGATCGTAGAATTGTGAGGAGAAGACATTCTAGATCCTACCTGAGTGGATACTAGTAGAGGCCAGACGCTTGCGTGGCTACATCAGAACCTCAGGCAGTGCTGCGATCATCTACAGGGTAATTAGATTACCCTTGAGGTATGTCTATCTTTCTCATGCTTTTAGATTTAATTTTGAAATTAAAATATTAGATAATAAAATTAGATCTAATAGACATTAGATCTAAAATAGCATAGGATAAAAATTTAAAATTTATTCTACCCCAGATTTGATGAAATCTGAAAGATCCTACACAGGAAAAAGGTAGTTTTTTCTTCACTACTAACTAGATCCTAGCATCTACTTGCGAAAAATAAAAGATAATAATTTAAAGTGCAAGAAAATAAATTTTACATTAATTAAAATTAAAATTCAAGTATAAATAATTTAAAAAATAAAATAAAATTATAACAAAGATCTAAAGTTGATCAGCTAAGTCTCATCAGAAAAATAGTTGATAATCTCTCCGTCTTTTGTCATACTCCGTAGAGCGAACTGACTTCTCTTCTTTTTTTAAATTTTTAAAATTATTTTAATTTTTTTTATTTTTTTTCTTATTTTCTAGTGATTTTTTTTGCTCTCCAAACTTATTCTTGGATCTCCTATTTATAAATGAAATTTTCATAATTTTTTGGTAGGAAAAGGAGTCCTAAAACCCTTAGAAAACATATTAAATACTTAGAAAATTTCTTAGCCATCGGATGGAGCTTGGACTGCCCAGATCTGCCTGAAAAATCATTGTTTTAATTCGAATCAAAGTCGGATCGAATGTCAGCCGTTCGATCTAGGTTGTGATGAAGTTCTGACCGTCGGATGATGCCAAAGATCTCCTATTCAAAGTCAGAAATATCCTCAGCCGTTCGATCGCTTGATGGATTGTTTCTGACCGTTAGATCATGCAAAAATCCCTCTTATAAATCGACAATAGATGCTGACCGTCGGATTTGGATCGAGATGAATGTCAGTCATTGGATCGCATCCAATATCCTTCTCTCACTGTGAGCCATGCTTGTAGACCGCGTGACTATTCCTGTGGACCGCACTTGATTTTGTGGACCGACCGGTCGATCCACCATGCACCGAAGATAATAAAAATTATTTTTAAGAATATTTTGGCTTGATTTTTGCTTCAATTTTTGTCTGAAAAATAAGAAAAAATATACATTAAATTCTTCAAAAAATTTTTATCATTTTGATGCTTAAATTACTTAATTGAATTAACATCTATTTTTTATAAATATTTTCTAATTTTATATATTTTTTTAAATTATTTATTTTTGTAAAAAATCTAATTTATTCATAAAATTAGATTTTTAAGAAGTTGTTAGTGAAGTGAATTCAGTGCAGGGGTAAAACGGTAATTTTAAATTTTTTTCAAAATTACTATTTTACAGTAAAAATTATTAATTAATCTAATTAATTAACATATATTAACCCTACAAAAAGATCTAAATATGATATATATAGCATGTATTTAAATTTAAAATTTTGAATTCTCTATAGCAAATATTTTACTGTCATGTGTTCAGAACACATTACCTTCGTGCAGGTAGTCGATCGCTGTAGTTTGATCACCGTCGAGAAAGTCTGATCATTACAATATAGCCACACAGTATGTCAGGCCTCTACGGATCATCCATACGAAGCTTTCGATCTAATCAGCTCCTCAAGAATGCTAGTTTGTCGCAGAACCCTTTCGACGGCCGATGCTGATTGAACTCCTTCGATCGATGTTTGCTGACTCCTTGGTTGCTCTAAATTATCAGCAAAGGTGCTTGAGAGGTTGATGAAGCTCTCTCTAAAGTTTGGTGGGTTCACGACACTCGTAGCTCACCTTCTCACTTCCCAAACCCCAGGCAGAAACCCTAGGGCACTCACTAAAAATCCTGTGCCCACTTTTGTTTCTTTTCTTTCCTTTTCTCTCGAAAGTTTTTGAACTTCTAATTCATGCACAAGGCTTCCTCACGCCCACTATTCTCTCTCAAAAAAATTCTATGCACGCCCCACCTTCTCTTCTCTTTTAAAACAGTGCAAGACGTGTCTTATCCGCATGAGAGGATAAAGATAGGTGGTTGCTCACTTGAATTCAAATCGAATTTGAATTCAAATGCAAACCAACCCATCCTTATCCACTTTGTGCGAGAGAAGATAGGAGGCATGGGTTCTTTGTGCATGGAGAATTTACACGAGAAACTCTTTCTCGTGTAGATTAAATGGCGCACAAGATAAGGTGGGTGGCGCATGGATTAGTTGCCCATTCAAATTCAAACATCCTTTGAATTTGAATGGCCAACAAACCAATCTTTATCCAGATAAATGGCACATAAGGGAGGGCGTGGGAAGGCTTCTATGTGGGAGAAAATTCATGAGAAGTTGTTTCTCGTGAATTCAAATGGGCGCAGATAAGTGAGGTGGCGCAGGAAGATGAGGTCAAAGTGGTTTCAATGTAATTGAACCAACCTAATCAAAATAGGTTAGGCACAATTAGACTAAGTTAAACCTAACTTAATTAGGCTTAATTAGGCTTAATAAAATCCTAATCAAATCAAGAAATGACTAAGCCCAACCCCTGATCAGATCAGGGACCAAACCACCTTGGTGATTAGGTCAACACTTAAACTAATCGGGTCAAACCCAACTGAATCCAATTCAATTGGACTTAATCCAAAAATAATTACTCAATCAAATTGAGTTAATTAATGATCAAATCACTAATTAAATCTCTCATAATTATTAAGTCCAAATTCGATGGGCAATCGGGCATCAGAGTCCATCGATATGAAATCCTGATCAAAAAATCCTAAACTAGTGGGACTCTTGACCCTGGTACCCAAAATACATGGAACTCGTGATTAGAGAATCCTGATTCTCGATCACAGAGTTTCAGACATGTAGGACTCAAAGTCCATAAGCATTAGGACTCTTCATTAGCCATTAGATCAGATAGAAATCTCTAATGTGTGTGACCCCGCAGGTTCGAACCTAAGCCGATAGCATAGGAACCAATTTTTGTACTAATCAAAGTGACATCTAGCAATAGTACCCGACATCCGGATAGGTGAAATAGTCACAATCGCAATACTTAGAACCTATGTGAATATGGTTACTGTATAATTCATCCTTTTTGACCCCTGTGTTTAGGATGACTCAGGGTTAAACTGTCAACCCTGATTAGATCATCCGAATCATGGTCAACTCAAACAGTCCTGTGACTCCTCACTAGGACTACCCTAGCCAATATTTTGCTAAATTGAAATATGACCATACACAGCTCCTGAACTGGAGTGGTCAATCCCATCTTGACACACGCACCGACAAGTCAAGTACTTGACTACACCCAGCAGCCTTCCGTCACTGAATTAGAAATTCAGGTAGTCCAGTGCCTAAGTGCAGTGAGTTGCTTGCAAGTCACCGTGGCGGTCTTAGGTCGGAGGGATAGTTATACCCATATCCCATCAGAGTAAATCTTGACAGTAAAAATAGCTCCGAAGTCGGTCACGTTCAGTGCAGATGTACCCTTACATCTTACTTGTATGCCATACCAGTGTCTCCACACTCCTTAGTTAAGAGGACAACCAACCCATATGGCATACAACGACCTATGCTTGATAAATATTATTGTCCTTGGTAACAATGTATCATTTGGTCACGAACAGATTTAAGGACTAAACGACAAATCCTCCTTTGTCGAGTCTAAATAGTCCTAAGGACTTCACCACAACACAGGAGTTCATTAGAAGATGAAACAATTTGTGATAAAAAATATAAAATAATTTTTATTTACTTATAATTTATATATTAATACAAGAATGAGCACAATCGTCAACAGACTGACGATTAGCTTTGGGACACTATTCCCAACAATCTCCCACTTGGCCTAAAGCCAATCGATGCAGTATCTAATACCCATCTTCGACTTGAAGGCATCGAACTCCTTCACCGCAATAGCTTTAGTGAATGGGTCAGCCAGGTTCTCCTTTCCGTCGATCTTCTGAAGGTCGACGTCACCTCGATCCATGATTTCTCGGATGAGATGGTAGCGGCGAAGAATATGCTTCGTCCGTTGGTGTGCCTTCGGTTCCTTTCCCTGAGCAATGGCTCCAGAGCAATCACAGTAGAGCAGAACTGGACCAACAAGGGAGGATACTACTCTGAGCTCGATGATAAATTTTCTCAGCCACATCGCTTCTTTGGCAGCATCTGATGCAGCGATATACTCTGCCTCGCAAACTGAATCAGCCACAGTGTGCTGCTTGGAACTCTTCCAGCAGACAGCCCCACCATTAAGAGTAAAAATAAATTCCGACACACTCTTGCTGTCATCATGATCAGACTAAAAATTAGAGTATGTAAACCCCACAAGTCTCAAGTCTGATTCACCATAAACAAGCCACTGGTCCTTAGTATTTCCTAAATACTTCAGGATGGTTTTAACAACCTTCCAGTGATTCTCTTCTGGATTAGATTGGTATCTACTCACTACCCCTAGTGAGTATGCCACATCTGGTCATGTACATGTCATGGCGTACATGATAGATCCCACTGTTGAAGCATATGGAATTCTATCCATATGCTCTCTCTCTTGAGGTGTTGTCGGACAATCCCTCTTCGAGAGAGAAATTCCATGGCCTATTGGTAGATAGCCTTTCTTGGAATTCTTCATGCTGAATCTTTTCAGCATAGTATCAATGTACGTGGACTGGGATAAGCCAAGTAACTTTTTAGATCTATCCCTATAGATCCTCATCCCTAGGATGTAGGAAGCTTCTCCCATATCCTTTATGGAGAACTGTGATGACAGCCAAATCTTTATTCCCTGTAATGCAGGGATATCATTCCTGATTAAGAGAATGCCATCCACATATAATACAAGAAATACTACTACTAGATCATTAGCCCACTTATAAATGCAGGGCTCTTCTCTATTCTTAATGAAGCCATACGTCTTGATTGTCCTATCAAAACGTATGTTCCAACTCCGGGATGCCTGCTTAAGTCTATAAATGGACCTCTGTAGCTTGCACACCTTAGACTCACCTGTGGATGTAAACCCTTTAGGTTGTATCATATACACCTCTTTGTCCAGCTCTCCGTTTAGGAAAGCTGTCTTCACATCCATCTGTCAGATTTTATAGTCTAGATGGACAACTATCGCAAGCATAATTGAATAGATTTGAGCATTGCCACAGGAGAAAACATCTCGTTATAGTCTATACCATAACGTTGACGATATCCCTTGACAACCAGATGGGTTTTATAGGTCTCCATCTTTCCATCTGCGCCCCTCTTCCTCTTGAAGACCCACTTACACCCTATGGGTTTTACTTTTTCGGGTGGGTCAACCAATGTCCACACACCGTTGACCTTCATGGACTCCATTTTGGATTTCATGGCCTCTAGCCATTTTTCAGAGTCAAGTCTCTGCATTGCATCCATGTAGGTGATCGGATCCTCATCATTTTCATCAAGTTCGATAGGATCATCATTCCGGACCAAGAAACTATAGTATCTATCTGGTTGACGTAGTACTCTACCAAACCGCCTTAAGGGTGCAGGAATAATGGGCTAAAAATTTGATCTAACCAAATCCGGTTCAGGTTCAGCTACTTGTGTCGGTTTTTTCACCTGTCGAACTTCCTCAAGTTCGACCTTAGAGGCAACAGTCCCTTCACCAAGGAACTCCTTTTCCAAAAAGATTGCCTTAAGACTGACAAACACCTTTTGCTCATCAGCTAGGTAGAAATAATACCCTTTGGTCTCTTTTGGGTACCCTATGAAATAACACTTGTCAGACCTAGGTCCAAGCTTGTCTGTAATTAAACGTTTAACATAAATCGGATACCCCCAAACTCTAAGGTGCGAGAGTACTGGCTTACGTCCTATCCATATCTCATACGATGTTTTGGTTACAGACTTACTCGGAACCCTATTTAGAAGGTCACAAGCCGATTCGAGCGCATATCCCTAGAGAAAGATCGGCAGACCAGCAAACCCCATCATGGATCGAACCATGTCCAATAAGGTTCGATTCCTCCTTTCAGACACACCATTATGCTGTGGTGTTTCAGGAGGTGTCCACTGAGAGAGAATCCCATTCTCCCCAAGATATGTCAGAAACTCATTGGAAAGGTATTCACCTCCTCGATCAGACCGAAGAGTTTTAATACACTTCCCAGTTTATTTTTCTACCTCATTTCGGAATAGTTTGAACATTTCAAATGACTCCGACTTATGCTTCATTAAGTAGACATACCCATACCTCAATAGGTCATCTGTGAAGGTTATGAAGTAGAAATATCCACCTCTTGCACTTGAGCTCATGGGTCTACATACATCAGAATGTACCAGACCCAAAAGTTCACTGGCTCGCTCACCTTTTCCAGTAAAAGGTCACATGGTCATCTTCCCAAGAAGACAGGACTCACAGGTTGGAAGTGATTCACAATCACTAACTTCAAAAATTTCTTCTTGAGCCAACCTGTTTATCCTGTTCTTATTGATATGACCTAGCCTACAGTGCCAAAGGTAGACTTCTGACATATTATCCATTCTAGGTCATTTACTGGAGGTTTGAACCACATTAACAGGCTGTGATAGTAAGTTAATTCTATTATTTAGTTATCCAACAAACATTGTAACACCATTCAAAATGATATTGCAAATATTTTTTTTTATTAAAAATTTATAACTGTACATGGCCAAAAGGCCTACAGAAATAATATTTAATAAAAAACTTGGGATAATTATATTACGAGAATCGATTACAAGGTTCATGATTCCTAAAGCTAGAACTAAAACTTTACTTCCATCTTCAACGTTCAGGAACCTCTCACCTTCATCAAATCTCCTACTGACCTGCAGACCCTGCATCAAATTTAGATATGATAAGGGCTTTCGGTATCCAATACCCAGGTAGTAGTATCATAAATGAAAAAGTTACAAGGTATTATCATATAATTACCTTGCTTCTTCTTCGGCCTGTTCGGGTCCAGGGAGGCAATGTATAGAGGAAAGTTCCTCTTCCAGTGCCCCTGCTTCTTGCAAAAGAAGTACTCCACCTGGCTCTGGTCGGGCTTGTGCTTCTTGGTCTGACCCTATGCAGACGTCCTAGCATGCGGCTGCACCTTCTTGTTCTTGTTCTTCTTGGTCTTCTTCCCTTTCTTAAAGGGTCGACGATCAGAAGAAGACCCTCCCACAATATTCACCGACTCCTTATGGAGCTGGTGATCTTTCTCAAAGTTCTGCAGCAACCCCAACAAGCTGTGGTAGTTCACTGCAGGCTTTGTCATCCAAAAATGAGTAAGGAAGGGGAGAAATACTTGGGCAAAGAATTAAAGATCGCATCCTTATTGAGTTGCTCGTGCAAGGAAAAGCCCAGTTTACTTAGGCACTCAATTATTTCGATCATGTACAGTACATGATCGATGACTGAGGCCCCATCCCTCATCCGAGCATTAAAAATGGCACAACTAGTTTTGTACTTTTCAACGTCGTCAGGCATGCCAAAGGAGTCGTTCAACATTTGAAGCATCTCCTGTGGCTGGGCGTTCTGAACCTACAGCTGAACTCATCATTCATTGCCGCCAGCATTATGCATCGAACGGTGGTGCGATCGTTGAGCCACTTCTGGTAAGTATCTCGGACCACCCCTCTAGCATTCGGGGCTAGCTCCTTAGGTGCCGGATCCGTTACTACATAAAGGATCCGCTCATGCTCAAGGATGATTTTCAATTTTCGATACCAGCTATCGAAATTAGGTCCCATGAGCTTGTCATTATCTAATAATGACCAGAGCTACAAGGTAGTGGCCATAGCTGCATAAAGAAAAACCAGACCTTTATTAGTACATAAATTATTAATACTAAAGACTTGGACTTTAGTCTAAAGTTTGTCCCAGTATTTTTATGAACTGTAGCCTCAACCTTCAATTCGAGAAATTACTTTAATTCTTTAGTGGGTACTAGAATCCACACAGACCACACACGAGCCCAACTTTGGTTGGTCAACCCATGTGCATCTATGGGTAGGTTCATAACCAGTTATTTCTCTAAACAACTTCTAGTAATTAATTTTTCTCCATAACCTAATCAGTAGGCTTTAGCCTCCACTGAAAAGATTTGGTTAAGTCCAACCATTAAAATGATTTCATTTGGTGAATCGGACCTATAAATGATCAGGCCCGACTTTGGCCGGCCAACCTGACCACCATCAGAAAGACTCAACCAAATGATCATATTATGAATGATAATTCTATTAGTCAATAAGCACTAGGCCTTTGGGCCTCCAGTGATTATTAAACTAATGGACTCATTATCACTCACTTAATGGGAGGCTATGACTTAGTTATCACTATAACTTAATCATTTTTAAGGACCTAATAATTTTTGAAGATTTTATTAAAGGATAGAAAAGAAGAAATTAACCAGCCAATTTCAATCCTCTCACTGACTTCACCAAGTCAGATTAAAAAAGATTTAATTAAAGCCAGCATTAGGAGCACCTAAATCAGTCACACTGATTTACCTAATGACATGGGTGAGCCCTAATCACCAAGTGATCTAATCAAAACCTAACTCACCAGGTTGGCCAGGTAAGTGAGATCAGTGGTGAGGATATGCCATTAACTCATCAGAGATTGAATCAATGCGAGTAGCTCCCACTTAAAAACCACTGGTCAGACTGCCCAACTTACCTTAGACACCAATCGATTCATTAGTTTTAATTTGATCAACTTAGTAAATAGGGTTCCACCACGTAGCCATAAATTAAGTCCATCTTGGTCTAGTTAAAGACATGGACCCATTCAACTACAACTATTGGAGTTGAGTCTAGAGTGTCCATGACCTAATCTAATTTAACTTTTGATTAGATTAGACCAATTACTCTAATTTAGTCTATTTCTTTAAGCTAACCTTAGGTCTAACCCAATTATGGACTTAATCCATCTAACCCATTAACCCACAAGATTATGCAATTGTCTTAGGTCTTAATTCACAATTCTAGACCAACTAGACAACACTTAATTCTTTTAATTAAGTATTAGGGCTGATGGGTCAAGGTTTGGCATTTCAAAAATAATTTTTAAATTTAAAAAGTTTTATTTTCTATTCACCAAATGTGTTGACTCATTTCACAAACGGATCAGCACATTTCATAAACAACAATCCTATTGCTAATTACATAACAGAAAATAACTCAATCAAAATAAATCATGAATATTTCTTTAGATCTAATCTAACACAATCATGATAAATTTTACAATTGAACCTTTACAATTAAGTCTTTTCGCTGCTTCGTCTGCATGGGATATAATCACATCGGCACCCCTACTGCCATAGGAGAACCCTATCGAATGGGAGGAGAGGGCCTTTAAATCCTACTTTTCTCCTATGGCCGGACAACCATGGCAACCAACCCAATTAGACTACTTGCTACTTGGATCAAGTATATCTAAATATATCAATTTCAAAATTTAAATTTCAAATTTCAAATTTCAAATTTTAAATTTTGAATTTCAAATTTCAAAGAAATTTTAAATTTCAAATTTCAAATTTTTAAATTTCAAATTTTGAATTTTAAATTTTGAATTTTAAATTTGAAATTTTAAATAAATTTTAAATTTCAAATTTGAAAATTTGAATTTTAAATTTTTGAATTTTGAATTTCAAATTTCAAAATTCAAAATTCAAATTTTTAATTTCAAATTTTTGAATTTTGAATTTCGAACAAATTTCAAAATTCAAATTTTAAGTTTTAAATTTCAAATTTCAAATTCAAACTTTTAGATTACTACTTAATCTATGCATGCAAATGTATATCATATTTTAGAACCTGGCTCTGATACCATTTGAAGTGAATTTAGTGCAAGGGTAAAACGATAATTTTAAAACTTTTTCAAAATTACTATTTTACAGTAAAAATTATTAATTAATCTAATTAATTAATATATATTAACTCTACATAAGGATCTAAATATGATATATATAGCATGTATTTAAATTTAAATTTTTGAATTCTCTACAGTAAATATTTTACTGTCATATGTTCAGAACATATTATCTTCGTGCATGTAGTCGATCGCTGCAGTCTGATCACCATCAGAAAGATCTGATCATTGCAATATAGCCACATAGTATGTCTGGCCTCTGCTGATCATCCACATGAAGCTCTTGATCTGATCGACTCCTCACGAATGCTAGTTCGTCGTAGAACCCTTTCGACGACCGATGCTGATCGAACTCCTTTGATCGATGTCTGCCGACTTTTTGGATACTCTAAATCATCAGCAAAGTACTTGAGAGGTTGATGAAGCTCTCCCTAAAGATTGGTGGGCTTACGACACTCGTAGCTCACCTTCTCACTTTTCGAACCCTAGACAGAAATCCTAGGGTACTCACTGAAAACCCTACGCCCACTTTTGTTTCTTTTCTTTTCTTTTCTCTTGAAAGTTTTTGAACTGCCAATTCATGCACAAGGCTTCCTCATGCCCACTATTCTCTCTCAAAAAAATTTTACACACGCCCCACCTTCTCTTCTCTTTTAAAATAGTGCAAGACGCATCTTATCCACATGAAAGGATAAAGATAGGTGGTTGATCACTTGAATTCAAATTGAATTTGAATTCAAATGCAAACCAATGCATCCTTATCCACTTTAGGCAAGAGAAGAGAGGAGGCATGGGTTCTTTGTGCATGGGGAATTTACACGAGAAACTCTTTCTCGTGTCGATTAAATGGCGCACAAGATAAGGTGGGTGGTGCATGGATTAGTTGCCCATTCAAATTCAAACATCCTTTGAATTTGAATGGCCAACAAACCAATCTTTATCTAGATAAATGGTGCACAAGGGAGGGCATGGGAAGGCTTCTGCATGGGAGAAAATATATGAGAAGTTATTTCTCATGAATTCAAATGGGTGCAGATAAGTGAGGTGGTGCAGGGAGATGAGGTCAAAGTGGTTTCAACCTAATTGAGCCAACCTAATCAAAATAGGTTAGGCACAATTAGACTAAGTTAAACCCAAATTAATTAAGATTAATTAGGTTCAATAAAATCTTAATCAAATCAAAAATTGACTAAGCCCAACCTCTGATCAGATCAGGGACCAAACCACCTTGGCGATTAGGTCAACACTTAACCTAATCGGGTCAAACCCAACTGAATCCAATTCAATTGGACTTGATCCAAAAATAATTACTCCATCAAATTGAGTTAATTAGTGATCAAATTACTATTTAAATCTCTCATAAATACTGAGTCCAAATCCGATGGGCGATCGGGCATCAGAGTCCATCGATATGAAACCCTGATCAAAAAGTCCCAAATCAGTGGGACTCTTGACCCCGGTACCCAAAATATGTGGAACTCATGATTAGAGAATCTTGATTCTCGATCATAGAGTTTTAGATACATAGGACTCAAAGTCCACGAGCATTAGGACTCTTCACCAGCCATTAGATCAGATAGGAACCTCTAATGTGTGTGACCTCGCAGGTTCGAACCTACGCCGGTAGCACAGGAACCAATTCCTGTACTAATCGAAGTGACCATCTAGTAATGGTACCCAACATCTGGATAGGTCGAATAGTCGCAATCGCAATACTCAGAACTTACGTGAATATGGTTACTGTATAATTCATCCCTTTTGACCCCTATGTTTAGGATGACTCAGGGTTAAACTATCAACCCTGATTAAATCATCCGAATCGTGCTTAACTCAAACAGTCCTGTGACTTCTCACTAGGACTACCCTGGCCAAGGTTTTGCTAAATTGAAACACGACTGTACACAGCTCCTGAAATAGAGTGGTCAATCCCATCTTGACACATGCACCGATAAGTCAAGTACTTGACTACACCCAGCAGCCTTCCGTCACTGAATTAGAAATTCAGGTAGTCCAGTGCCTAAGTGCAGTGAGTTGCTTGCAAGTCACCATGGCAGTCTCAGGTCGGAGGGACAGTTATATCCATATCCCATCGGAGCAAATCTTGACAGCAGAAATAGCTCCAGAGTCGGTCACGTTCAGTACAAATATACCCTTACATCTCACCTGTATGTCATACCAGTGTCTCCACACTCTTTGGTTAAGAGGACAACCAACCCATATGGCACACAACGACCTATGCTTGATAAACGTTGTTGTCCTTGGTAACAACGTATCATTTGGTCGCGAATAGGTTTAAGGACTAAACGACAAATCCTCCTTTGTCGAGTCTAAATAGTCCTAAGGATTCACCACAACATAGGAGTTCATTAGAAGATGAAACAATTTGTGATAAAAAATACCAAAATAATTTTTATTTATTTATAATTTATATACTAATACAAGAATGAGCACAACCGTCAACAGACTGATGATTGGCTTTGGGATACTATTTCCAACAGTTAGCACCATAAATTATCAAAAATATCTATAATAAATATAAAAATACATCACTTATTACACCTCCCAACTTAACCTTTGCTCATCCTCGAGTAAAGAAAGAATTTAGAATTAAGTATCGTTTAACTTAAAATTTTGAATTTCACCAAATAATTTTTAAAAAGCCATTAATATTCAGTAGAGCATGAGTGAGGTATATCATTGGGGTATTAATACTAATCAATATGGGAGTTAAACTAAAAATACTAAACTTTTTCTGAACTTTTCTAAATTATTCCTACCTTTATCTCTAAATTATTAACCTTCATATGGACAAGTATATTGTTACTTCCATTCTTCATTTATTGATTATTACTATTATTATTATTTTAATATTGTACTACTATTGAATGTTTTAACTTCTTAAGTTTTTTGTTTGACCCATGTAGTGAGTTTTCAGTCAATGACTCCCAAACCAGATGGCTTTAAGGTACTAGGTATAGAATACCCCTCGGACCTACTTGCTCGAATCAAACAGGCTACGAGTTAAAACTAGCTTTACAACAAAGCTTCTTTGCCCTTCATACCTTTTGATGCAAAACTCAATGCTTGCTTAGGCAAAGAGGTCCGATTACTCAGCATGAAGTACTGGGAAACTCTTTATATATATATATATGAAGAAACAAATAGTTATCCTACACAAGTCCATAAAAAGTTAACTCTTCTTTGATGCTGGTAGAAAAATTTAGAAATACTCAAAGAAAACTATTTAAGTTCTAAATTTAACTCTTTATTGAATTCTTTTAATTCTTGATCCCTCAATATCTCATAAACTCTCTAATCTATGCATCAATTTTCTTTTAAAAATGCTTGGTTTAACTCGATTCTTAAGTGTAATCAGGTGCTTAAATACTAAATACTTACTTACTTGAGGACTTTAAAAATTCAAAAAATTTTATTATTTTCCCCCCTCCAACTTAATCAACATTGTTCTCAATAGAGTAGAAAAAATGAAGGGTACATGCAAAGAGAAAGAAAAGAAAAAATATCATCTGATCCAAAAATCTTTTCAAACTTGATTTTTCCTCCAACTTAGCCAATATTATCTTCAGATCTCTACAAAAGATACTAAGTAAGACTCAATTAACCTAAACAAAATACAAAAAAAAATAAAAAATAAAAGTTGGGTTGCATTCCAGAAAGCGTTAAGTTTATCGTCTTCAGCCAGACACAATGTAGCTCCATTCAGTGTGGGTCTGTTAATGCTACTTGGTCAATGGTTTGTTTTAATGACATTCTTTCAATATATGATTTTAATCTTTGACCATTTACCTGAAGGAACCAGATCTAGGATTTTAGGGTTAGATCTTAAAACTTTTTCAAGATCAGACAGCGAAAGACTACAATAAATCAAAATTTATTTTTCAAAACTAGAGAATTCCTAGATCTAAGATCCTATTACATGATTATTACATAGTATTAAATCAAAAATTAAAATATATAGAGCATGAACTACATGATCATATCAACATGTTTCTATACTACATCTAATGTATGTATTAAACAATAGATCAGATCTATTACCTTGCAAGTTAGACGTTCTAACCTTTCTAATCCATGCTTGAGGATGATGTTGCAAACCATACACACGTTCGATCTCTAGGAGTCATCCACACGAGCCCACGAATCTCAACCAGAAGTCCTGCTTCAGGAAATCAGTACAGTATGCTAGTACTGCACTGATCCTTCTTCGATGGTTGATCAGGTACCTTCTTCTTCTTGATTTGGACTCTTCCAAAGATGAGAAGTAGGAGGAGGAGTTTCAGATCTGAGATACTCTCAGAAAGCTCAAGATAGAGGAAGGGAAGAGATGAAACTAACAACCCTAGAAGAAGACCCTCTTCTTCTTCTCTTTACTCTCTTCTAGACATCTTATCTTGTGTCTGTTATATCTCCATGACCCAAAGGTCTTTCTCTCTGATTTTTGGATACCCCAAAGGAATCTCAAATCTCTATATTTTTTAAAAATTTTATGAAGAAACTCATTTTATAGAGAGAGATATGATAGAGTCCTTGTCTAGGTCAAATACCTAGTCAAGGCTTATCCAAACTTGGCAAGATAAGGGGCGCCCAACTCTTGGGTGCCTCCTCCTTATTTTCATGCATGGAATACCAGCAAAGGGTGAAAAATATGTTCCCTAAAAGTCACAAAAATTTTAAAAAAAATATGGATAAATTTGGTGCAAAAAGGAAAGAGTTTTGGATTTCTAAAACTCTATCTCATAGAATTTGAAATCCAAACTTATTCTTACTTTGATTTGATCCACAACCACTTTCCATGTATGAAAGAAGAGAAGAAACCTTTTGGACATGGGAAAGACCTAGGAGAGGGCTTTTGTCACACAAAATAAGAGAGGATTGGCGTGGAATAAGAGAGAGGGCATGGGGGGGCTTATATGGCGCAAGGTGGAATCCTAGTCTTACTAAGATTCTATCTTATGACTTATTTTAATTTGGTTTCTCAAACCAAAATTAGATCAACCCAATTAAAATAGGTCTTAACTCAATTAAGAATCTAATTTAATCAGATTAAATTAGATTTAAATCTGATTTAATTTTTTAATCAAATTAGAATTTAGATTGACCCAAAGGTCTTAACTCAATTAAGAATCTAATTTAATCAGATTAAATTAGATTTAAATTTGATTTAATTTTTTAATCAAATTAGAATTTAGGTTGACCCAAGTCCTAATTGAACTAGGACTAATTTTTTTCTTGCACTTGGCTTATCCAATAAACCAATTGGACTTGATCCAATCAAGTCCAAACCAAATCTAATTAAATCATATTCAATTAGACTTAATCTCAGCCCATTGGCTTAATCAAATTAAGCTAATTAGCAATTGAATTGTTAATCGATCCTCCTGCAACACTTGCATTAGGTTAAATGTCAATCGTATTGATCATTTAATCCTAGAATGATTCTTAATCATTGATCAACCATCCGATCGGATCATGAACTCTAATATGTGTGACCTCATAGGTTCGAACCTAAGCCAGTAGTATAAAAATAAATTTCTGTACCAATCGAAGTGACCATCTAGCAATGGTATCCGATGATCGGATAGGTCGAATATGTAGAACAACATCCTTAGAACCCATGCGGATATAGTTTTCATATAATTCATCTCTTTGACCAAAATGATCATAGGATACCTCAGAGTTCAACTATCAACTCTGATCAGGTTGTCTATATTGTATTTCAAAATATCAAATCCATCTGATGGATTACTCTGGCTAAGATTTTGCTAAATTGAAATACAGTGACTCATTCTTCTCCAACTCTTGGACTGGTCAATCCCATCTCGATCACACTTTGACTTCGCAAGTACTTGACTATGCCCAAAAATTTTTCATCACTGAATTAGAAATTCAGTTAATCTAGTACCAAAGCACAGTGAGTTGCTTGTAAGTCACTGAGGTGATCTCAGGTCTAAGGGACACTTATACCTATATCCCATCAGAGACATTCTCGATAGTAGAATGCTCTGGAGTTGGTCACGTTCAATGATGATGTACCCTTACATCTCACCTGTATGCCATACCAGTGTCTCCACACTCCTTGGTTAAGACGACAACCAACCCATATGGCCTATAGTGACCTATGGTTGATAGAAGCTGTCGTCTTTGTTAACAGCCTATCATTTGGTCGTGAACAGTTTTAAAGACTAATCGATAAATCCTCTCTTTATCGAACTTAAATAGTCCTAAGGATTTCATCATAACAACGGAGTTCATTAGAAGATGAAAGCTTATGATGAAAATACCAAAAATATATTTTATTTATTAACAAATCAATTACAATACTTGGTTGCTCAACCGTCAACAACTTGACGATTGATTTTTGGGACATATTTCCCAACATTACCTTAAACAAATTTTCTGATTTAGGATCATAAAGTTTGATTGTGCCATGTGGGAATACTTGATTTATAATGTAAGGTCCATCCCATCTAGATCTTAATTTTTCTAGAAACAATTTTAGCCTTGAATTAAATAACTAGACTTATTGATTTAGCTCAATAGTTTTCTTTGAAATGTGTTTATCATGAAAGGCTTTCATTTTCTCTTTATAAATTCATGAATTTTCATAAGCCTCTCATCTCAATTCATCCAATTCACTTAGTTGCAACATCCGGTTGGAATCAGGTTGTTTCAAATCAAAATTCAGTTGCTTGATTGCCCAATATGCTTTATGTTCAAGTTCTACTGGAAGATGACATGCTTTTCCATAAATCAATCTGTAGGGAGACATTCCAAAAGGATTTTTATAAGCTATCCTATAGGTCCATAATGCATCATCTAATCGATCTGACCAATCTCTACGATCAAGCATAATAGTCTTTTACAGGATGTTCTTGATCTTCCTATTGGATACTTCAACTTGACCACTTGTTTGTGGGTGGTATGGTATAGCTATCTTATGTGTGACCCCATATTTTCACAACAATGTTCGAAAGTGATAGTTCATGAAGTGGGTACCTCCGTCGCTAATGATAGCACATGAAAATTCGAGCCTAAAAAAGATATTCCTTTGAACAAATTTTATGACTACCTTATGATCATTGGTTCATGTTGCTATTGCCTCAATCCATTTAGAAACATAATTGACGGCCACCAGAATATATTCAAAACCATTGGAGGGTGGAAAAGGTCCCATAAAATTAATTCTCCAAACATCAAAAATTTCAACTACCAAGATGGGGTTCAAAGGCATCATGTCTTACTTTGAAATGTTTCCTAAAGCTTGACACCTAAGATATTTCTGACTAAAATTATAAGCATCCTTAAACAATATGGGCTAGTAAAATCCACTTTGCAATACTTTGGCCATAGTTTTTCATCCAAAAAAATATCCTCCGCAAGCAAGAGTATGACAGAATTTCAAGATACTCAATTGTTCAGTTTCAGGAATATATCTACGAATGATCTGATCAGCACAAATTTAAAAAAGTTCTGGATCTTTTCAAAAATAATACTTGATTTGAGCAAAGAATCGATCCTTTTTATTCTTAGACCAACCATCAAGAATTTGTTCAACTGTTCAGTAATTCACAATATCTGCAAACCAAAGGACCTTTGTGTGTGAAACAACTAGAAGTTGCTCATCCAAAAAAGATTCTCCAATTGATGCAGGTTCACAATCTTCAACTAGGATCCTTGATAGGTGGTCTGCTACAACATTTTCAGATCCCTTCTTATCTCAAATTTCAATATCAAATTTTTGTAGCAGTAAGATCCATTTAATCAATTGTGGTTTAGCATCTTTCTTTGAAAGCAGATATCTTAAAGCTGTATGATTCGAATAAATCATGATTTTTGATCCTAATAAGTATGATCAAAACTTCTCCAGGGCAAATACTATAGCTAATAATTCTTTCTTGGTTATGGTATAATTTATTTGAGCTTCATTCAGAGTTCTGCTGGCATAGTAAATCACTACAGGATATTTGTTTACCTTTTGGCCCAAGATAGCTTCTATGGCAAAATCAGAAGCATCGCACATGATCTCAAAAGGTAGTGATTAGTCTGGAGGTTTGATGATTGGAGCTTTGATCACAGCTTCTTTCAAAAATTCATAAGCCTTAAGACATTCTTCATCAAAGTTAAAAAGGATATCTTTAGCAAGCAGATTACATGAAGTGTGGGATGTTTTAAAAAAGTTTTTGATAAAGTGACGGTAAAATCCTACATGGCCAAGAAAAGATCGGATTTGTTTGACAGAAGTCGGTGGAGGAAGTTTAGAAATCAATTCAACTTTTGCTCTATCAACCTCAATCCCTCTTTTTGACACAATATGCTCTAATATGATCTCTTTTTTAACCATGAAATAGCTCTTTTTCCAACTTAAAACTAGATTGGCCTTAATGCATTATTTTAACATTTTATTCAAATTGTTGAGGTAATTCTAAAAAGATTCTCCAAAGACTGAAAAATCATCCATGAATATCTCTAAAAAATCTCCTACCATATCTAAAAATATTGACATCATGCACCTTTGAAAGGTCGCAGGTGCATTACATAGTCCGAAAGGCATTCTACGAAAAGCAAAGGTTCCATAGGGGTATGTGAAGGTGGTCTTTTCCTGATCTTCTGGGTAGATTGCTACCTGATTGTATCTTGAGTATCTATCTAAAAAGTAAAAATACTATTAGCCAGCTAGTCTCTCTAAGATTTGATCAATAAAGAGTAAAGAAAAATAATCTTTATGGATGGCTGCATTGAATTTTCTATAATCCATGCAGACACGCCACCCAATAAAAAATTATGTTGGCACTATATCCCCATGTTCAGTATGGACAATCGTGAGTCCAGATTTCTTTGGAACAACTTGAGTAGGACTCATCCAGTGGCTATCTGAAATAGGATAAATGATAACAGCACCTAACCATCTAATTACCTCCTTCTCGACTACCTCTTGCATATTCGGAGAGTCGTCTTTGCATTTCTCGGATGGGTTTGGCATTGTCCTCTGTGTAAATATGGTGCATGCATATTGATGGACTAATACCTTTTAAATCAGCAACGATCCAACCTATGGCCTCTCTATGTGTTTTCAATACATTCAGCAATTGGTCTTCCTGCTCTGGGGTTAGATCAAAAGCAATGATTACTAGCAGGATTTCCTCAAGTCCTAGAAACACATACTTAAGTGATTCAGGCAAAGATTTCAGTTCAAGCCGTGGTGGGGCCTGAATTGAAGGATGTAGTGGTTCAGTTTCTAGCTTAGGTAAGGGTTCAATTTTCATTGACCAAGGTAGTGAATATGCTAGGTGAGGTGAATCAAACAAGACATTCATCTCCTAGTTTTGGGTTTCTTCAATGGGTTCATCCAAAAAATCTTCTTTTTTTAAATATAAGGAGAAATCAGTTTCAACTATCTCATCTATCAGATCAATTACCGAATAACTTTTCATCTTTTGAGCATACTTTAAGGCATTAAAAATATTAATTCTCAACTTTTGATCCCCAAAAGAAATATCCATAGCTCTTGTTTTACAATTGATATTGGCATTGACAGTGGCTAGGAATGGACGTCCTAAAATTATGAGATTTTGATTCAGCTCTTGGGATGGTTCCATATCAAGTATGAGAAAGTTTACTAAAAGATAACACATGTTGACTTTGACTATAACATCTACAATCAGATCCCATGGTGTCTTCACAGATTTATCGGCTAGTTGCAGAATAACTGATGTGGGTTTTAGTTCTCCTATCTCAAATTTTTCATAGACTGAGATTGGAAGTAGGTTGACACTAGCTCCTAAGTCTAACAGGGCTTGATCAAAAGTGATGCCTCTTATAACACATGAAATCAAAGAAGCACCATGATCTTTCATTTTCTGAGGTAATAGATTCAACAGGACTGCACTAACATCCTCAGATAGCACAATTCTCTCTATTTTTCATGGCTCACACTTTTGGGTGCAAAGTTCTTTAAGAAATTTAGCGTAAGCTGAGACATGTTGAATTGCATAGAGGAGGGATAAATTAATGTGAACTTGTTCAAACAATTCTATTAATTCCTCGTTGCATGCTCCTTATTTTTTACGAGAAGAACCAGCTTCTAGGGCTGAAGGGAACGGGACTTTTGGTTTATATGTCTTAGGTAACTCATCCACTCTCTTCTTTTCTTTATCTTTTTCACTTGGATCAGTAATAATTTTGGACTCAGGTTCTTCTATTGGGTTAGTCTCAGTACTGACCTCTTCTTTCAAATTCTCATTTTGGCTAGCATCAGTACTAGCCTCTCTCACCTGGTCTGGATATGGATCCTTAAGAATCCTATCACTTCTAAGCTCAAAAATTGCTTTGGCATTCTCAAATTGGAGATTCTTAAGTGGGACATTAGATTGATGACTTGGTCCAGGTGGTTCGTGGGTGAATGGGTTATTTTTGGGATTTGGTACTGGTTGGCTTGGCAATTGACCTGATTCTCTCCTCATGATAGACTCAGCTAACTATCCTATTTGTACTTCTAACCTACCGATAGATTGCTGTTAAATCATAATTAATTATTGAAGTTGATTAAATCTATCGTCGGCTAGATTAGTCTGTTGAGGAGATGGGTATGGTGGTTGATTGTAATAGGATGGCTGAGTAGGCTAACTTCTATTGTAGGCATAATTCTGGTATGGAGGCCTACTCTGAAAATTTTGCATAGGAGGAATTTGGATCTGAGCCTGAGTCTGTTGGGGTCTCCAAAAAAAATTAGGATGGTTCCTCCAACCTAAATTATATGTGTTAGAGAATGGATCATTGACAGGCTTGGAGTAACCTTGGGCAGCTTGAACTTGTTCTTGGACGAAAGGTGGAAACTGCACAGCCATAGGTCATTCACTCACAGGATGGGCTAAGCTAGCACAGATAGAATAAATCTCCTAATAATTAGAAGGTTGTGTGTATTGCACAGGAGATTGTTGACCTAGGGTTAGGAACTAATCTATTTTCTGAGCAAGAAGATCGACTTTATCTAATTTTTGGATTATTAGGTTCAAATTGACCTTAGGACTAGAGTATGTTTGCTTGATCTCAAAAATTTCTATCCATTTTTGGTGAGAGATTGATCTTTCATAGAAAGATAATGAAGCATGATTGATTGAATTTTCACTCAAAGTTTCAAAAAAGTATAGTCTTCATCCTCACTCTTACTCATAAATGCACCTCCATAAGATGCATCTACCATCTGTCTGTATTGGTCACCTAAACCCTCATAAAAAGCTTGAACAATTTGCCACTTAGATCATGGTGTGGGCATTTTCTAAGAAGTTTCTTAATTCTCTCCCATAATTCATGAATTTGTTTCCTTGGAAGTTGAGCAAATCCAGTGATGTTTCACCTCATGGTGTTGGTTCGACCTATGGGATAAAATTTCTTAAGAAACTCATGCTGCATTTCAGCCCATATTCGCATCAGTCTCCCTATTATGCCAAGCCAGTACTTGGCTTTGTCCTTATGCGAGAAGAGGAATAGGGTTAGTCTAAGTAAATCATCAGTAAAATTTTGAATTTTCATTGTAGAACAGATTTCTAAGAACTTCTTCTAGATGCTTGTAAGGATCTTCATTGGTGTTCCCATAAAAAGATGGGAGCATCTGGATTGTGGTCAACTTGATCTCATAATGGCTTGCAGGGATATTTGGTAAGTGGATACAAGTTGATGGGTTATAGGTAGAAGGAATAAAATATTTCTTCATCTGCCTAGGTGGTTCTCTAGGATCTCCAGCCATTTGATTTTTGGATTTAGTGTGAATCAGCCATTCAATTTCAGGATTAGGTTCAACTAGGTTAGGGTAAAGAGATCTTCTACCATGCATATACCAGTGCAAACCCTAATATATGATTGAGTTTTTTTTTTAAAGAAAAAGAAGAAGAAGAAAAAGAAGAGAAGAGAAAGAAAGAGAGAAGTTCTAAAGGTGAGATCCTTAAGAAAGACCTAGACCTAAGGGTGAAAGATGAGAAGAATTAGTTGTGGTTTAGTGTTAATTGCAATCAAGTTAGTAAACAATTAAACCTAAATACCTATGGGTTTCTTAGATCTAAGAGTTTGATATAGAGTGGCTTAGCTTAGATACAAATTGGATTTGTTCTCACTTCCTTCAACTAGCCAGATAAGAGGTGGGGTCATGGGGGTCCCCCCATTACTTGCCTTAGACACCAATTAGATTGGCCAGATAAGCTAACGAAACTAATTAAATAATCATGAGTCCACTTAGGCGAGCCTTTGTAACCTCTAGCCTTAGATACCAATTTTAGGAGTGAGTCCGAACTTACTTTGCACTTGACTTCACCACCATACTCAAACTGAACTCAATTGATCCTAGGGGTCAACATCTACTTGATTTTAATTAGGTTTGAGTTAATGCGGGATGCTGGTTGGTTATTTTTGGGCTAAGGATGGGTGATGAAATTCTCATCTTATCTTGTTATAGGTGTTGCCCTTAAATTGATTTGAGATGAATATGCACAACCAATTTCAAACAAGGGGTTCTATGCAACTAAATTAGATGCATGAAATTAATCAAACTTGAAAGCTTACTTTGTCTCCAGTGATCACCAAAAGTAAATCTAAGATGATGAATGCTTCTAACAATTAAGTTTTTACTCTTGTCATATAATTTTTATTAGGTTTATGTGAGAAAATTTTAGGTTAATTTGAAAAAAAAATAGTAATTAATACTAAAAAATAGTTAGGATTAGGGTTAGAATTGATCTCACCAAGCAAAATTGGAAGCTTTCTATTTCTTTTTTGAATTTTTCTCTCTTTTTTTTACAAAGATAAAAAAATAAAAAAATTAGTAGGCTATATTTATAAAAAAATCAAAAAAATCAAATATTAAAATTGTTGCCCTCTCTGACAATGGTGCCAAAAATTGATACGGTTAAGATGCTGTCGTTAGGACATTGTAATTATCAATCAAATTTTGACTTTAATAAAACTTAAAAATACATAGAAAGTAGTAAGTCGGGTTGAATCCACAGAGATGGTAGGATTTTGATTTGAAATCTTTAATTTTGTAAAAAAAATAAAATTTTGAAGAAAGCAATTTAAGTTGGAAAACAAAAATTAAGAGTGCGAAAAATAAATCTGATACTAAGATCTACTAACTAGATCCTAGCATCTACTTACAATAAAAATAAATAATAAGAATTTAAAAGGCATAAAATAAATTGGTACTAAGATCTACTAACTAGATCCTAGCATCTACTTGCAAAAAATAAAAGACAAAATTTAAAGTACAAAAAAATAAATTTTGAATTAATTAAAATTAAAATTTAAGTATAAAAAATTTTAAAAAAATAATAAAATAAAAAATTAAAACTATAATAAGGATTTAAAGTTAATCAGTCAAGCCTCATCAGGAAGATGGTTGATGACCTCTCCATCTTTCATCATACTCCGTAGAGCGAACTGGCTTCTCTCCTTTTTTTTTGGATCGCTAAAGCTATTTTATTATTTTTCTCTATTTTTTTCTCACTTTCTACTAATTTTTTCTACTCTCCAGACTTATTCCCAGACCTCTATTTATAGATAAATTTTTCATAATTTTTTGGTAGGAAAAGGAGTCCTAAAACCCTTAGAAAACATATTAAACACTTAGAAATTTTTCTGGCCATCGGATGGAGCTTGGACTACCCAGATCTGCCCGTAAAATCAATGTTTTAATCTGAATCAAATTCGGATCAAATGTCAGCCATCTGATCTGGGTTTTGATGAAGTTCTGACTATCGGATCATGTAAAAGATCTCCTATTCAAAGTCGAGAACATCCTCGATCGTCCGATCGCTTGATGGATCGCTTCTGGCCATTAGATCGTGCAAAAACCCCTCTTATAAACGACAATGGATGCTGACCGTTGGATCTGGGTTGGGATAAATGTCAACCATTGGATCGTGTCCAGAATCCTTCTCTTGCTGTGAGCCGCACCAGTAGACTGCATGACTGTTCTTGTGGACTACACCCTGATTTCGTGGACTGACCAACAGTCCACTGTGCATCGAAGGTAATAAAAATTATTTTTAAGGATATTTTGGCTTAATTTTTACTCCAATTTTTGTCTGAAAAATTAAAAAAAATATGTATTAAATTTTTCAAAAATTTTTCATCATTTTGATACTTAAATTGCTCAATTGAATTAACATCTATTTTTTATAAATATTCTTGTTGGTGCAAAAATCCGCTTGCGTCGAAGAAGCTGGAGTCGAGGGAGTGCGGTCGCCACCGGGACCTGCAAAAGAAGTCTAAACCGGAGGTGGGGTTGCTTCGGCAAGACCCTCCGACGCTCAAGTCAGTTCTCTGCCTCAACAAGAATAGAGTGCTCGAACAAAAATTTTAGCAGTGTTTCTAGGTAAAAATAAGAGCTTAGAGAATAACGTATCTGGGGTCCCCCACTTTTATAGGCGGAGGGGGCAACAAACTGATAGCGATGCCTGTAACCGTCTGGCAGTGGGCCACCCAGAGTCAGGAGAAGTTTATTGCGGAGAGTAGTGGAGTGGACCCGTGGCTATCACCGGGGCGTGCCACGTGGAGTCTGCCACGGGGAGCGGAGCGGCGTTCGTTGTCGCGACTTGCCAGAGAATGGAAGAATCACGCGGTATCCATCGTAGGAAGTGGAGCAAGATCGTGCCATTATTGTGGCCTGCCAAGGAGTGATGAAGCCGTGTGGAATCCGTCGCAGAAAGTGGAGCAGGATCGTGGCCATTATTGTGGCCTACCAAGGAGTGATGGAGCCGCATGGAATCCGTGTGGGCCTATTGACCGGAGTTTGGATGGGGTGTCTGGCGGAGAGAGGTGGCTAGGAGTCCGACTCTCGCAGGAGTTCGGAGGGAGTCTTCCTTCAGTCAAAGTCGGGGGTGAAGTCCGGCTCCCGAAGGAGTCCGGAAGGAGTCTTCCCGTAGCCGGAGTCGGAGACGAGATCTGGCTCCCGTAGGAGTCTGGGCGAAGTCTACCTGCGATTAAAGTCAGGGGCGAAGTCCGACTCCCTTAGGAGTCCGAACGAAGTTTACCTGTAAGCGAAGTCGTGGGTGGAACCCGGCTCCCGTAGGAGTCCGGGCAAAGTCCTTGTGCAGCTGGAATTGGGAACGAGACCCAGCACCCGTAGGAGTCCGGGTGGAGTCTACCCGCAGCTGGAGCTGGAGATGAGATCTGGCTCTCATAGGAGTCCGGGCTGAATCTTCCTGCAATCAAAGTCAGGGGCGAAGTCTGACTCCCTTAGGAGTCCGGACGAAGTTTACCTATAAGCGAAGTCGTGGGTGGAGCCCGACTCCCATAGGAGTCCGAGCGAAGTCCTTCCGCAGTTGAAGTTGGAGATGGAGTCTGACTCCCGTAGGAGTCCGGACGGAGCTCGTCTGCGGTTGAAGTTGGAGACGGAGTCCGGCTCCCGTAGGAGTCCTGAAGGAGCTCATCCGCGGCTAAAGCTGGAGATGGATCAGGCTCCTGTAGGAGTCTGGATGGAGCTCATCTGTGGTTGAAGTTGGAGACAGAGTCTGGCTCCCGTAGGAGTCCGGACGGAGCTCGTCCGCGGCTGAAGCTGAAGACGGAGTCTAGCTCCCGTAGGAGTCCGGATGGAGCTCGTCTGTGGTTGAAGTTGGAGACGGAGTCCGACTCCCGTAGGAGTCTGGACGGAGCTCGTCCGCAGCTGAAGCTGGAGACGGAGTCGGGCTCCCATAGGAGTCCGGGCGGAGCTCATCTGCGGTTGAAGTTGGAGACAGAGTCCGGCTCCCATAGGAGTCCGGACGGAGCTCGTCCGTAGCTGAAGCTAAAGATAGAGTTAGGCTCCCGTAGGAGTCCGGACGGAGCCCGTCCGCGGTTGAAGTTGGAGATGGAGTCCGGCTCCCATAGGAGTCCGGACGGAGCTCGTCCGCGGCAGAAGCTGGAGACAGAGTGGGCTCCCGTAGGAGTCCGGGTGGAGCTCATCTGTGGTTGAAGTTGGAGACAGAGTCCAGCTCCCGTAGGAGTCCGTACGGAGCTCGTCTGCGGCTGAAGCTGAAGACGGAGTCTGGCTCCCATAGGAGTCCAGACGGAGCCCGTCTGCGGTTGAAGTTGGAGACGGAGTCCGGTTCCCATAGGAGTCCGGACGGAGCTCGTCCACGGCTGAAGCTGAAGATGGAGTCTGGCTTTCGTAGGAGTCTGGACGGAGCCTGTCTGCGGTTGAAGTTGGAGATGGAGTCCGACTCCTGTAGGAGTCCGGACGAAGCTTACCGACGATCAAAATTGGAGGAGTCTCGGGAGGGTCAATCCTGTTAAGAACTTCGGCTGAGGGTATTTTATACCCGACACCAGTCCCCCTACTTTCGAGTTTGAATTTCGAATGAAGAAAGTACAGAAAGATTATCACAGCCAAAGTTCCTCCCTCGACATCCGCACACGATCGTCCCTAGATATTTTGGCATTTAATGCGCGCATGCTGGATCCTTTTTTCGATTAGGGTGACCTGAAGAGTCTTTTCGGAACCCCCACCGAGATGTGATCCCAAGCGTCGTGCTATGAAAGTCCGCAAACGGTCAACCCCAGGTCGTGGTGAGTGGGACACGCGGGACACGCGACAGGCACTAGTTGGCCTAGGGACACTTGCCACCATAACTGTGCCAGGCTCCATTGCCTATTTAAGCCCCCACCTTTCCTCCAGGGGTTTCACGACATCTTTCTTTCGCCTGAGAGCTTAGCCACTCAGCCACTCCATCAATGCCCCTTCCGACTCTGAGCATCCTTCGCACCGGTCTTTGCCATCTTTGTCGGCTTTCCGCCATTTCCAGTCCCCCGAGTCTCTCCAAGGGGTTCCCCCGTCGGGGCCTCCGCCCCGGAGGCCAATCTCAAGATGATGCCACGGACTAGGAAGAGTGCAAGGAGGAGAACAGCAGTCTGCGAGTTCTCCGGTTGTCAAACTGCCGCTGAGGGTTCCTGCTGCCTTAAATGGGGCTCCAGGGAGAATTCCTTCAATAATAGGGGTTTAATAACGGGGATAACCGGTGAAGGCATTCTGCCCGAGAACTTCGGAGTAGCCGAATGGGGCGACACCGGTCAAGGGGGCAGAGCTTTCGTCACAAGCCATGGCGGGATCCTTGATGTCGTTGGGGTCGAGGGACCAGAAGAGGTCGGCGCTGACGGTGGGGCAGTAGAACTTGTTGCGGGGATGGTGGAAGTAGCGCATGCCGACCTTACCGGAACACCCAAGACGGTGGTTGTCATGGAGCACATGGCGGTGGTGCATGTCTTCGGTGCCACCGCTGCCTCCGAGGTAATTCTGGTTCTTCTTGAAACAGGTCATCGTTGCCGCTGCCGTTGCCCTTACTGCCCCCTGGAATCTATCCCATCCTTTTCCCCTAGGGTTGGGATTTTGGAGGTGGAGCAGAACGAGGCGGGGGGCGAGAGCCGAGAGGCTTGTCATACGTACTGGAAAATATTGCTGGGAAGGACAAAATCGGGAAGAGAAGTCTACAGCTCAAAGTGGCCTCCGATGTATCCCTTTCGAGTCTTGTAATAATGTTTTATTTTTCTGGCCCTCCGAGTCTTGTAACGTACATCTTGTTAATCGAAAAATGAGAAGGAGATTTTGTTACTTCATTCGCGCTTTGCGTCGAATTATTGTCTGCCGAACTTCTTCCTTTACCATTGTTGTTGTCGTATTCCCTTCTCTCTGCTTCTCTTCTTTTCTTCTTCTTTTTTATTTTTTTCTTTTTGACGTCGTCCGTAGGTTACCGGTAGTTGTCACGTCAGCTCATCTTTTAGTTGTCCTTCTCCCTTAACCTCAATGGCTCTACGATGTATATTTGACGAATAATATGAGAAGGAAATTTTCTGCTACTTCTTTTACTCGTGTGTTGAATTGTCACTTACCGAGCTTCTTTTCGGTCTTTGCATTGTTCAGAGGTATCCGATTGCCATCATATCGACTCATCTTTTTCGTCCGTGGCCGCAGATACGTTTGGGGCTGCTCAGGTTTGGCGCCCCCCATCAGGGCTCGAGCTTGGAGGTCTGAGCTTCCGTCACCCTGAGGAAGTCATCTCATCTCGGGCTTACGTTGAAAGCTTCCTTGAAAGCTGGGGTTCTTGATAAGAACCCCAACCCTTGCTGAGATGGGGTCCTCTGCATCTTTGACGCTGTTTGTCTTCCATTCGTTGCTAGTGTAGTCCATCGCTTTCCCTTTTAACTCCTCTCCCCTTTTTCCTTTTGAGTGGGATTTTTTCCTCTGCTCTTAGTGGGGTTGCGGGAGTCCGGCTCCCATAGGTGAAGTCGGGGTGAGGTCCGGCTCTCATGGAAGTCCGAACGGAGCCTACCTGCAGTTGAAGTCAGAGGCGAAATTTGGCTCCCGTAGGAGTCCGGGTGGAGCTTACCAGCAGTTGAAGTCAGAGACGGAGTCCGGCTCCCAAGGAGTCCGGATGAAGTTTACCTGTAGTTGAAGCTGGAAACGAAGTTTGGCTCCCATAGGAATCTGGAAGAAGCTTGTCTGCAGTTGAAGTTGGAGACGGAGTTTGGCTCCCGTAAGAGTCCGGAAGAAGTTTTATTGCGAAGGGGCCACTGGGGAAGGTCCCCCTTTTTCTCATCTGGTCTTGAATGACCAGACCTTAATTGATGTCGGGGTGAGGTTCTTTCCCTATTTTCGTCGTAACAAGTTTCAGCTCTGGTTAGGGTGAGGTTCGCCTCTTGTCTCTAACACGGCTGTAGGGGCACATATGGGCGTCGCTGGGCCCTTCCCCCCATCCGGTCTAAAGAGAACCGGGCCTTCGACTTTGCTCAAGTTAGGATGAGGTTCTCCTCCTGTCCCTAACGGGGCTGTGGGGGTGCATATGGGCGTTGCAGGGCCTCTCCCCCCATCCGGTCTAAAGAGAACTGGGCCTTTGACTTTGCTCATGTTAGGGCGAGGTTCTCCTCCTGTCCCTAACAAGGCTGTGGGGGCACATGTGGGCGCTGTTTGGCCTCTCCCCCATCCGGTCTAAGAGGAATCGGACCTTCGACTTTGCTCACATTAGGGCGAGGTCCTCCTCTTATCCCTGACGTGGCCGTGGGGGCGCATAAGGGCATTGTAGGGCCTCTCCCCCCATCCGGTCTAAAAGAATCGGGCCTTTGACTTTGCTCATGTTAGGACGAGGTTCTCCTCCTGTCCCTAACATGGCTATGGGGTGCGTAAGGGCGTTGAAGGACCTCTCCCCCCATCCGGTCTAAAAGAATCGGGCCTTTGACTTTGCTCATGTTAGGGCTAGGTTCTCCTCCTGTCCCTAACATGGCTCAGGGGGCATCCAAGGGCCGTTATATGGGCCTTTCCGCCGATCCGATCTTAAAATAATCGGACTTTCATTTGGCTCATGTTAGGACGAGGTTCCCCTCCTGTTCCTAACATGACCTTGTTTTAATTGTTTGAAGGGGTCATCCCCAATCGTAACAAATCCATGCCAAAAGGGAAAGACATGCAAAGTCGAAAGGAATTTTGATTCAAAGCAAAGTCGTGAGCAGCACATTTACAGGTTTCTCGAGTTCCATGATCATGGAAGGTCTGCTCCTTTTTGAGGCCCTCTGATGATAGAGTCGATGGTCCCGATTGGAGGTCGATCTCCGGGCTGCTCCTCCCTCCTTGGCGGTTCGGTTGCGGTAGGGCCCTTGGCCGATCTTCTCTACCCTCAGGCCGACGTCGAATGAACCTATCGAGTCGACCTCGCCAGATGAGCTCCTCGATCTCGTCTCAGAGCTGGATGCATTCCTTCGTGTCATGGCCATGGTCGCGATGGTAGAGACAGAACTTGTTGGGGTTGCGCTTCCCGAGGTGTGTGCGCATCCTCTCTGGCCTAGGGAGCTGCTCCCTGACCTCCATCAGTACCTGGGTCTTCGAGGCATTGAGGGGGGCATAGTTCTGGAATCTTCCTGGTGGAGAACCCCGTCGAACCCCACGATTCGGACTTCTCTGCCTACGTACCCGGGGAGGAGTATGGACACGCTTGTGCCCAAAAGGGGATCGAGAATGTGGCCGAGCTTCTCTCGGCCCTTTTTCGACTGCGGGCTTACTCGAGTCTCTCGCCTGCTACTCTCTCGCAGTCTCCTCATCCTTTATTTTGAAGGCTTCCTCCGCTCGGGCATACCCTTTAGCCCGAGCCAACAAATCAGCAAAATTCTTGGGGTACTTCTTCTTCAGGGAGAACAAAAGGTTATTCTTCTGAAGGCCGCCCTTCAAAGCGGCCATTGCTATCGATTGATCCAAATTCCGGACCTCCAGCGCTGCGACATTAAATGGTTGATGTAGGCCCGAATGGACTCCCCCTCCCTCTGCTTGATATTAATGAGGGACTCCGAACCCTTCCGGGGGTGCCGGCTGCTGACAAAATGGGCCACAAATTGGTGGCTCATCTGATCGAAAGAAAAGATGGTACCCGCTTCAGCACCGAGTATCGATTTCTCGTTGCTCCCTTCAAGGTGGATGGGAAGGCTCGGCACAGAATGGCGTCGGGTGTGCCATGAAGCAGCATCATCGTTCGGAATGCCTCCAGATGATCAACTGGATTCGAAGTCCCGTCTTAGCTTTCGAACTGGGGGAGTTTGAAGTTTGGCGGGATCGGTTCCTGCATGATCATTTGAGAAAAGGGAGGGTCAGTGCAAATATCCTCACCATAAGCGGGGGGAGGTGGCGGAGTTCTTCGATCCGCCGGTTCATCTCCTGGAGTCTCCGGTCCAAGAAATCCTCTCGACTTCGGGTCTCGAGGGTCCTCTGACAGAATGAGGGCAGGGATCTTCCAAGGGTGGAGTCGTGATCCGATTGAAGGCTCTCCACCCTCGGGTTCATCTTCCTAGGAAAGACGGGGCGGCTGGCCCAAGTGGCCCGCCCCACCGTCGGATTCTGGTGTTTCGGTGACACTCTTTCTAGGCGCACTGATGCCTGCGGCTACTGCTGCTGCTGTATGGCCTGCACAGCTTTAGTGAGGCCTCTGACCTGCTTTGCCAGCAGATCAAATTGCTCCGCACCGACCGTCGTTGCCGGAGGAGGAGCAGGAGGCTGGGAAACTGGAGGTGAGGCTGAAGCCTGAGATCTGGCCGTGGAGGTCGTGGATCGCCGTGTGGATGCCTTACGGGGAGGCATCGGGCAAAGACCAAGTGGAGGAAGGAGGAGAGGGCGCCGGAAAAGATGCACGGGGGCAATCCCGTTGAGATCTCCTTTAAGAACAATGGTACTGCGAAGACACAGTCCCTTCCTCTAGCGCCAATCCTGTTGGTGCAAAAATCCACTTGCGTCGGAGAAGCTGGAGTCGAGGGAGTGTGGTCGCCGCTGGGACCTGCAAAAGAAGTCTAAATCGGAGGTGGGGTTGCTCCGGCAAGATCCTCCGACGCTCAAGTCAGTTCTCTACCTCAACAAGAATGGAGTGCTCGAATGAAAATTTTAGCAGAGTTTCTAGGTAAAAATAAGAGCTTAGAGAATAACGTATTTGGGGTCCCTCCCTTTTATAGGCAGAGGGGGCAACAAACTGATAGCGATGCTTGTAACCGTCTGGCAGTTGGCCGCCCAGAGTCAGGAGAAGTTTGTTGCGGAGAGTGGTGGAGTGGACCCATGGCTATCACCGGGGCGTGCCACGTGGAGTCTGCCACGGGGAGCGGAGCGGCGTCCGTTGTCGCGACTTGCCAGAGAATGGAAGAATCGTGTGGTATCCGTCGCAGAAATTGGAGCAGGATCATGGCCATTATTGTGGCCTGCCAAGGAGTGATGGAGCCGCATGGAATCCATCGCAGGAAGTGGAGCAGGATCGTGGCCATTATTGTGGCCTGCCAAGGAGTGATGGAGCCGCGTGGAATCCACGTGGGCCTATCGGTCGGAGTTCGGTTGGGGTGTCTGGCAGAGAGAGGTGGCTAGGAGTCCGGCTCTCGCAGGAGTTCGGAGGGAGTCTTCCTTTAGTCAAAGTCGGGGGTGAAGTCCGGCTCCCGTAGGAGTCCGGGCGGAGTCTTCCCGTAGCCGGAGTCGGAGACAAGGTCTGGCTCCCGTAGGAGTATGGGTGAAGTCTACCTGTGATTAAAGTCAGGGGCAAAGTCCGACTCCCTTAGGAGTCCGGATGAAGTTTACTTGTAAGCGAAGTCGTGGGTAGAGCCCGGCTCCCGTAGGAGTCCGGGCGAAGTCCTTGTGCAGTCGAAATTGGGAACGAGACCCGGCACTCGTAGGAGTCCGGGCGGAGTCTACTTGCAGCTGGAGCTGGAGATGAGATCTGGCTCTCGTAGGAGTCCGGGCTGAATCTGCCTGCAATCAAAGTCAGGGGCGAAGTCCGACTCCCTTAGGAGTCCGAACGAAGTTTACCTGTAAGCGAAGTCGTGGGTGGAGCCCAGCTCCCGTAGGAGTCCGAGGGAAGTCTTTCCGTAGTTGAAGTTGGAGATGGAGTCCGGCTCCCGTAGGAGTCCGGACGGAGCTCGTCTGCGGTTGAAGTTGGAGACGGAGTCTGGCTCCCATAGGAGTCCGGACGGAGCTCGTCCGTGGCTGAAGCTGGAGATGAAGTCGGGCTCCCGTAGGTTTTCGGACGGAGCTCATCTGCGGTTGAAGTTGGAGATGGAGTTCGGCTCTCGTAGGAGTCCGGACGGAGCTCGTCCGCGGCTGAAGCTAAAGATGGAGTCTGGCTCCCATAGGAGTCCGGACGGAGCTCGTCTGTGGTTGAAGTTGGAGACAGAGTCCGGCTCCCGTAGGAGTCCGGACGGAGCTCATCCACTACTGAAGCTGGAGACGGAGTCAGGCTCCCGTAGGAGTCCGGGCGGAGCTCATCTGCGGTTGAAGTTGGAGATGGAGTTCGGCTCCCGTAGGAGTCCGGACGGAGCTCATCCGTGGCTGAACCTGAAGACAGAGTCTGGCTCCCATAGGAGTCCAGATGGAGCCCATCTGTGGTTGATGTTGGAGACGGAGTCCGCTCCCATAGGAGTCCGGATGGAGCTCGTCCGCGGCTGAAGCTGGAGACGGAGTCGGGCTCCCGTAGGAGTCCGGGCGAAGCTCGTCTGCGGTTGAAGTTGGAGACGGAGTCTGGCTCCCGTAGGAGTCCGGACGGAGCTCGTCCGCGGCTGAAGCTGAAGATGGAGTCTGGCTCCCGTAGGAGTCCGGACGGAGCCCGTCTGCAGTTGAAGTTGGAGACGGAGTCCGGCTCCCATAGGAGTCCGGACGGAGCTCGTCCGTGGCTGAAGCTGAAGATGGAGTCTGGCTCCCGTAGGAGTCCGAACGGAGTCCGTCTGCGGTTGAAGTTGGAGATGGAGTCTGGCTCCCATAGGAGTCCGGACGAAGCATACCGGAGGTCGAAATTGGAGAAGTCTCGGGAGGGTCAATCCTGTTATGAACTTCGGCTGAGGATATTTTATACCCAACAATTCTCTAATTTTATATTTTTTTTAAAATTATTTATTTTTGTAATAAAATCTAATTTATTCATGAAATTAAGTTTTTAAGAAGATGTTAGCATCAAAAATTATCAAAAATACCTATAATAAATGTAAAAATATACCACTTATCATTAGGGTCAAACACATGGATTTGATCATACTTGAACTATTGAGATTGATTTAGAATAATATTGACCTAATCTAATTCAACACTTGATAGATTTAATCAATTTCTCTATTTGGTCCATATGTGTTTCTAACCCTAGGTCTAACCCATTAGAAGGACCTGATTCATGCTAACCCATTGCCCATCATATTATGTGGTGTCTTAATGATCTTCAATTTTCAAATCTAGATCATTCAAACTTAATTCAAAATTAAGTGTGTGAAATGTGTGTTTTAATTTGTAGAACTATTCTACTAGGGTTTCAGGTGAAGCATACCATACGTTTCAACACATAAAAATAATTTTCATAATATGTTTAATAATTAAACATACATTGGTATGATCTAAACTTCATTCATACATCTCATGTATCATGATAATTTTTAGATCAATATCAATCACATCGTATGCAACATGTAATTTAGATCTAAAATAATTTTATATCTGAATTTTATCCTATTGTAATGAATCATAAATTATTTTAGATCTAATCTAAATATATTTATGATCAAAATAATACATAAAAATCTTTTCATTTTTTTTCATAAAATTGGATCACAACCATACCCCTATGCGTCATAAGAGAATCCATCGAATAGATAAAAGAGAGATTAATCTCTTCAATCTCTTATAATCAGATAGTTTGGTGATCTCATCAATCTGAGTACTAGGCTACTAGGATTTAAAATCTAATTTTATATATAATTACATCAATATGCAATTATTGATAAAACTATTTTGTGTTATGAATATATCTTTAATCTTATCAATTATGTTCTTCATCTAATCCAATTAGATTTGATGCATCATATACATCATATCAAATCTGAAACATATCTTATACTAATTATAAAATATCAATTTTAGATTTGATATGAAATAAAAAATTAATTAGATGCAAATATGAATGCATAAGAAATTAATTTCTGATAAAATCTATTTCCGCACAGTGCTGAATTATGATAGGATTTAGATCTAAATATTCATCGAAATGGATCCAATTTAAATCTAAAATAAACTTTACTTCATAAAAAAATAATAATATTAAAATTTTATTAAAATATATTTAAAATAAATTTTAATTTATATTATTTTTTTTATAAAAAATCAGCAACAGCAGAATTCTATTATAACAGATTTATAACAACCTCAATTAACCATTGATTAGGCACCTCTAATCCAATCAAAATTAGATCAAAAATTTTATATAAATAGATCCAAATAAAATTTAATTTTTTATAAAAAATATTAATTATATCTTATGTAAATAATCTTAAAAAATTTTATTTTATATATATATATTTTAGGCCTACTCTACTACCAGTTGAAGGAAAGGAAAATAGTTTCCCTCCGAGATGCCCAGGTTGCATCTAAAATTTTTCTAATATTCTATTTATTTAATGATCAAATTCTTATCTAAAATTTAGTAAAACTAGAGATCAAATCCTAAATTATCTGATATAAATTTTTTTGAAGGCCTGAATGTGCAGACCCTCTACTTCGCATGCACGTCAGACGCCGCAGCAAAGCAAGATGAACTCCAATCTAATTAGCTTAGCAACTCAATCAATCGAGGGATGAGATATACTAGTGTTACACCTCACGCTAGTAGGTGAGACACCCAAAGAGACCCCATGCCTAAAGGAAGAGGGGCGGCAACAAGGGGAGAGGCCAAAGGAAAGATAGGACCTCTCTCTCTTCTCTCACCTCTCTCTCTCTCTTTTCTCTTCTCTCAATCTGATTTGTTTGCTATGCTATTGCTATTTTTTTTTATCCATAAGTAGAGATCCTCTCTATTTATAGATGATTCTCATGATCCAAGAGATTAGGACTCCTAATTCAAATCTGATTTGAATTGATCTAATACTCATGAAAGAAGGATTCCTATATAAGATATAATTGTCATCACATATGACAATCAACTTGCACCCAATCTTTCACCCACTTGGGAGGCTCCAAATAAGCATAAAACTAGATTTTGGTCATGCTTCATGAGGGGGTATTCTCAGTGCAAGTAGGAATACTCATATCTCATCCAAAATAGGTCTGATTCGAATCTGATTCAAAGCTAGTTCGAAATAATTTTGAAAGGCTGTCAATCTCAAACTCTTTAGAATTTTTGTACCAAGTCTAACTTAGATTTTGAACCCATTTAAGTCTAATTAATTTAGATCTAATCTAAAATTAATTAGTACTTAAATCCAATCTTTCATATATTTTATGAATCATAGATCAAAAACTATTCATCTCCGGGATCGAACCTGAACCTCATGTGTAGTGCTAGCTAGACATAGTCAACTCTTCAATCCTATTTGACCTATAACTTAATTCTCAATCAAGTTAGTTTATATGTTTAATCAAGTCAAGTACTTCCAAATTGGACATATAAATATAAGTCAATTTCTTCCTACTTTGTCTGACTTGTGTGCGTGACTCCATAGATTCAAACACTAAGCTGATAGCACAGGAACCAATTCCTGCACTAATCAAGATACCATCTAGCAATAATTTTTGATGTTCAGATAGATCGAATTATCACAAAAGAATATTTTAGAATTCATACACATGGTTATCGTGTAATTCATCCTTTTGACCCTGGATGCTCTAGGATGGTCTTAGGTTAACTGTCAATTGAGATTGCTTCATCTGCATTGTATTTCAACCATTCAAATCCATCTCATAGATTATCCTAGTCAAGACTTTACTAAATTAAAAAATAATGATACATCAACTCCAATAATCCAGAGGGGTCAATCCTATCTTGATCCACACACAGACTTCATAAGTACTTGACTGTACCCAGTAGCCTTCCATTATTGCATTAGAAATTCAGGTAGTCTAGCACCAAAGCACAGTGAGTTGTTTGCAAGTTACTATGGTGATCTCAGGTCTGAAAGATACTTATACTCATGTATTTTGTGAGCAGCTCTTGACAGTAGAATGCTCAGCAGGTGAGTCACTTGTTTAGTGATGATATACCCCTACATCTCATCTATATGCCATACCAGTGTCACCACACTCTTTCATTAAGAGGACAACCAACCCATATAGCACACAACGACCTCCACTCGATAAACATCATTGTCCCATAATGACATATCATTTGGTCGCGAACATGTTTAAGAACTATACGATAAATCCTCTCTTTATCGTACACTAGCATAGTTCTAGGGACTTTATCACAGTACAAGAGTTCAAGGAAGATGTCACTTTGTGATGAAAAATATTAGAATAACTATTATTTAATTGATCAATAATTCATATATGAGGATAAACTCAATCATCACATGATTGGTTTTAGGATAATTTTCAATAATTCTGATATAAGGTTATCCTGTCATAACTTGTTATGCTGTATGGTTATCCTAGAATAATATTAAATTTTTAATTAAAATAAAATTTTAGATTTATTTTTTTAGCATATATATGATATATATTTTATTGTTTAGATCTGAAAAGAGTTTCAAGTCCTATTTTGATTCATATATATGATATATGAAAGTATGTTTAGGACTGAAATTAGTTTCTATGATCTGAACTTTATTCATGTATATGATATATATTTGTATGTATGATCTAAAAATTATTTTGAGATCAAAACATACATTTCATACAAAAAATTTAGATTTAAAAATTTAGATTTAAGATTTAAAATTAGTGTTTATGCATGAGGGATTGGTCATGGATAGATCAAATTAGGTTATGTAATTGGATTACATCTAGGGTTTCTGATTTGATCATAATGGGTCTAAATCGATTTAACAGTTGATCAAATTGAGTCAAGTGTTGATTAGGATTGGGTTAATAGAGCTTAAGATCATACAATTATTGTTGATTGAATCAATTGACACGCATATGTAGAATCGGTTAACCTAAGAACCTATTCGGCTTTATGGCTTGAATCTGATTCAACTGAGCTAACCTATTCAGATCAATTAACTAATTGATGTCTCAAGTAAGTAATTAAAAGATGATTATTTAATTGGTTCTGTTCACTGACCTAATCAATTTATTGGTGTCTAAGAAAAACGACGGGGGGACCCCCATCAATCTCTACTTATCTAGCGAATTTGGAAGATTGAGTCTCAAATATGGTTGCTTGGTGGTTTGATTTAGCCCATGCCAATTAGATTAGCCATGTGATGACTGATTAGATGAGATCTAAACCTAAACCTCTCTATTAATATTAAGTCCAATGGTCTTCCACCATTGTAGATGTGCGGGCGTGCTACCGACGTTGATTGTTCTCGGTTGGTCACAGTAGTTTAATTGCATCGAGAATATACAATCACTCTAGTAGTAAAGAGTTGCTTCAGGGTAAAGATGGAGTTGGGTCTAATAACTATTAGATAAGGAACTCAATAACAGCTTTGCACCTGCTTATGAACGGTGGGTCTGACTTAACTAAGAAGTGTGGATAATAACTGTTAGGTGAGCCCATATGACTTAGAGACCAAGTCATTGCAACATGCTTAGAGAAGCATCTGGATAAATAGTTGTCCATGCATCGGTGTGCGTATTACTAATAACTGTTAGGTAAGGTGCATGGCATCGGTGGGACTGTAGCACCTATTAGAAATTCAGTTATCATGTTAGGGTTTTTGTTTCTCCATCCGAAAAGTGTGAGAGATTTGATAAAATAGTGGAAGTCTTTTTGCATCTAAAAATTTTTAGAGCAAATTATAAAATAAGTGCAAACATCTAACTAAAATCTTTGCTCTCTGCTATTTATTGTGTCAGCTTCCAATCCTCTAGCTTAAATCTTAAATATTAACCATTTAACCAAAATCAATTTTATAAGACTGGCTCACAAACCTAAGGATCGTTCTTAATTTTAGTAATATTCTCTACCAGGTTATTCTAATGTTAACAGTCTGTCCAACCCAAAGTCAATGAGCTATACTTGATGAGTGGATGGACAATGACAATAAAGATAGATGCTATATATTGAAGTCCATGTTAGATGAACTCCAACATATGCATGAGCACATGTTCACTGCCAACGACACATTGATTCATCTATAAGTATTGTGAGGTGATCAGAGTCACACAGTGTATGAGATGCATGATGGACAATCAGTCTATGATCATTATTTGATAATGATCAATGCCATTAAGGAGCTTAAAAGGCTCGACATGACCATGCACAAAGAATTGCTTGTGGATTTGATCCTGCAATGCCTTTTTAGTTTATATAGATAGTTTATGGTAAACTACCATATGAATGATATTATTTGCATCTTATTTGAATTGATCAAAATGTTGGCAACTCAGGAACCTTGAAAGAGTTCAGAGGTAAATACCTAGAGAGCCTAAAAAAATAAGGATACACCTTGAGTAGGTATGTCAAAATTGCTCAATATTATCCTTATGATTTCCTCTTCTCCCAGTTGAGTTTTAGACTTTAGTGCTTCTTATGCATTTTTGCATAGAATCTATGGAAAGGTAGAGAGCTGAAGAAGTAATCCTTAAAAATGGTGATAGGGCAAGAGTTGCTACTATGACCATGGGCATCTATCCTTTGTGATTATCATTTGAATTTCATTCTTAAAGATAGTCTTTATCATTTGCATGGTGATGCATCTGTGAATTTAATTGAGCAAGCAATGAATGCCATTGGATCTGAGAGATCTAGAGTTGAGATAAAACTTAAGTACATGTCGAACCTTAGGCTAGGTCGTATAGGAGAAGAAATGATTAACAAACTGAAAAAATATGAGCTTGTAGGCTCATTGACTATTGAGTTACATCTAGTTTGTACATCATCTCTTTGAGAAAAAATGACCAAGCTACTCTTGTAGGACAAGAGTAAAAGGATCGCTGAGATACTTATCCTAGCACATATTTGATGTGTAGCCCATTTGATGTGCTAACAAAGGGAGTTGTCTCTACTTCGTTATCTTTACCAATAATCAGTCATGGTATGGGTAAGTATATGAAATACAAATCTAAAATTTTTGAAAGATTCAAAGAATTCAGATGTAAAGTAGAGAAGTAAATAAAAAAATTTCTAAAGATATTTCAATTAGATCGAGGATACAATATCAAAAAAAAATTTCTCGATTATCTCATAAAATGACATAGTTTCATATTAGACCCCTTTTAGTACATCTCAGCTCAACGATATAATTAAGAAGAGTCATAGGACTATATGAGATATGGTTCGATCCATGATAGACTTTACTGATTTATTTTATTTCTTTAGGAACATACTTTATTTCTATGAAATTGGATTCTCTCTAAATTTGATCCTACCACACCGTATGAGATACAGCATGATGAGAATTGAATCTTGATTATTTCAAGATTCAAAGATATCCAGCCTATGTCAAAGACAGTAGATGGATATGTTAGAAGATAGGTCTATAAAGCTCATCCTAAAAGAGTTTGGGATACACTTTTCTTCTAAAAGAATTACAATGTGATTGTGAGCTGTCATGCTATCTTCTTGAAAAATTATTTAATCAAGATGAAGTAGTAGGAGGAAAGTTAAGCTCGAAGAGAGTGTCTCTGAAAGGTAGCGAGCCATAGGACCTAAAAAATCTATTCATGATGAGCCAGTATACATATGTTTCTCCTCCACCTCATACATATAGTAGGATCTTCCATCCTGTCGAAAGGTACTTAGGTATGCTTAACAGAAGATATAGAGAAAAATTATTTCTCATGGAAGATAGGGAACATAGAAATGATCTCAAAACCTACAATGAGGCAATGTTAGACATCGACTCCAAGAAAGAGATATGAAATAGCTTTCTGACTAGATATCTTTTGAAGATTTCTATATGGAATAACTTATGAATTTTACTTCTTGTAATAAGAGATCATAAAATTTGTAATAATCTTGGAGTTGGAACATTCATTTTGATGATATGATCAAATTGTTTGATCAGAAATAAAGAATTATGTGTTTCGAAAAGGATCAGTGGGAGTGTCCAATACTGACATCGATTAAAATATGGTTGTATATAGAATTCTTCATGAAAGACAAAAAACAAGCATCCTATATTCTAAAGATCTATAGAGATAGATGCAATTGGATGCTTATATTTTTATAGATAAAGTACAGAGAGTAGATGCTGAAAGAGTTCAGCATAGAAATCTCAGATAGGGGTCTGCTACCTCCTTGGGTATAGATATATGTCATATAATGTACTTGAACTGGTACAATTAATACTGTGAATATCACGAGTAGATATTAGTTGTATCCAGGCTGAGAGCGCTGGATTGCTGTGAAAACATCCTTAAATACTTGAGAAGAATAAAAAGATTTGTTCTTAATTTTTAGAGAAGGGTCAAAGCTAGGAGGGGAGGATACATTAATTCAGATTTTATATCAGACGTTAATGGTAGAATATCTACATCATGGAGTGTGTTCCTATGTAATTATATCTATATCTTGGAAGGGTTTCAAGCAATCGATCAATGAAAGCTGAGTACACTATAGATGTGTAGGATGCATTCTGGTTCTAATATTAGTTACAAAACTGAATGTCATGCGATCAGATGCCATGATACTATACTACAAAGATAATGACACCATAGCTCTTGCTAAGGAGCCTAGGTTTCACCAGATATCCAAACACATAGAGCAATAAAATATGCGGCTACCTCAAGTAGAAATACATAGAGGTGTAGAGAGCAAACTCCATATGAGATATGGTTAACCCACTAGTAAGTCACTTAACTAGCTGAAGACTAAAGCCTATCTTGAGAAGATGGAGCTTGGTATATGGCAGATTGACTTTAGTACAAATGAGAGATTGTTAGATGTATGTCTTAGAAGACAACATTGACAGACGCGTATCATATTACTAAGATATGATTTTGTACTTAAAGGGCACTTATATTACTATTCATATTTTATGTGTCTATGAATCATCCAAGGAATTAACAAGATAATAACATATATTCTCAAAAAGTTAAGAATTTGAGACATGTGTCATTGATGGTTAATTCTTAAATTACTCTTGATCATAAGATTATCATGGGGATGGTGATTAATCCGGATAGATTGATATACGAATCGCTTCCTTCAGACAGATGAGTCTCGAGTCTGCAGTGTAGTGATACAGGAGCAAAAGTGTAGGTGGTTGTTAGAGAACAACTAGCACTGAGCGTGATCAATATAAGAAGTCACATAGATATTTGCTCACTTGTTAGTGTTGGAAAAAGGTGCAGGGTTTCATGCATGAATTTCAAAATATTTTTGAAATATAACACAGCGGAACAAGTAAATTAAATAATTTAACCTACAAATGCATGTAATCAAATTATTAAATCCTACAATTAGGACCTATAACATGTCATATTGTATTTATAAATTAAAAAATAAAAGCTTTGGTATTGATCAAATCAATACCCTAGATCTGAAACAGTTTTAGATCTAAAACCTAGATCACATCTAGATAAAAGAAGAGATCAGATCTCTTAACTTGGTGTGGATTGAGAACTCTGCAGTTGATTTTATTTGTTGCCTTTGGAGCCACACACACGTTCGGCCTCTATGGGTGATCCACACGAGGCTACAATAAAATTGAAGATTCATCAAACAAAGATCCGCTTGAAGTGCTAGCTTCTTGCAGATCCCTCCGGATGGTTAATCTAAAAATATTCTTCGAATCTCTTGAATATTCCAAGAGCTGAAGAATATGAGAGGAATAAGAGAGAAGTCAAACCGTTTGACCTCCCTATAATCTGAAATGATATGTAATATAAAAAGGTCCTAAGAGAAGATAGATCTTCTCTTTCAGTACATCAACGATTGATGTCCTGAGAACATCTCTATGCTAGGACATGAGAAGACCTTCTTCCTAGATATTTTTCAAATTTCTAGATCTTATGATATCAAATTTTTCTTATAGAAAATTCTCATAATTTATGGAGAAGAAGGGTTCTAAAAGAAACCTTAAGAGAAGACCTTCTTTTCTTCTTCTTCTCTCATGAGAACATGATCAGATCATGTCTAAAATTAGATCACCATGCCCCAACTCATTGGAGCATGAATCTACCATTCCATCTCTCTTTCTCTCTCAAATTTTTATCATATAAAAATATAAAATAAAAAGAGAATAATCTGAAAGAAAAACAATAAGAGAAAATAATCTTCTCTCTTACCTTTTGTTTCTACAAGACATCAACTTTTTATCTATTGATAGAAGACTCTTCTCCAAGGATATTGGTGTCTCAAATCACCTATACTATCCTTTTTTCCTCTGCTATTTGTATCTAAAAACTATAAATTTTTGACTCTTATTTGATAGCATATGGGGCGGCAACTTTTTACATGGCAGATTAGGTCAAAAGACCTAATCAACAAGGAGTCCATGGGGCATCCAACTCCTGGACGCCCCCTCCCTTATAAATTTTGTGGAGATCAAGATAAGATGCTTAAAAGGGGTGACAAAATGATAGGATAGGCTTGGGAAAAGTTGGTGCAAGAGAGGAGGGAAGAGTCCTTGTGAAGAGGGACTCTTTCAAAAAAAGAATAAGCCTAAACCACTTTCCATAATTAACCAAATCACTTTTCATATTGAACCAAATAAATCTGATTCAAATCTCTAGAATAAGTGGTGTGAGATAACATTCCTTAGATGTGGATATCATAGAAAAATATCTAAAAATTAATTAGTGGGCGTGGGCTTGAGATTTGTTAGGTGGCGCAAGAGATGATATGGAATCCTAGTCTAACTAGGATTCTTATGTAGATTTGGTCAAACACTTTGAACCCAATCTAAATTAATTACAACCTAATTAATGATGATTCTAGTCCAACTAGAAGTCCAATTAAATCAAATTAAATTATATTTAATTTTGATTTAAATCCTAACTTAATTAGGAATTAGGTGCATACAAGTCCTAGTCGAACAGGGACTTATTCTCCCTCGCAACTGGCTTATCCAATAAATTATTTAGACATAATCCAATTAAATATAAACTAATTTTAATTAAATTAAATTTAATTAAACTTGATCTTAGCCCAATTTCTCAATCAGATTGAGTCAATTAGCAATCCAATTGCTAATCGATCCTCCTGCAACACTTGCATTAGGTCAAACATCAATCACATTGATCGTTTAACCTAAGAACGATTCTCAATCATCAATTAAAGATCTGATTAGATTACAACCTCTTATGTGTATGACTCTATAGGTTCAAACCTAAGTCGGTAGTATAAAAATTAATTCCTGTACCAGTCGAAGTAACCATCTAGCAATGGCTCCCGACGTCCAGATAAGTCGAATGTATGCAAAGCAATATTCTAAGAACCCTGACCCATGGTTATCATATAATTCATCCTTTTGACTAATAATGCTCAAGACGACTTCGAGTATGCTGTCAATACTCATATAAGTCATCTCTATTGTGTCTCAAAATTTTGCAAATCTCATGACTCCTCATGAGGATTACCCATGCCTAGTTTTTGCTAAATTGAAATACAGCGAGACATTCTCTTCCTAAAGTTAATCATGAGTGGTCAGTCCCATCTTGACTCACACACTGACTTCATAAGTACCCAGAAAATACAGACAGTCCCGTACCAAAGCACAGTGAGTTGCTTGCAAGTCACCGTGGTGATTTCAAGTCGGAGGGACATTTATACCCATTGGCCTTAGCTACTACTCTTGACAGTAGAGTGTTACATTGGTCACATTCAATATAGATATACTCGTACATCTCACCTGGATGCCATACCAGTGTCTCCACATCACTTGGTTACGAGGACAACCAATGCATATGGCATACAGTGACCTATACTTGATAAGTTATTATCCTTGTTAATAACTTATCATTTGGTCGTGAACAATTTAAGAACCATCCGATAAATCCTCCTTTATCGATTGATTGTGGTTCTAAAGATTTTATCATAATTTAGGAGTTCATTTAAGGAAGATAGAACTTTTATGATGAACCTGCCAAATAACTATTATTATTAGATAATTCATATACTAATTTCAATCATCTACCACTTAGATGATTGGCTTTAGGATATATTTTTCAACAACTCCCACTTGTACTAAAGCCAATCAGAATGATATCAAATATCCTATCTTCCACTTGAGTTCATAGAACTTCTTAGTTCCGAGGCCTTAGCAAATGGGTCAACAAGTTCTCCTTTATCATCGATCTTCCAAAGATCGATATCACCCTGATCTAAAATCAAAAGTGATAGCAATACAGAGTATGCTGGTCCTTCAGTTCTTTAGCCAGGTTTATGGCTCCAGTGCTACAATAGGACTGGACCATCAGTGGAGGGTGCCACTCCCAACCTGCTAATGAAGCTCCGCAACTACACAGCTTACATGGCAGCATCATATGCTACGATGTAGTCTACATCACTAACTGAGTAGACTAAAGTTTCCTGCTTGGAATCTTTCCAGCAAATTGCTCCTTCAATTAGGATATGATCCGATACTTTCTTGTTGTCATCTTGATCTGATTGAAATCGAAACATCCACATATTTAAAGTTAGTATTTCCATATTTAAGTCACTGGACTTTAGTATTTCTCAAATACTTAAGGATTGTCCATACAATCTTCCAGTGGTTCTTACTTAGATCAGACTAGTATCTGCTCACTACTATTAGTGAGTATACCATATCTGATCTTGAACATGGAGAAATTAGATGACACCCAAACTTTTATTCTTTGCAATGCTGGAATGCCATTCCCGATTAAGAGAATTTCATCCATAGACAACACAATGAATAGCACTACAGAACATTTTGCCCACTTATAAATGCAGGGTTCCTCTTTGTTCATAACAAAGATATATGTTTAAAATGTATGTTCCAACTCTGGGATGATAGCGAAATGGGCTTTATAGGTCTTCACCATCCCATTTGTGCTACTTTGATCTTTTTGAAAAATCCATTCACATCCAATGGGTTTTATCCCTTCAGGTGAATCATCTAGTGTCCATACACTATTGATTTTCATGGACTTTAATTTGGATTTAATGGCTCCAAGCCACTTCTCAAAGTTAGACCACTGCATTGCATCCCTATAGGTGATCGGATCCTTGTTAATCTCATCGAGCTCAATAGGATCGCCGTCCCAGACCAAGACACTGAAGTGTCTGTCCGGCTAACGTGGTACTCTACCAGATCTCCTTAAAGGTGTTACTTTAATGGGCTCTGGGTTTGATCTAATCAAATCCGGTTCTATAGGTTTACTAGATTATGTCGGTTCATTTTCTACCAGTCAAACTTCCAAGTTCAACTTGATAGGCATCAGTTCCTTCTCTAAAGAACTCCTTTTCAAAAGGAATGTCCTACTGCTGATGAGCATCTTATGTTCTTCAGCATGATAGAATTAGTAACCCTTAAACACCTATTGGACCAAGAATCAAGTTTATCTATATGCAAATCTTTGACATAGGCCGATTAACTCCAAACCCAAAGGTGAGGGAGTCTAGATCTATGCCCGTTCCATATCTCATATGGAATCTGCACAACAGACTTACTCAGTATATTTTCAGAGTAAAACTGATAATTACACAAGAGCATAATTCTGAAACAGGCAGAGAAGTGAACCTTATTGTGAATTGAACCATATCTAACAAAGTTCAACTTCTCCTTTCAGATACACTGTGTTCCGAAAAGGAATCCACTGAGAGAGAATCTAATTCTCTTCTAGATATATCACAAACTCACTGGATAAGTATTCGTCTCCTCGATCTGATCGAAGAGTTCTAACACCTTATCTAGTTTGTTTCAATCTTTCATTATTGAATCAATTGAACATTTCAAATGATTAAGCCAGACGCACCCATGCCCAGATAGGTCGCCTGTAATGAAATATTAACATCTTCTTCTGGCACTTAAGTTCATAGGTCCACATACATCACTATATATGAGACTTAGAACTTTATCAGCTCCTTCATCTTTTCCATTAAAAGGTGACTTTGTCATCTTTTCAAGAAGACAAGACTCAGAAGCTATCAATGATTCACAATCATTGATGTGAGGTTTCTCTCTCAAGCTAATCCATTTATCCTGTTCTTGCCAAGGTGACTAAGCCAAAGATAGAAATCCATGACATTATCTACCTTGGGTGTGTACATTACACTTAATAGGCTGTGTAAATGTTAAATGTCATTTTCTTATTATCCATGTATTATTGTAACATTATTCATAATAATATCACAATAATCTTCCTTTATTAATGAATGATAATCATCTTTGGCCAAAAGGCCAACAAAGATTACATTCATCATAAACAATGGACAATAGTAACAGTTACTCTAAATGACAATATTTGAAAATAAGCTCTACAATTCCTAAAGTTAGGATTGGAATAAGACTTCCATCCCCAATATTCAAGAATTTCTCACCATTTTCAAACATTCCACTTACTTGTAGTCCTAGCAATAAATTGTATAAGACCAGCTGTATCTAATACCTAGGTAGTAGAATTTCATAGAGAAACTTTAAGGTGTTATTATATAATATCCTTGATGAGCAACTCTTGCTCCTTTCTCTTGTTCAGCCTATTATGGTCAAAGGAAGCAAGACAATTCTTCTTCCTATGACCCTACTTCTGACAGTAGAAGCAACATGCCTGATTTGGATCGATTTTGTACTAATTATTTTGACTGAACTAAGAAGCCCCAATACGAACCCATTCGTATTGCTGAACCAAGTTCAATTTTTAATACTAATTAATGAAGTTGGGTCCTATAAGTCATCACTGTCTAACAGTGATTGGAGCAATTAAGGTTTAGCCTTATTTTGAGAAAAGAGAACAATGACATAATGTATATGAATTATTTTAAGCCTAGAGACTTGAACTTTAGTCTCAAGGTTCTCCCACTATTTTATTCAAATTGGTAGCCTCTACCTCCAATTTAAAAAATTACTTTAATTTTTTAGTAGGTACTAGAATACATATAGACTACAGACAAGTCCGACTTTGGTTGGCCAACCCATCTGCATCTACGGGTAGGTTCATTAACCAATTATTTCTCCAAACAATTTTTAGTAATTTAATTTTACCCCAGAAACCTAATTAGTAGACTTTGACCTCCACTGTAAGGATCTGATTAGGTCCAACCATTAACATGACCATACTTGGTGCATCTAACCAATGAATGATTAAGCCCAACTTTGATTGGCTAACCTAACCATCATTAGAGAGACACTTCCAAGTCGTCATATGATGAGTGATAATTCCATTAGTCAACAAGCACCAGGCCTTTGGGTCTGCAATGATTATTGAGTTAATGGACCCATTATCAAACACCTTAATGGGAGGCTATGACTCAGTTATCTCCATAACTTTATTATTTTAAGGACCTAATAATTTTAGAAGATTTAAAATTATTAGTGATTTAAGGATAGAAAGGACATGGACCCATTTGCTCCCACTGACTTCACCAAGTCAAGTCCTCCCACTGACTTCTCAAGTCATTAACAAGGATTAGGATCAAATTTGGTTCATAGGCACCTAGATCAGTCTCACTGAATGAAATCAGACTCACTGATTTTCTATGTGACATAGGTTAGCACGAATCAATAAGCAACCTAATCAAGATCTGATTAACCACATTGGCCAGGTAAGTATGATCGATGGGAGGGTTTGCCAAAGCTTATCTTAGACACCATAAGAAATGGCCAAGTAAGCAGACTCTCAATTAAAAACCACCGGTTAGGTTTACCTTAGACACTAACTGGTTTATCAGTTTTGATTTGGTCTGCCTAAAGACTCAGGCTCAGTGGCTGAGCCACGATCAGTATCCATTTGTTAGATATATGGACTTTGATCAACTACAACTATTAAAGTGATCTATAGAAATGACCTAATCTTAATTAACTTTTAATTAGGTTTGACCAATTTCTTAACTTAGTCCATATTTAATCTAACCCTAGGTCTAACCTGGTTAATGACCTGATTAAAGCTAACCCATTACCCTTTAACCCATGTTTTATGAAATTGTCTTAGGATCTTTAAATCACAAACCTAGATCCTAAACAATCACTTAATTCTTTTAATTAAGTTCATGGCTAAGGGTTGGGGTTCGGCATTTTGAAAACTATTTTTAACTTTTGAAAGATTTAATACAATTTAGTGTTGTTTCACTAAATAGGTCGACTCATTTCAAAAATGGGTCGACTTATTTCACTAACAAACACTAACAATTAAAATCAGTTAAAAAAATAATTGAGCCAACTTTTCAGTTGAGTCGGATTGCTGGTCGAGTTGACCCGATAAGCAAACAGAACCTTCGTAAGATCCTATTCTTGACTGATTTTAATCTATGTATATTACATAAATTTTATTTTTTAGATTTATTTTAATGCAATCATGAACATGTTATAAAAGAACCTAGATGCTCTGATACTACTGTTGGAAAAAGGTGCAGGATTTCATGCATGAATTTCAAAATATTTTTAAAATATAACGTAGCGAAACATGTAAATTAAATAATTTAATCTATAAATACATGTAATCAAATTACTAAACCTTACAATTAGTATCTATAATATATCATATTATATTTATAAATTAAAAAATAAAAGCTTTGATATTGATCAAATCAATACCCTAGATCTGAAACAGTTTTAGATCTAAAACCTATATCACATCTAGATAAGAGAAGAGATCATATCTCTTACCTTGGTGCGGGTCGAGATCTCCATGGTTGATTTTTTTTATTGCCTTTGGAGCCACATACACGTCCAGCCTCTACAAGTGATCCACACGAGGCTACAACAAAATCGAAGGTTCGTCGAACGAAGATCCGCTCGAAGTGCTAGCTTCTTGCAGATCCCTCTGGATGGTTAATATAAAAATATTCTTCCGATCTCTTGGATATTCCAAGAGATGAAGAATATTAGGAGGAACAAGGGAGAAGTCAAACCCTTTGACCTCCCTAAAATATGAAATGATATGTAATATAAAAAGGTCCTAAGAGAAGACAGATCTTCTCTTTCAGTACATCAATGATTGATGTCCTGAGAACATCACTATACTAGGACATGAGAAGACCTTCTCTAGATATTTTCTAAATTTTAGATCTTATGATATCAAATTTTTCTCATAAAAAGATCTCATGATTTATGGAGAAGAAGGGTTCTAAAAGAAACCTTAAGAGAAGACCTTCTTTTCTTCTTCTTCTCTCATCAGAACATGATCAGATCATGTCTAAAATGAGATCACCATGGCCCAACTCATTGGAGCATGAATCCACCATGCCATCCCTCTTTCTATCTCAAATTTTTATCATATAAAAATATAAAATAAAAATAGAATAATCTGAAAGGGAAACAATAAGAGAAAACAATCTTCTCTCTTACCTTTTATTTCTACAAGACATCAACTTTCTATCTCTTGATAGAAGATTCTTCTCCAAGGATATTGGTGCCTCAAACCACCCATGCTATCCTCTTTCTCCTCTACTATTTATATCTAAAAACCATAAATTTTTTACTCTTATTTGATAGCATATTGGGCGGCAACATTTTATATGGCAGATTAGGTCAAAAGACCTAATCAACAAGGAGTCCATGGGGCATCCAACTCTTGGATGCCCCCTCCCTTATAAATTTCATGGAGATCAGGATAAGATGCTTAAAAGAGGTGACAAAATGATAGGATAGGCTTGGGGAAAGTTGGCGCAAGAGAGGAGGGAAGAGTCCTTGTGAAGAGGGGCTCTTTCCAAAAAAGAAAAGCCTAAACCACTTTTCATAATTAACCAAATCACTTTCCACATTGAACCAAATCAAATCTAATTCAAATCTCTATAATAAGTAGTGTGAGATAATATTCCTTGGATGTAGATATCATAGAAAAATATCTGGAAATTAATTTGTGGGCGTGGGCTTAGATTTCTTAGGTGGCACAAGAGATGATATGGAATCCTAGTCTAACTAGGATTCTTATATAGATTAGGTCAAACACTTTGAATCCAATTTAAATTAATTATAACCTAATTAATAGTGATTTTAGTCTAACTAAGAGTCTAATTAAATCATATTAAATTATATTTAATTTTTATTTAAATCCTAACTTAATTAGGAATTAGGTGCATACAAGTCCTAATCGAACAGGGACTTGTTCTCCCTCGCAACTGGCTTATCCAATAAATCAATTAGACTTAATCTAATTAAATTAAACTAATTTTAATTGAATCAAATTTAATTAGACTTGATCTCAATCCAATTGCTCAATCAGATTGAGCCAATTTGTAATTCAATTGCTAATCGATCCTCCTGCAACACTTGCATTAGGTCAAACATCAATCACATTGATCATTTAACCTAAGAATGATTCTCAATCGTCGATTAACCATCTGATTAGGTTACAACCTTTTATATGTATGACCCTATAGGTTGGAACCTAAGCCGATAGCATAGGAACCAATTTTTATACCAGTCGAAGTAACCATCTAGCAATGGTTCCCGATGTCCAGATAGGTCGAATGTATGCAAAGCAATATTCTAAGAACCCTGACCCATGGTTATCGTATAATTCATCTTTTAGATCAATAATACTTAAGAAAACTTTGAGTATGCTATCAACACTCATATAAGTCATCTCTATTGTGTCTCAAAATTTTACAAATCTTGTGACTCCTTACGAGGATTACCCAGGCCTAGGTTTTGCTAAATTGAAACACAGTGAGACATTCTCTTTCTGAAGTTAATCAGGAGTGGTCAATCCCATCTTGACTCACATACCGATTTTACAAGTACTTGACTATATCCAAAAATCTTTCGAACCTATATTAAAAATACAGGCATTCCGACACCAAAGCACAGTGAGTTGCTTGCAAGTCACCATGGTGATATCAGGTCGGAAGGATACTTATACCCATTGGCCTTAGCTAACTACTCTTAACAATAGAGTGTTACATTGATCATGTTCAATGCAAATGTACCCCTACATCTCACTTGAATGCCATACCAGTATCTCCACACTACTTGGTTAGGAGGACAATCAATGCATATGGCATACAACGACCTACACTTGATAAGTTATCATCTTTGTTAATAACTTATCATTTGGTCGTGAACAATTTAAGAACCATCTGATAAATCCACCTTTATCGATTGATGGTGGTTCTAAGAACTTTATCATAATTTAGGAGTTCATTTAAGGAAGATAGAACTTTTATGATGAACCTGCCAAATAACTATTATTATTAGATAATTCATATACTAACTCCAATCATCTACCACTTAGATGATTGGCTTTAAGATACATTTTCCAATAGTTAGTGACTTTTTTGATGCTGCAGTAGTGTGACTGGTCCTTTAATCTACCGTGCTACAGCTACTCGTAATGAGGCAATTGGAGTTTGACTACACATAAATATTGACTCAATGAATCTTTGTAGTAGATGTTGGTGATAGTTGGTTCACTGTAGGAGTAGGGTGTATACCTAGATGAAATCTACGATCCTAGCAAAGAGGAGTAATCCTATGGGATTTAAGAAGCTGAGTCCTTAAATCTATGATCATACCAGTGTGATTAATGGAAAAAAGTTTTCATAAGAATCATACATAAACTTGAGCTGATTCAATCTATCACATGATCGATAATCTGGTTTGACGATTCATTCATGACATGCCATCTAGTCGAGACTCACGATAGAGAAACTGTATCATACGTTAACTGCACCTAGAGATTTATCACTTTTTATTCTACTAAGTTGCCACTACATACTGCTAGGTGTCATTAGTGGATTGTGAGATCCACGAGCATCATCTCGATGATCGATGATCCTTGATAAGCAGAGTTAGAATGGTTCCAATCTATTGAAAAGAATTTTGATGATATTATGATAGAGATCATAATATATCTCACTACCAAACAGAATAGAACCTATGGGGTCACACATAAAGATACTTTTGATTGATCAGATGGTTGAATTATGATTATGAATCATGATAGAGGATTTACTTATTAATTTGGTTGATGATTAATCCAATGCAAAAGTTGTAATTAAGTAACTCGCTAAAGAGTTAGTAAGTTATAGGAGGATTAATTAGCAAGTGGATTGCTAATTGGCTCAATTTGATTGAGTAATGGGGCATGCATTAAGTCTAATTAAATTAGATTTAATTTGACTTCACATAGATTTGATTTGATGAAGCCTAATTGGGTTATAAGATAACCAAACTGCATGAGAGGATAGTTTTTTATGTGATTAAGATTTGGATTTGACTCAATTTTTAATTAAATTAGGATCTAATTAAGAGTGTTTGAGTTTTTATTTGGACTAAGAATTCTTCTCTTCATGGATGCACTAAATCTTAATCAGATTAGGATTAAATTGAGTTTGACTCAAGCACCAAGAGAGAGTCCAAAAGAACTAGGACTCCTTCTCTAATTAGATGCTTCTAATTTCTAATTGGATTAGATTTTAATCTAAATAGTTTGGGCTCCTAATCAGATTAAAATTTTAATCTATTTAGGTCTAATAAATTTCTAATATGATTAGAGTTAGTTAGAATTTTAATTGGTTTAAATCAGCCACCTAAAGAGGACTCCTAAAGTATTAAAACTCTCTCTTTCCATGCACCATAAACAAAACCCATGCCTACCAGATTTTGGACACCACACCTTCTCCTCTTTTGCATGTAATAAGTCATGTTAAATTCCTTCTTCCGTGAGATAATATGGGTGCAAAAATAAGAAAGGGTGGGCAGCATCATATGCTAGAGTCCAAGGGAGTTTGGACTCTTATCTCCTATGTAAACTCTATCTCCAATTCCTATTTAAACCTATCACCATATGGGGCGGCAACAAGGCTGATTATGATCAGATTTAAGACATCCAAAGGAGAGGTTTGGGCATGGAAAAAATTCCAAGGGAGAGGGCACGGGATCAAGGTCCAAGGCATGAGGTAAGTTGGTTGCTCTTATCCTTTTTTTCTTACCAACAATCAAAGGATGGTTGTTAGGACCCTCTCTCCCTCTTTTGTCTAAGTTTGGACATGGAATTTGTTCTCTCTTTTTATCCAAGAGTTGGGCATATGTTCTTACATCTCTAATGTAAAGATTTGGTACATGAGTTTCAGGAAGAAAAGAGAAGAAAGGGTTCTTCTCATGATCTCTAACGTAGAGATCTACATCTTCCTATTCTCTTCTTTTTCTTCTCCAAAATTATCTTGAGAGAAAAGATGAATTTTCAACCATTAAAATATAATTTCTATAAGGGAGCTAGCATCCTGATGAGATCAAGAAGATTCTGATCATATCAAAATCTCGTGTGGATATCCATAGAGGTCGGATACTTGTACCGCTTCAAGAGACCTTCGAAAGCATCCATGATCATCAGTTCATTGTGTAGATCGACTCGTGCTAAGCTATGATGATTGGTTCTTCTCTATTTATTTTTTTCTATTTAATTTTTAAATCTGAATCCTATCTCACATATGTAGATCCTATTTATGATTTTAAGATTTGATCTTATGCATGCTTAGATCAAATTAGATTTAATATGAATTTTTAAAATTTTTGTTGTATACTTGTTTCAAAATTTTTGCATTCATAAAATCATGAAATCTCAATAATCTTCTGATAGACCATAGAATTTTTCTCTCAAAGAAAAATTATCTGATAACTCCTTAAGAGAGAGAGAGCGTATGAGTAGAGTTCCATATGCTTCAATAGTGGGTTCTATTATGTATGCCATGATATGTACGAGATCAGATATGGCACACTCACTAGGGATAGTGAGTAGATACCAGTCTGATCTAGAAAAAAATCACTGAAAGGTCGTAAAGACCATTCTTAAGTATTTGAGAAATACTCAGGACCAATGGCTTGTATATGGTAAAACTGACTTGAAACTAGTGGGGTTCGCCGACTCCAATTTTTAGTCAGACCATGATGATAGTAAGAGTGTATCGGATTATATTTTTATCCTAAGTAGTGGAGCGATCTGTTAGAAAAATTTCAAACAGTATACTGTGGCTGACTCTGTTTGCGAAGTAAAGTATATCGCAGCATCTGATGCTGTGAAAGAAGTTGTATGGTTGTAAAAATTCATCGATGAGCTCGGAGTGGCACCCTTCTTTGATGGCCCTGTCTTGTTATACTATGACAACATTGGAGCCATTGCTCAAGCCAAAGAGCCTAGGTCCCATCAGCACATCAAGCATATTCTGCGCCACTATCACTTTATCCTGGAGATCATGGATCAAAATGACGTCGACCTTCAGAAGATCGATAGGAAGGAGAACCTAACCGACCCATTTACTAAAGCTCATAGGATCAAGAAGTTCGATGATCACCAGTCGAAGATGGGTATACAAATTGTATCGATTGACTTTAGTCCAAGCGAAAGTTGTTAGAAAATATGTTCCAAAGCCAATCATCAGTCTGTTAACGATTGTGCTCATTCTTATAATTGTATATAAATTTTTATTAATAAAAATTATTTAATATTTTTTATTACAGATTATTTATTTTACTTTGAACTTTTTTTGTAATGAAGTCTTTAGGACTATAATTAATCGACAAAGGCAGATTTATCGTTTAGTCCTTAAAAATATTTGCGACTAAATGATATGCTGTTAATAGGACAATAGTAATATCGAGTATAGATCATTGTGTACCATATAAATTGATTGTCCTCTTAACCAAAGAGTGTGAAGATACTGTTATGGTATGTAGATGAAATGTAGGAGTATATTCACATCGAACGTGATCATTTGTCGAGCACTCTGCTGTCAAGAGTAGCTCACAAAGGGTATGGGTATAAGTGTCTCTCAGACCTAAGACCACCACGGTGATATATAAACAACTCACTATACTTTAGTATCGAATCATCTGAGTTTCTAACTCAGTGATAGAAGGACATTGGGTGAAGTCAAGTATTTATCAAGTCAGTGTGTGAGTCAAGATGGAATTGACCCTTCTGAATTAGTAGGAGATATGCATCAGTATATTTCAATTCTATAAAACCTTGTTTAGGATAATTTATGTGATGGATTTGAAAGGTTAAAATATAATGTAGATGACTAAATTAGGATTGACAATTAAACTCTAGGTCATCTTGAGCATTAGGATCAAAGGGATGAATTATACGGTAACCATACGTCAGTAGGTTCTAAAATATTGCTTTGCAATACTTCGACCTATCTGGATGTTGGGTCACCATTGCTAGATGGATACATCGATTGGTATAGAAAGTTGTTTCTATCCTACCGACATAGGTTCGAACCTATGAGGTCATACACATTAGAAAATTTGGTCAGATCTGAAGGCAAAAGAGTCTAATTAGATTGTGACTCTGGTGAGGAGTCCCACAGGGACTGGGACTCTGGAGGAGAGTCCTGTTGGATGTGTGCCCTAGAAGCCAATCTTGGCTGACACATAATTTTTTCTAGGGTATGTTTTATACTTGTTAGGCAGTCTTAATAATCAATCATATTTATGTGTCCATGATTTATCCTAAAAATTAATAAAGATAATTTTATATATTTTTAAGGTGTTGAGAATTTGAGACATACATCATTAGTAGTTAATTTCTAAATACTCCCGATTGAAGGATCATCGTGGAGGACAGTGATCAATCCATTCGAGATCGATGCATGGATCACCTCTCTTTAGGGTAGATGAGTCTCAAGCCTGTGGTGTAGAGACACTGGGGTGAGAGTATAGGTGGTTGTTAAAGAACAACTTGCACTGAGCGTGACCAACATGAGAAACCACTTGGATGTCTACTCACTTGTCAGTGGTCTTCTCGATGCTGCAATGGTGTGACTGGTCCTTTGACCTACGGTGTGTTGGCTATTCGCAGTGAGGCTACATCATTTGGCTGCACATCCCTTGGTCCCTAGCCATATGGGTCCTTCCTGTGTATGTTGGCTATGTAGGTTTAGGTTCACTGTTTGGAGTAGGATGCACCTAGATGGAATCTATCGACCTTGGTAGAAAAAAAGAAGTCCTATGCAATTCATAAGACTAAGTTCAAAAAATCTCTGATCAGAGTAAGTGTGAATATTGAAAAATAATTTCTACAAGATTTATAAATAAACTCGAGTCGAGCCAATCTAGCATATGACTGACAATGGGGTTTGACGAGTTCTCCATGACCTCCGTCAAGTCGGAACTCTCAATAGAGGGATTGTATCACATGATAACTATACCTAGGGGTTCACTTTTCTGTTCTATTGGGTTGCCATAATATGTTGTCAGATGTCACTGGTAGATCGTGAGAACTCACTAAGATTATTTTTGGATCAACGATCTTTATTGAGGTGAGTTGGAATCGTTTCAGACCGTTGAAAAGAGTTTCGATAATACTGTGATGGAGATCACGATATATCTCACTACCAGATAGAATAGAATCTGAGGGGTCACACACAAAGGGAGCATGACTTGACCAATGGCTTTGATCATATTTGAATTATCAATCGAATTGATAGTTTAAATATTAGAAACTACTAATTTGTAAGTGTTACGGTTTTGGCAGCTGTTAATTGTTAGCGCAGGGACTTACTTACAATTGTTATAATTTTTTTGAGGCTGACTAAATTATGAATAAAATTTTAATTAATTTAAATTAGATTTAATTTAATTATATTTAATTTAATTTAATATTAATTAGGTTTAATTATCCAAATCAGATTTGGATTTCAAGTCTGATTGGATCAGGCTTGACAGTCTTTTCGAATTTGGCTCATTTCGAACTCAATTTGAATCCGATTGAAGCTCTATTTGAACCAGATGAACCATGACTTAGATAGCTCAAGTTCTTTAAAACTCTATCTCTATAAATCATACTAAAAGAAGAAGTGGATGATTATTTTTCTCATCCTTCTTTCTTCGTGCATGTGAAAGGAGAGAGGGTGCCAATAGTTGGCGCCCCACCTTATCTGGAAGTCTTTTTTATTCAAATTTTTTTTATTTAAATTTGATTTAAAATAAGATAAAAATATCTTAGATTGAGGCATGGAAGTATTTTTTGTATGATAAAAAAAATTAGAGACAGAGGGCATGCGCTAATTGCTGGAGTGAGACATCTCTCCTTCTTTCTTTCCTTATCTTAATGCACATCTATCCTTTGATTTGTTTTTGAATGCCTTGGATTAAAAGAGATGAGATCTCTTGGGTGTTAAGAAGGAGTTGTGTGTGGGATTTGAGAGGTGGTGCGACAAAAAATTAAAAGAGGATGCGTGAAGGGAGGTGGCATGTGTTAGATGCGAGAGGCTTCTTTCTTACATCTTTCTCTCCTCCCCAATGCCTCTTCCTTCCTTCTCCACTTCATGTCTATGCCCAGATCTGATAGAAATCAGATCTAAGAGAGAAAAAGAGAGAGAAGAAGAAGGGTTCTTCTTCTCTTCATGGTGATCTAGTTCAGATCCCGTCAGATCTGCGTGAAAGAGTTCACGTAGCGATCTGCTTCTTCAAGATCTGAAAGAAGAGATCAAGATCCATGGATGAGAAGCGAGATCTATAAGGTGCTAGCACATCAGTTATCTTAGTGCTTCAATCAGGTAGCTCTGTGTGGATACCAGCAAAGGTCGGGCGCATGCACGGTTACGATCAAAACCCGAGACATCCGCAGGATCCGCGGTATGGAGATCTGATCTCTATTTTGTTTTTACTAACGATTGTTTTTGTTTCATATTTCAGATCATGGGTATGTATTCATATCAAGATTCTTACTATGCTTTTCAGATTTGATCTGGTATGTGAATAAATTAAAATTATTTTAATTTATTTATTTTCACTACATAGATGTCTAGAAAAAATTTTGAACTACACAAACGAAACCATAGCGAGTATTCTAATAGTGGTATCAGAGCATAGGTTCTGATACGAATATGAAACTCCTCAGATCTGATATTTGATTTATAGAAATCAAATCTGAAGGTTAATAAGATAATCACATCATTCTAAAATAAGGTTGCCCTGGCATAACCCCTATTATGCTGAACGATTATCTTAGAACGATGTAAAATATCGATTAAAGTTAGATCTGATTTTTGTGCATACTGTAATGTGATTATAAATTTATTTTAAATTTAAAATTATTTTAAATCTGAAATAAATCATAAGTTATTCAGATCTGAACTTAATTTTAGATCTAAAAATTTTAATTAGAATGTAATTTGGATCTAGTATGATTGCTGAAATTTTTTTACATGCATAGATTCAAAATTATTGTTCATATGTTTGACATGTGAAAGATAATTAGATCTAATTTTTAATTAATTACATATATGATATATTAGATTAAATTTTTAGTAGCTTAGTAATTGAATTGGGATAGTTACCATGACCGTCTGGTCATAAGATGATGAAGGGATCAAAGTCCCTCTCTTGCCCATTCGATGGGTTCTCTCTTATGATGTGTAGGGGTGCTGACTGTGATATTTTCTATGTAGATGAACAGTGAATAAAAAATTATAATTATTATTGTTGGTGCAAAAATCAGCTTGCGCCGGAGAAGCTGGAGTCGGGGAAGCCGCGGTCGCCGCCGGGACCTGCAAGGGAAGTCTAAACCGGAGGTGGGGTTGCTCCGGCAAGACCCTCCGACGCTCAAGTCAGTTCTCTGCCTCAACAAGAATGGAGTGCTCGAATGGAGAATTTAGCAGAGTTTGAGATAAGAGATGAGCCTAGAGAATAACGTATCTGGGTCCCCCTTTTATAGGCGGAGGAGGCAACGGATTGATGGCGACGTTTGTAACCGTCTGGTAGTGGGCCGCCCATGGTCAGGGGAATTGATTGCAAAGGATCGTGGAGTAGACGCGTGGCCATCACCGTGGCTCGCCACGTGGAATCTGTTACAAGGGGTGGAGCAGCGTCCGTTGTCGTTATTGTGGCCTGCCAGGGGATAGTGGAGCTGTGCGGGATCTGCCACAGGAAGTGGAGCAGGGTGGCGATGATTACTGCGGCCTGTCAGGGAATGATGGAACTGCGCAGAGTCCGCCACAGGAAGTGGAGCAGGGTCATGGCCGTTTTGGTGGCCTGCCAGGGGGCGCGGATCTGTTGATTGAAGCTCGGCAGCGGCTGGAGCCCGGTTTCTGTAGAGGTCCAGGAGAGGTCCTCCTGGCGGTTGGGGTCGTGGGTGGAGCCTGACTTCCGGGGGAGTCCGGGCGGAACCCAACCCTCTCGGAGCTGAAGTTGCGGGCGGAGCCCGGCTCTCGTAGGAGTCCGGGCGTAGTCCTCAGCAGCCGTTGTTGAGGACGGAGCCCGGCTCCCATAGGAGTTCGGGCGGAGTCTGCTTGCGGCTACAGTCGTTGGCGTCGAGGACGAAGTCCGGCTCCCTTAAGAGTACGAGCGAAGTCCTCCTGCAATTAAAATTAAAGGCGAAGTCCGGCTCTCGTAGGAGTCCGGACGGGGCTTACCAGCGGTTGGCACTGAGGACGAAGCCCGACTCCCGTAGGAGCCCGGTCAGAGCTGTGCTGTTCGAAGTCGAAGGCGGAGCCCGGCTCCCGTAGGAGTCTGGGTGGAGCTAAGCTGCTGTTGATATCGAAGGCGGAGCCCGGCTCCCGTAGGAGTCTGGGCGGAGCTGAGCTGCTCGAAGTCGAAGGCGGAGTCCGGCTCCCGTAGGAGTCCGGGCGGAGCTGTTCTGATGTTGCGGCGGAGCCCGGCTCCCGTAGGAGTACGGGCGAAGTCCTCCTGCAATTAAAATTAAAGGCGAAGTCCGGCTCTCGTAGCAGTCCGGACGGGGCTTACCAGCGATTGGCGCTGAGGACGAAGCCCGGCTCCCGTAGGAGCCCGGTCGGAGCTGTGCTGTTCGAAGTCGAAGGCGGAGCCCGGCTCCCGTAGGAGTCCGGGTGGAGCTGAGCTGCTGTTGATATCGAAGGCGGAGCCCGGCTCCCGTAGGAGTCCGGGAGGAGCTGAGCTGCTCGAAGTCTAAGGCGGAGCCCGGCTCCCGTAGGAGTCCGGGCGGAGCTGTTCTGATGTTGCGGCGGAGCCCGACTCCCGTAGGAGTACGGGCGAAGTCCTCCTGCAATTAAAATTAAAGGCGAAGTCCGGCTCTCGTAGGAGTCCGGACGGGGCTTACCAGCGGTTGGCGCTGAGGACGAAGCCCGGCTCCCGTAGGAGCCCGGTCGGAGCTGTGCTGTTCGAAGTCGAAGGCGGAGCCCGGCTCCCGTAGGAGTCCGGGTGGAGCTGAGCTGCTGTTGATATCGAAGGCGGAGCCCGGCTCCCGTAGGAGTCCGGGCGAGCTGTTCTGATGTTGCGGCGGAGCCCGGCTCTCGTAGGAGTACGGGCGAAGTCCTCCTGCAATTAAAATTAAAGGCGAAGTCCGGCTCTCGTAGGAGTCCGGACGGGGCTTACCAGCGGTTGGCGCTGAGGAGGAAGCCCGGCTCCCGTAGGAGCCCGATCGAAGTCGAAGGCAGAGCCCGGCTCCCGTAGGAGTCCGGGTGGAGCTGAGCTGCTGTTGATATCGAAGGCGGAGCCCGGCTCCCGTAGGAGTCCGGGCGGAGCTGTTCTGATGTTGCGGGGAGCCCGACTCCCGTAGGAGTCCGGGCGGAGCTGTTCTGATGTTGCGGCAGAGCCCGGCTCCCGTAGGAGTCCGGGTGGAGCTATTCTGATGCCGATTCCGCCGAGGGTTTCGACTGTGGGTATTTATACCCAACACCAGTCCCCCTACTTCCGAGTTTGAATTTCAAGCGAAGGAAGTACATAGAGAGAAAGATGGGTACAGCCGAAACCGTCCCTTCGAATCCTGCGCACTGCAGCCTCCAGATATTTTGGCATTAAATGAGCGCGTGCCAGAGTCTTTTCGAATTGGAGCGATACGAGGGGACGATTCGAAAATCCCACAGGTACACTGGCCTAGGTACGGCATAATTATGGTCCCGCCAACCGTCAGCCGCTTTTAGCCGTCTGCCAGGGGGAGTGGGACACGCGTCGGATGCGGACTGGCCAGGGGGATTCGCGATCATTATGGCGCCGGATCCCAGGGTCTATTTAAACCCGTCCCCCCCCCTTCAGGCGTCCTACTCCATTCCTGAGTTTTCGCTGGTGTCTGCCTTCTCTTCAAGTGCCTGCTCTAGTGAACGTCTTCTCGAGCCGTAGGCGCCTCCCGTTTCTCGTTCCCCAGGTCCCCAGAGCAATATAGGTTAGTGCCAACCTTCTTCTCACCGCCTAGGGGCTTCTCCTCTCTTCATTACTTTTGTGTCTCCTTCTGAGTTGGCCTTCGGCATCTCATTCCCCTTTCGGTCTGCCCTTTTAGGATCCTTTAGGTTCTCCCTCCGAAACTGCTCAAAATGTCTTCCGACTCTTCTGCTCCCGTCAGTTCTGAGAGTTCTTCTGCTTCGAATCCCCAGGTCCCTGTCTCTGCAGACGAACCCGCGTCCGAGGCAGGGCCTCGCCCGATTTTTGCACCAGGCGCCATTCCATGTTAGTCGACTCCGGATGAACTCTTCTGATAAGGGTTCGGTATGGGGTTCCTCCGGAGTACGACCTGGAGCTACCTGGCCCCTCTGACCGGGCCAGCGCTCCTCCTCCTGGTCGCTTCTGTTTGTATCAGGAGGCATTCCGTGCCGGACTCCGGCTTTCGCTTCCTGCCTTCGTTGCCGCCTTCTTCCGCTTCTTAGACATTTCTCTCACCTCCGTGGCCCGAATTCCTTTAGGTTCTTGATAGGGTTTCTTTCTCTCTGCCACATAGCCGAGGTCCAGCCATCCCTCTCCTTGTTCAGGCATTTTTACACCTTCAAACGCCATCCTTCAGCGAAGGACTGGTGGTACTTCTCCCCCCAGTTTGGTAAGAAGGGGTTGCTGAAGGGCGCCCCTTCTTCGATTCACAATTGGAAGGGAAAATTTCTCTTTGTCTACTGCCCGACCCTGGAACTGGGCCTGCCCCCTTGGGGGTCTCTGAGGGATTCCATCCGTCGGGCTCCCAGCCTGGGAGAGGACGACCTCCAGGCCGCCCAGAAGCTTCTAAGTTATCCCGCTCCTTCCCTTCCTAACCTTCTGAAGGAGCAGCTTCTTTTCAACATCGGCCTGAGCCCCCAGGATCTAGCAAGTACTTATCTTTTCTTTTCTTGCCTCCTTCTTCTTCTCTTTATTTTTTTCTTCCCGCTCTTTTCTCTCTCTTTTTTCTTCTTTTCTCTCTCTCTTTTTTTCTTCTTTTTTTTTTTTTTTTTTTGACTCTGGACTGATCGGTGCCACTTCTTCTTTCTTTTTTTTTCTCTCTTTTCTTCTTTTCTTCTTCTTTTCTTTTTTTTTTTTTTTTTTTTTTTAGCAATGGACGTCGAAGACACGCGGATGCTCACCAAGGGTATGAGAGCTCAGAAGAGGAAGGGCGCGACGGCCTCCGGATCGGCGAAGAGGGCCAGGGCGGAGGAGACGAGCTTGGCTGCGCCCGTCCAAGCGACCCCGGCCATCGACATTCCTTCGGATGCCGAGCCAGCGACCCCTCGGGCTTCCTGAAGGAGCCCGCCGACTGGGGCCCCCGTTCCGGGGGCTCGCCCCACGGAGGCGCCCGCCGTGGGGAGGAGGAGGAAATCGGTGGCTCGCACGGCGAGCAGCCACCGAGCTGCTGCAGACGAGTCCATCTGCTCCGAGGGGGATCAGAGAACCCCTTCAACGATAAGGACCTGATCAGGCGGCTGCTTGATGGCTGCATTCTGTCCGACGTCGTGGAGAGGATCGACTGCGCCGTTCCCGAGCAGCGGGCTTGGGATTCTTTGGGGTCCTTCCTTGAGGTAAGCGGATGTTTATTTGCATGGTCACTCAGCTTTGTTGTAATTCTCTATCCGTCTTTGCAGATTGGGCATCAGCTCTTTGCCTATGTCGAGGCGACGAGCCGCATGAGAAGGGACCTCCTTCAGGCGGAGGAGCGCTGCCAGGCCGAGGTTGCTCGCCTCCAAGCGAAGACGGCCAAAGTAGCCACCCTCTAGGAGGCCCTGGAGAGAGAGAGGCAGGCCCGGGAAGAGGAGAGACAAGCCCGAGAGGAGGAGAGATGAATCTTGGAGGAATCGGCGAGGAAGGTGGAGGCCGAGGTCGCCCATTTGGCCGAGCAAACTCCGGTTCTGGTCTCGGAGGCCAGGGCCCTTGCGGTGGAGGAGTTCAAGGTCTCTGCGGAGATGAGGGAGCTGAACGTCCAGTTCGGCCAGGAGGCGTTCACTACGGGGTTCGAGCTCTGCCAAGAGAAGGTGGCCAGCAGATACCCGGACCTCGATCTCGGCTTTCTTGAGGAATCTGAAGACGAGGCCGGCCCTACGTCCGCTGCCACCGCAGTTGCACCCCCCGCGCCGAGTCCTCCACCTCCTACCCCTGAGGTCTGAGACCTCCGATCTTGTGCCTTTATTTTGTCGCCATATTTCCTTTCTGTTTGTCTTCAAAATTAATCAATAAAGTCAAATTTCTTGTTGTGGATGGTCTCTCCTTCCCCCTCCTCCTCCTTTCTGCCTTCCTTCTTGTAATGAGTCGGTCTTTGACGCTTGCACCTTCCGATGGCAGTGCCCTGCTGAAGCACTTTCCTTGCCCCTGGGGGTCCCGCTGATGTCAATTATCCAGCGGCTGAAAAAGGAGGTCCTCCACCTGACGAAGAAGTTGAAGAAGTCCGAGGGCGAGCTCCGCAAGTCGAGAGAATGTCATTCCGAAGCCGCCGCTGAGGTTGCCCACTTTAGGGGCCTCCAAGTGAAGGCCATCATGGATTACAGCCAGAGGAAGGCAAACTTCACAAAGGAGCTCGAGGAATGTAAGAAAAGCGCCAGCGACCGAACTTGGGCTCAAGAAGCCAAGATCAGCGCCCTTAAGGTGGAGCTATCAGCTGCGAAGAGGAAGATCGACCAGCTGGAAGGAAACTCATCCCGGCTCCTGGCACGGGTTGATGATGAACAGAAGTGGTCGCAGAAGGTCTCCGACCTCCAGAAGCAGCTTCAAGACGCTGAGATGAGCCACGACGTGCAGCGGGCCAGCTGGCGCCGGCAAGTGGAAGAGTACAAAGGGAGATTCCGACAGGCGGCGGATGAGGTTGTTCGTCTCCAGAGGCAGCTGGTTACTAGGGCCCAGCTTACTACCGCCCAAGATGCCGAAGAGCTCCAAGCCCTGAGAGGCACTGTCGAAGGGATTTCTGTCTCCCTTGGGGAGAAGACAGCCGAGCTTCAACAAGTGAAAATCCAACTGACGCTTGAGCGGAAGGCCGTCGCGGACGCAGAGGCGGAGTCCGAAGTTCTGCGGAAGCGGCGTCGAGAAGCGGAGGCTGAGAGCCGGCAACTTCGTCAGGCACTCCAGGATACGCTGCGGAAGAAGGAAGAACTAGAAGAAGCAGTGGAGAACCTAAGGCAGTCCTGGTTGAGGGATGGAGGTGATAACCCTAGGTCGGAGGGAGCGGGGCCTCCTTAGAGCTCTTTTGTCTTTATGTAGTTACTTTCTTTTTGTCGTTTTGTCCTTCTTTCCCTGGCCGTCCTGGCCCTGTAGTATGTATATCAAAAATGGAAAAAGAGCATTTTGTGTTACCTTGTCCACGTATAGCACTGATATTGTCGTCGGTTGAACCTTTCTGGTCGTTTGGCTTGTTTGACGTAGATGTCGTCGTGGGGGGGCTCTTTCCTTTCATCCGACCTTGTTACGCGGCCGAGTTTCGCCACCATTATTAACCCTTGCTGCAGAAGTGGCGGATGGAGCCCGGCTCCCGTAGGAGGCGGGTGAAGTCTTCCTTGGCGGCGGAACCCGACTCCCGTAGGAGTCCGGGTGAAGTCTTCCTTGGCGTAGGAACCCGGCTCCCGTAGGAGTCGGGTGAAATCTTCCTTGGCTGCGGAACCCGGCTCCCGTAGGAGTCCGGGTGAAGTCTTCCTTGGCGGCGGAACCCGGTTCCCGTAGGAGTCCGGGTGAAGTCTTCCTTGGCAGCAGAACCCGGCTCCCGTAGGAGTCCGGGTGAAGTCTTCCTTGGCGTAGGAACCCGGCTCCCGTAGGAGTTTGGGTGAAATCTTCCTTGGCAGCGGAACCCGGCTCCCGCAGGAGTCCGGGTGAAGTCTTCCTTGGCGGTGGAACCCGGCTCCCGTAGGAGTCTGGGTGAAGTCTTCCTTGGCGTAGGAACCCGACTCCCGTAGGAGTCCGGGTGAAATCTTCCTTGGCGGCGGAATTCGGCTCCCGTAGGAGTCTGGACCTTCCATTTTGCTTGAGCCGGCGCGAGGTTCTTTTCTCGCTACCAGCCTGGCTTGTGGGGGGCGTTAGGGCGCTGTAAGGCCTCTCCCCCCTCCGGTCTAAAAGAATCGGGCCTTCAACTTTGCTCATGTCAGGACGAGGTTCTCCTCCTGTTCCTGACATGGCTGTGGGGGCACATTAGGGCGTTGCAAGGCCTCTCCCCCCATCCGGTCTAAAAGAACCGGGCCTTTGACTTTGCTCAAGTTAGGGCGAGGTTTTCCTCCTGTCCCTAACAGGGCTGTGGGGCCACATTAGGATGTTGTAAGGCCTCTCCCCCTATCCGGTCTAAAAGAACCGGGCCTTTGACTTTGCTCAAGTTAGGGCGAGGTTTTCCTCCTGTCCCTAACAAGGCTGTGGGGGCACATTAGGGCGTTGTAAGGCCTCTCCCCCCATCCGGTCTAAAAGAACCGGGCCTTTGACTTTGCTCATGCCAGGACGAGGTTCTCCTCCTGTTCCTAGCATGGCTGCGTTTTTGGCGGGATCCTACCCAGTCACAATACATCCACGCTAGGAGGGACACGTTAGGCAAAAGGAAAAGTAGATTCAAGGCGAAATAGTGAGTGATACATTTACAGTTTTTCCGCTCCTCCTTGAGGCCCTCCGGTGATGGAGTCGATGGTCCCGATGGGAGGTCGGTCCCCGGGTTGCTTCTCCCTTTTCTGCGGTTCAGGCGGCGGGAGGGCTCTTGGCCGGTCTCCTCTACCCTCGGGCCTGCGGCGGATGAATCTGTCGAGTCGACCTCGCCGAATGAGCTCCTCGATCTCGTCCTGGAGCTGGATGCATTCCTCCGTGTCGTGGCCGTGGTCGCAGTGGTAGAGGCAGAACTTGTTGGGGTCGCGCTTCCCGGGGTGTGTGCGCATCCTCTCCGGCCTAGGGAGCTGCTCCCTAACTTCCATCAATACCTGGGCCTTCGAGGTTTTGAGGGGGGCGTAGTTGCAGAATTTCCCTGGTGGGGAACCCCACCGAAACCTGTTGTCCGGGCTTCTCTGCCTATATGCCCGGGGTGGAGTGTGGGCGCGCTTATGTCTAGGAGGGGATCGGGAGCGAGGCCGGGCTTCCTTTGGCCTCTTCTCAGCTGCGGGTTTACTCGAATCTCCCGCCTGACGCTCCCTTGCTGTATCTTCGTCCTTCATCTTGAAGGCTTCTTCCGCTCGGGCGTATCCTTCAGCCCGAGCCAGTAAATCAGCAAAATCCCTGAGGTACTTCTTCTCCAGGGAGTACAAAAGATCATTCTTTTGAAGGCCACCTTTCAGGGCGGCCATGGCAACTGACTAGTCCAAGTTCCAGACCTCCAACGCCGCGATGTTGAAGCGGTTGACGTAGGCCCGTATGGACTCCCCTTCCCTCTGCTTGATGTTGATGAGGGACTCCGAACCCTTCCAGAGACCCGGCTGCTGACAAAATGGGCCACAAATTGGTGGCTCACTTGATCGAAGAAAAATATGGTACCCGACTTCAGAGCCGAGTACCAGTTCCTTGCTGCTCCCTTCAAAGTAGATGGGAAAGCCCGACACAAGATGGTGTCAGGAGTGCCGTGAAGCAGCATCATCGTTCGGAAGGCCTCCAGATGATCAACCGGGTCCGACGTCCCGTCGTAGCTTTCGAACTGGGGAAGCTTGAAGTTCGGCGGGATCGGTTCCTGCATAATCATTTGGGAGAAGGGAGGGTCAGTGCAAATATCCTCACCATAAGCGGGAGGCGCGTGGCGGAGTTCTTCGATCTGTCGGTTCATCTCTTGGAGCCTCCGGTCCAGGAAATCCTCTCGACTTCGAGTCTCGAGGGTCCTTTGGCAGAACGGGGGTAGGGATCTTCCAAGGGTGGAGTCGTGATCCGACTGAGGGCTCTCTACCCTCAGATTCGCCTTCCCGGGAAGGACGGGGCGGCTGGCCCAGGTGGCCCGCCCCACCGCCGGTTCTGGCATTCCGGAGAGCCCCCTCCGGATGCGCCGACGCCTGCAGTTGCTGCTGCTGCATCGCTTGTACGGCTTCGACGAAGCCCTTGACCTGCTGCGCCAGCAAGTCAAATTGCTCCGCACCGACCGCCGCCGCCGGAGGGGGAGGAGGAGGAGGCTGAGAAACTGGAGGGGAGGCCGGAGCCTGAGATCTGGCCGCGGAGGCCGTAGACCGCCGGGTGGATGCCTTGCGTGGAGGCATCGAGTGCTGATCTCGCTGGGGGAAGATTAGGAGTGGGCGACGGAGAGATGGTTGGAGACGGCTCCGTTGAACACTCCTTCAAGAACAAGGGTTTTGCGAAGGTTCAGCCCCTTCCTCTAGCGCCAATCCTGTTGGTGCAAAAATCAGCTTGCACCGGAGAAGCTGAAGTCGGGGAAGCCACGGTCGCTGTCGGGACCTGCAAGGGAAGTCTAAACCGGAGGTGGGGTTGCTCTGGAAAGACCCTCCGATGCTCAAGTCAGTTCTCTGCCTCAACAAGAATGGAGTGCTCGAACGGAGAATTTAGCAGAGTTTGAGATAAGAGATGAGCCTAGAGAATAACATATCTGGGTCCCCCTTTTATAGGCGGAGGAGGCAACGGATTGATGACGATGTTTGTAACCGTCTGGTAGTGGGCCGCCCATGGTCAGGGGAATTGATTGCAAAGGATCGTGGAGTAGACGCGTGGCCATCAATGTGGCTCGCCACGTAGAATCTGTTACAAGGGGTGGAGCAGCGTCCGTTGTCGTTATTGTGGCCTGCCAGGGGATAGTGGAGCTGTGCGGGATCTGCCACAGGAAGTGGAGCAGGGTGGCGATGGTTACTGCGGCCTGTCAGGGAATGATGGAACTGCGCGGAGTCTGCCACAGGAAGTGGAGCAGGGTCGTGGCCATTTTGGTGGCCTGCCAGGGGGCGCAGATCTGTTGATTGAAGCTCGACAGCGGCCGGAGCCGGTTTCTATAGATGTCCTCCTGGCGGTTGGGGTCGTGGGTGGAGCCCGACTTCCGGGGGAGTCTGGGTGGAACCCAACCCTCTCGGAGCTGAAGTTGCGGGCGGAGCCCGGCTCTCGTAGGAGTCCGGGCGTAGTCCTCAGCAACCGTTGTTGAGGATGGAGCCCGGCTCCCATAGGAGTCCGGGCGGAGTCTACTTGCGGCTGCAGTCATTGGCATCGAGGACGAAGTCCGGCTCCCTTAAGAGTACGGGCGAAGTCCTCCTGCAATTAAAATTAAAGGCAAAGTCCGGCTCTCGTAGGAGTCCGGACGGGGCTTACCAGCGGTTGGTGCTGAGGACGAAGCCCGGCTCCCGTAGGAGCCCGGTCGGAGCTGTGCTGTTCGAAGTCGAAGGCGGAGCCCAGCTCCCGTAGGAGTCCGGGTGGAGCTGAGCTGCTGTTGATATCGAAGGCAGAGCCCGGCTCCCATAGGAGTCCGGGCGGAGCTGAGCTGCTCGAAGTCGAAGGCGGAGCCCGGCTCCCGTAGGAGTCCGGGCGGAGCTGTTCTGATGTTGCGGCGGAGCCCGGCTCCCATAGGAGTACGGGCGAAGTCCTCCTGCAATTAAAATTAAAGGCGAAGTCTGGCTCTCGTAGGAGTCCGGATGGGGCTTACCAGCGGTTGGCGCTGAGGACGAAGCCCGGCTCCCGTAGGAGCCCGATCGGAGCTGTGCTGTTCGAAGTCGAAGGTGGAGCCCAGCTCCCGTAGGAGTCGGGTGGAGCTGAGCTGCTGTTGATATCGAAGGCGGAGCCCGGCTCCCGTAGGAGTCCGGGCGAAGCTGAGCTGCTCGAAGTCGAAGGCGGAGCCCGGCTCCCGTTGGAGTCCGGGCGGAGCTGTTCTGATGTTGCGGTGGAGCCCGGCTCCTGTAGGAGTATGGGCGAAGTCCTCCTGTAATTAAAATTAAAGGCGAAGTCTGGCTCTCGTAGGAGTCCGGACGGGGCTTACCAGCGGTTGGCGCTGAGGACGAAGCCCGGCTCCCGTAGGAGCCCGGTCGGAGCTGCGCTGTTCAAAGTCGAAGGCGGAGCCCGGCTCCCGTAGGAGTCCGGGTGGAGCTGAGCTGCTGTTGATATCGAAGGCGGAGCCCGGCTCCCGTAGGAGTCCGGTGGAGCTTAGCTGCTCGAAGTCGAAGGCGGAGCCCGGCTCCCGTAGGAGTCCGGGCGGAGCTGTTCTGATGTTGCAGTGGAGCCCGGCTCCCGTAGGAGTACGGGCGAAGTCCTCCTGCAATTAAAATTAAAGGCGAAGTCCGGCTCTCGTAGGAGTCCGGATGGGGCTTACCAGCGGTTGGCGCTGAGGACGAAGCCTGACTCCCGTAGGAGCCCGATCGGAGCTATGCTGTTCGAAGTCGAAGGCGGAGCCCGGCTCCCGTAGGAGTCCGGGTGGAGCTGAGCTGCTGTTGATATCGAAGGCGGAGCCCGGCTCCCGTAGGAGTCCGGGCGGAGCTGTTCTGATGTTGCGGCGGAGCCCGGCTCCCGTAGGAGTCCGGGCGGAGCTGTTCTGATGTTGCGGCGGAGCCCGGCTCCCGTAGGAGTCCGGGTGGATCTGTTCTGATGCCGATTTCGTCGAGGGTTTCGGCTGTGGGTATTTTATACCCAACAATTATATTTTTTTAATTTAAATCAAATTATTCATATATTTTTTATGTATTTTAGATCATAAAATATTATATTTGATATATTATTTGACATCCGATCTAAAAATTAATTTTTGCAAAATCTTAGATCTAAAACCCTACACTTATTTGCATGAGAGCATGAAACTGTGATTGGTATGCCTGTGGAGCCGACTCAATTCTTGATTGGGTCGACTCGAGTGCTTAGTGGGTTGACTCATTTTTGTTGGAGTCGACTTAAGACCCTGGTAGGTCAGCTCATTTGCTGATGGGCCGACTCAATTATGTAGGCTAGGTCTATAGGTTTATGTTTATCTCAGTGTGTGCCGACTCATTGTGACAAGTCGATTCATGTATCTGGGTGAATCGACTCGATTCTGCAAAATAGCGATATTGTATGAGATACAATATAAATGGTTTAGATTAAAAAATATTTTGAGATCTAAATCCAAATCCATGTACATAATACACCTAACTGAGAATTAAGATTTAAAATTATAAGATTTGAAATTATGAATTTAAGATCTAAATTTCAATGCATAAAGCATGGGCTTTTGGGTATGGGTTGAACAAATTAGGTTTAAAGATTAAACTACAACTAGGGTCATTGATTAGATTAGGTTAGAACCCATTCTAATTTTGAGTAGTTGATCGAACCTAATCAAGAATTGATTGAAATTAGATCAATGGGGCTCAAAATTGAATTTAGTTGTAGTTGGTCAAATTGATTCACATGTGATGTGAATTGATTAAGTCAAGATCGAATTTGACTTAACGGGTCAAGTCTGGATCTATAGATTAATCTAATTAATTCTAATCAACCAATTAGGTGTCTAAGGTAAGTATTAGATGGTGGTTATTTAATTGGTACCGTTGTCTGACCTGACCAATTCATTAGTGTCTAAGGAAAGCAATGGGGGAACCCCCACTCATCTTTACTTACATGGCCATCTTAGGAGATTATGTTTTATATTAGGGTACTTGTTGACCCGAGTTCACTGATAAGTAGTATATTTTTATATTTATTGTAGGTATTTTTGATAATTTATGGTATTAACATCTTCTTAAAAACCTAATTTTATGAATTTATTAAATTTTTTTAAAAAATAAATAATTTTAGAAAAAAATTTGAAATTAGATATATTTATGAAAAATAAGATGTTAATTTAATTGAGTAATTTAAGCACCAAAATAATATAAAATTTTTGAAAAATTGAATGTATATTTTTTCAATTTTTCAAGTGAAAATCAAAGCAAAAATGAAGCCAAAATACCCTAAAAAACCTTAAAAATAGCCTCCGATGCATGGTGGACCAGTCGATCAGTCCACAGAGCTAGGGCACAGTCCACAGCAAACTTTACGCGATCCACAGATGTGGCTTATAGTGAGAGAAGGATTTGGGCATGATCCAACGGTTGACATTCATCCCGATCCAGATCCAACGATCCAGACTCGTTGCCGACTTTGAATAGAGGACTCTTTTGCATGATCCAATAGCCCAGAACCAATTGCAGGTGTGATCGGATGGCTGTGGTTCGATCCGACCCTGATAAAGATTAAAATGGTTGATTTTTTATCAGATCTGAGAGGTCCAAGCTCCATCCGATAGTCAGAAAAATTTCTAAAGGTTTTTATATGATTTCTAAGGGTTTTAGGACTCCTTTTCCTACCAAAAAATTATGAAAAATTTATCTATAAATAGGAGGTTCGGGAATAAGCTTTAGGAGGAGAAAAAATTAGAGAAAAAGTAAAGAAAAAATAAAAAAAAAAATTCAAAGAGCTTTAGGGATCAATTATTGAGAGATTATGGAGCTGGAGAGCTTGATACATGTCTAAATCTCTTCAATCCAGGAATATGATGAAGCCTGTAAATAGATTTTTATTTTTTTTTTGTATTTAATTTTTATGTAATAAAATTATACTTTTATTTCATATTTTTTTATATTTTTTTGAGATATTGATCCAGCCTACACGGCCTATACTCTCTATTGACGTGTCGTGATCCCTGAATACGGTAAGTGCTTTGGAGAGATAGATCGTGGTATGTTAGATTAAATCTTATATTTTATAATTGAATTTAGATAGTTCATACTCCAATAGGATGAGTTGTGATCTACTGATACAGTCCGTACCCCTATAGATAAGCTATGCTAATATCTTAATTACAAGAATTAAATATTACAATATAAAAAAAGAAAGAAAATAAATCTCTTTACATGGTGGATTCAGAATTCTTGGGTTATTTTTTTGAATTATTTTCTTTTATAATTTAATTTATACTTTTGAATTTTTTGCTATTCTATTTCTTGTTAATCCTTCTACAATCAATTCTCTTTTTATTTCTTCATAAAAAAAAAGAGATAATCGCCCTAGATCCCCGTGGAAACGATCCCTACTCACCCTATCTATATTGTTTGAGTTGGTTTTTATTCTTGACTGCCTAGAATAGCGATAAAATTTTGGCACCATTGCCGAGGATCTAGGCACGATTATTTAAAAAAAAATTAATTCTTTTTTAATTGCTTTCTAACTTATCTAGTTCCTTAGTCAAACTTACCTTCTTTCCAAAAAAAAAAAAAACTCTACATTGATAGCTCATAATCTACTTAAGGAATTAGATACTTAATCATAAAACCAAAAAAGTAAAATAAATTAATTTACTCTTGACTAACTACCAAATCTGATCACTTTTTCTTCTTGCATTGCATAATTTCATAAAACATCTTAAGGGCACAAACCCTAAACAAGATAAGATGAAATTTCATCACCTTTTCTTGGCCCACAAATTACCATCCTGCATATTGCATTGACCTAAACTTTAACTTAAAATCAATTAGACATTGGCCCCTAAGGACTTTCAAGCTCAATAGGACAAGGGATCCTAAGAGTAAGATCGGGTTAGGGTTAGCCAGTTTGACTGGTGTCTAGAAAAGTGGTTCAAGGACTACGTCCTGAAGGAAGGTGGTTATTTAATTGGTTCCATTCGCTTACCTGACCAACTCAGTTGGTGTCTAAGAAAAGCAACGAAAAGACCCCCACTGACCTTACACTTATCTGGCCAGTTGAGTGGCTAGTCTTTTACTTGGAGTGCTCAAAGGCAACTTTGACATATTAGGAGCTGTCTAGATATAGGGTTACCCTTAGCTAGGAATGATTGTATAATGTGACTACTAACCTACAAATATTAACCCTAATTAAAATACACTTCTCTAACATCTCTAGATTTAGGACTCCTTAGGACTCTCATCTTTAGAACTCTTCTTCTTCTCTTCTTTTTCTCTCATATATTAAAATTAAAAAAAATTAAAAAATTAAAAAAAAATAAAAAAAAAATTCTATCGGGATAAAATAAAAATTGCCAGACATAATCTAAAATCTACAAGCTTATAAGGTTACTGAAGAAGAAATAGATTTCAATAGACAACCTAGAACCCTGCTGGACTTATGTTATTCGATTAGCTCTATTCAACCGTCTAGAATTAGATCCTCGACTAATAATTTTACAATTGATTCTCAAATGATTAACATGCATCCTACATTCACTGAAATTGAAAATACATATATTTATTCAAGAGAGTTTGAAGATACTAGAGTTGCAACTTTGACCAATAGAATTGAAGCCTTAGAATTCAAAAGACATATCCAATTTAATCAAGTGCTAGCACCCATGTGCATTGGATGTGATGCACCAGATCATGTTGTGGAGGAGTGATGAACCCAACCCAAATTGAGCTCATACAGGAGAGTGCATTTAATGAAAGCTACATAAATTAACCTTATGCACCAATCTATAACTCAGGGTCGGAAAGTCATCCCAATTTTACATGGTCACAAGATGCAACATTAGAAACCCATAATTCTTATCAACCCTATCTAAGGCTCAACCAAACATGGAATGATCAACCAGGTTTCAATCCTGAGGAAGGAGTCAACACATTAGGAAAGAGTCTATATGTCTTAGTGCAATCAACCTCATACATTAAAAATACTCTCAATAATTTTATGCAAACCACTGACCAGTTATTTAAACAATTGGGCCAATCAACTATAACGGTTAGTAAACTAGAAGAGAGTAGATTATCAAGCCAACAAGAAGATGATCCTAGAGCTTCGAATGATCTAGAACTTAAAGACCAGTTCAATCAGTTGAGAACATTCAGGTCTGAGGAACTGGAGGAGATACCCGAAGTTGATAATAATGAGATATCCACATCTAGTGACCATTACACTCAGCTAAACCCAAAATTAATTGTTGAACCCCTCATGACACTAGTTGAATCTCTGCTTAAAAAGGAAGAGGCAACAATAGGAGATCCAGAAACACTTCCTCAGCACATTGAGTATATAGATCTAGATCTCTTAAAACCCCAACTAGTACTTAAGTTATACCTAGATCTAATTATAAAGGAAGAATTGTTAGTTATTAGGAGAATGAGTCATATAATGGTCCCAAGTAGAAAATATCTTGAGGAAGAGCCTGAATCACATAGAGAATTACAGATCCATGTTAAGATTTGGACAAGAATAGGATAGGCACTCTTTTAGCATTTGGCTGAAGACTTAAAACTTAGCGCTTTGTGGGAGGCAACTCAATTTTTAGTTTTTGCTTTTACTTTCTTTTGCATTATGTTCAGGTTAATCAAGGCTTGCTTTGTAAGGATTTGAAGGCAATATTGGCTAAGATAGAGGAAGCACCAATTTTGAAAAAAGCTTCTGGATCTGGTGACATCTCTCCTTTTTCTTTCTCTTTATATGCACCCTTCATTTTTTCTGCTCCATTGAGGATAATGTCGATTAAGTTGGAGGAAAGAATAATAAAAAAAATATTTAAAAAAAATAAATTTTAAAAATCCTCAAGTAAGTTAGTATTTAGCATTTAAGCATTAGATTACATTTAAGAATTGAGTTAAACCAAGTATTTTTAAAAGAAAATTGATGTACAGACCAGATAGTTTGTGAGATATCGAAGGATCAAGTATTAAGAAAACTCAATAAGGAGTTAAGCTTAGAACTTAAACAGTTTTCTTTGAGAATTTTTCTACCAGCATCAAAGAAGAGTTTACTTCTTATAGACTTGTGTAGGATAACTATATATTTTTTCATATATTTAAAAAAAAAGAGAAAATAATAAATGAAGGATAGAAGTAACAATGTACTTGTCCATAAAAAGATTAATGATTTAGAGATAAAGATAGAAATAATTTAAAAAAGTTCAGAAAAAATTTAGTATTCTTAGTTTAACTCTTATATTGATTAGTATTAATACTCCAATGACATACCTCACTCACGCTCTATTGTATATCAGTGGCTTTTTTAAAATTATTTGATAAAATTTGAGACTTTAAGTTAAATAATATTTAAATCTAAATTCTTTCTTTACTTGAGGATGAGCAAAGTTCAAGTTGAAGGGTGTGATAAGTGGTATATTTTTATATTTATTATAGGTATTTTTGATAATTTATGGTGTTAACATCTTCTTAAAAACTTAATTTCATGAATTTATTATTTTTTTTGAAAAATAAATAATTTTAGAAAAATATATAAAATTAAATATATTTATAAAAAATAAAATATTAATTTAATTGAGTAATTTAAGAACCAAAATAATGTAAAATTTTTGAAAAATTTAATGTATATTTTTCTTAATTTTTCAGATAAAAATCAGAGCAAAAATGGAGCCAAAATACCCTAAAAAACCTTAAAAATAGCCTCCGATGCATGGTGGACTAGTCGATCAGTCCACAGAGCCAGGGTGCGGTCCACAGCAAACTTCATGTGATCCACAGATGTGGCTCATAGTGAGAGATGGATTCTGGATATGATCCAATGGCTGACATTCATCTCGATCCAGATCCAACGGTCCAGACTCATTGCCGACTTTGAATAGAGGACTCTTCTGCATTATCCAATGACCCAGAACCAATCCCAGGCATGATCGGATGACTGTGGTTTGATCTGACCCTGATAAAGATTAAAACGATTGATTTTTGATCAGATCTGAGCGGTCCAAGCTCCATCCGACGGTCAGAAAAATTCTTAAAGGTTTTTATATGATTTCTAAGGGTTTTAAGACTCCTTTTCCTACCAAAAAATTATAAAAATTTTATTTATAAATAGGAGGTCCAGGAATAAGCTTTAAGAGGAGAAAAAATCAGAGAAAAATCAAGAAAAAAATAAAAAAAAAATTCAAAGATCTTTAGGGATCAATTATTGGGAGATTATGGAGCTAGAGAGCTTGATGCGTGTCTAAATCCCTTCAATCCAGGAATATGATGAAGCCTGTAAATGGATTTTTTTTTGTATTTAATTTTTATGTAATAAAATTATACTTTTATTTCATATCTTTTTATTTTTTTTTGAGATATTGATCCAGCCTATATGGCCTATACCCTCTATTGATGTGCCATGATTCCTGGATACAGTACGTACTTTGGAGAGATAAATTATGGTATACTAGATTAAATCTTATATCTTGTAATTGAATTTAGATAGTTTATACTCTAATAGGATAAGCTGTGATCTATTGATACAGTCCGTACCCTTTATAAATAAGTAATGCTAATATCTTAGTTACAAGAATTAAATATTGTAAAATAAAAAAAGAAAGAAAATAAATCTCTTTTCATGGTGGATTCAGAATTTTTAGGTTATTTCTCTAAATTATTTTTTTTCATAATTTAATTTATACTTTTGAATTTCTTGTTATTCTATTTTTTGTTAATCCTTCTACAATCAATTCTCTTTTTATTTCTTCATAAAAAAAAAAAAGATAATTGCCCTAGATCCCCATGGAAACGATCCCTACTCACCCTATCTATATTGTTTGAGTTGGTTTTTATTCTTGACCGCCTACAACAGCAATCATTCACCCATACCGACTAGGTTGATCCGACATGAATAGTGCTGACCTAATTAGAAGAGATCTGAATGTTGGAAAATGTGTCCCAAAAAGCCAATCGTCAAGTTGTTGACGGTTGAGCGATCAAGTATTGTAATTGATTTGTTAATAAATAAAATATATTTGGCATCTTCATCATAAGCTTTCATCTTCTAATGAACTCCGTTGTTATGATGAAGTCCTTAGGACTATTTAGGTTCGATAAAGAGAGGATTTATCGATTAGTCCTTAAAATTGTTCACGACCAAATGATAGGCTGTTAATAAGGACAACAGCTTCTATTGAGCATAGGTCGCTGTAGGCCATATGGGTTGGTTGTCCTCTTAACCAAAGAGTGTGGAGACACTGGTATGGCATACAGGTGAGATATAAGGGTACATCGTCATGGAACGTGACCAACTCCAGAGCATTCTGCTGTCGAGAATGTCTCTGATGGGATATAGGTATAAGTATCCCTTAGACTTGAGATCACCTCAGTGACTTGCAAGCAACTCACTGTGCTTTGGTACCGGACTAACTGAATTTTTAATTCAGGGATGGAAGGCTTCTGGGCACAGTCAAGTACTTGCGAAGTCAGAGTGTGATCGAGATGGGATTGACCACTCCAAGAGTTGGAGAAGAATGAGTCGCTGTATTTCAATTTAGCAAAACCTTGGCCAGGGTAATCCATCAGATGGATTTGATATTTTGAAATACAATGTGGACAACCTGATCAGAGTTGACAGTTGAGCTCTGGGGTGTCCTATGATCATTTTGGTCAAGGGGATGAATTATATGAAAACTATATCCGCATGGGTTCTAAGGATGTTGTTCTACACATTCGACCTATCCGGACGTCGGGTACCATTGCTAGATGGTCACTTCGATTGGTATAGGAATTTGTTTCTATGCTATCGGCTTAGGTTCGGACCTATGAGGTCACACACATTAGAGTTCATGATCCGATCGGATGGTTGATCAACGATTAAGAATCATTATAGGGTTAAATAATCAATACGATTGACATTTAACCCAGTGCAAGTGTTGCAGGAGGATCGATTAGCAATTTGATTGCTAATTGGCTTAATTTGATTAAGCCAATGGGCTGAGATTAAGTCTAATTAAATATAATTTAATTAGATTTGGTTTGGGCTTGATTGGATCAAGTCCAATTGGTTTATTGGATAAGCCAAGTGCAAGGAAAGACTATTCCTAGTTCAACTAGGACTTCGGTCAATCTAATTTCTAATTTGATTAGAAAATTAAATCAGATTTAAATCTAATTTAATCTGATTAAATTAGGTTCTTAATTAGGTTAAGACCTATTTTAATTGGGTTGATCTAATTTTGATTTGATTTGATTTGGGAAACCAAATTAAAACAAGTTATGAGACAGAATCCTAGTAGGACTAGGATTCCACCTTGCGCCACATAAACCTTCTCCACGCCCTCTCTCTTATTCAACGCCAATCTCCACTTATTTTATGTGACAAAAGCCCTCTCCCAGATCTCTCCCATGTTCACAAAAGGTCTCCTCTCTTCTTTCTTACATGGAAGGTGATTTGGATCAAATCTAAAAGGAATAAGTTTGGATTTCGAATTCTATGAGATAGAGTTTTAGAAATCCAAAACTCTTTCAATTTTGCACCAAATTTATTCAAATTTTTTTTGGAATTTTTGTGGCTTTTAGGGTTTACATTGTACACCCTTTTCTGGTGATCCATGCACGAAAATATGGAGGAGGTGCTCAAGAGTTGTGCGTCCCTTAACTTGCCATGTTTGGATAAGCCTTGACTAGGTGTTTGACCTAGACAAGGACTGTATCATATCTCTCTATATAAGATGAGTTTCTTTGTAAAATTTTAAGGGGAGATAGATACTTGAGAGACTTCTCTGCCATCTAAAAATCAAAGAGAAATACCTTTGGGTCGTGGAGATATAAAAGATTCAAGTTTGGGTGTCTAGAGAGAAAAACGTGAAGAAGAAGAGGGTCTTCTTCTAGGGTTTTTATTTTCATATCTTTCCTCCTACCATCTTGAGTTTCCTGAGAGCGTCTCAGATCTGAAACTCCTCCTTCTACTTTGCATCTTTGGAAGAGTCCAAATCAAGAAGAAGGAGGCACCTGATCAACCATCAAAGAAGGATCAGCGCAGTACTAGCATACTGTGCTGATTTCCTGAAGCAGGACTTCTGATCGAGATTCGTGGGCTCGTGTGGACGACTCCTAGAGGCCGGACGCGTGTGCGGCTTGCAACATCATCCTTAAGCCCGGATCAGCGAGGTTAGAGCGTCTAACTTGCAAGGTAATAGATCTGATCTATTATTTAATACATACATTAGATGTAGCTAGTATAGAAATATGTTGATATGATCAACATGTAGTTCATACTATATTTATATATATTTTAATTTTTGATTTAATGCTATATAATAATCATGTAATAGGATCTTAGATCTAGGGATTTTTTGATCTTAGAAAATAAATTTTGATTTATTTTAGTCTTCCGCTGTATGATCTTGAAAAAGTTTCAAGATCTAACCCTGAAACCCTAGATCTGGTTCCTTCAATTGGTATCAGAGCCTAGGTTCTTTATTACATGATTATTTATACATGCTTAGATTATTTTTTAGATTAGATCTAATTTATAATCTGATTATTAAATCTGAAATTAAAATTTTAGATCAATCACAAACTGCAAGGTTGTCCTGCTGTAAGGTTTACCCCTTACAGTGCAAAGGTTGTCCTAGTTTGTGTAGATCTATCTTTAATCATAAATTTGTTAGATATGATCTAGATTAAATTTATAATTTATTAGATTTAAAAGATGTTTAAATCTGAAATAAAATCTCTTTGTTAATAATTTTTATACAAAGAAATTATTTAAAGTTGAAATTGTTTCAATTACATGAACCTGTTTAGATTAGATCTAAAGTAGTTTCATGTTTATTTCACTTGCATCTTGATTATGAGAGAATTGACTAAATCTAATCAATTGTTGTCTTAGATTAGGTCAAGGATTCTCTAGATCAATTACAATAGTTGTAGTTGGTCAAGTCCATGTCTTTAACGAGAACCAAATGGACTTGATTCTTGGCTAAGCGGTCTAGCACGAACTGTTAGGTTGATCTAATCGAAACCAATTAAACCAGTTGGTGTCTAAGGTAAACCAGACCGGTGGTTTTTAATTGGGAGCCCGCTTACCTGGCCATTCATGATGGTGTCTAAGGCAAGTTTTGGCAGACCCTCCCACTGATCGAACTTACCTGGCCTCTTGGTGAAATTATGTTTTGATCGGATCACTTGACTATTCGAGCTGACCCATGTCAGCTAGGTAAATCAGTGTGACTGATTTAGGTGCTCCTAGACCAGCCCTTTTAATGGTCTCCCTTAAGCTGACTTGGTGAAGTCAGTGGGAGAATCATGATAAGCTGGTTCAGCTGACCTCATCCTCTATATTATTTAATCCTCTAAAATTATTAGGTCCTTAAAATGATAAAGTTATGGAGATAACTGAGTCATAGCCTCCCATTAAGGTGTTTGATAATGAGTCCATGAACTCAATAATCATTGCAGACCCAAAGGCCTGGTGCTTGTTGACTAATGGAATTATCACTCATCATATGATGACTTGGAAGTGTCTCTCTAATGGTGGTTAGATGAGCCAACCAAAGTTGGGCTTAATCATTCGTTGGTTAGATACACCAAGTATGATCATGTTAATGGTTGGACCTAACCGGATCCTTACAGTGGAGGCCAAAGCCTACTGATTAGGTTTCTGGGGCAAAATTAAAATTACTAGAAATTATTTAGAGAAACAATTGGTTATGAACCTACCCTTAGATGTACATGGGTTGGCCAACCAAAGTTGGGCTTGTGTGCAGTCTAAGTGGATTCTAGTACCCGCTAAGGAATTAGGGTAATTCCTCGAATTGAAGGTAGAGGCTACCAATTCGAATAAAATAGTGGGAGAAACCTTTTGATTAAAGTCCAAATCTTTAGGTTTAATGAATCAATTACTAATTAGGTTATCGTTCTCTTTTGTGCAAATATGGCCACTTCCCTATCGCTCCGATCATTGTTGGACAATGATAAGTTGGTGGGACCCAACTTCGGTAGCTGGTACCGAAAGTTGAAGATAGTCCTAAGATAGTCCTGAAGCATGAACGGATCCTATATGTGATATTAGATCCTGCACCTGAGGAGCCAGCTGTCAATGCATGTGGAACAGTCAGAGACACTTACCAGAAGTGGCTCAGTGACCGGACCACGATGTGCTGTATCATGCTAGCTGCTATCATGAGCGACGAGTTCAGTCGCAGATTCGAGACGGCTCAGCCAAAGGACAAGCTTCAAGTGTTGGAGGATGCCTTTGGCACACCCGATGATGTGGAGAGGCACAAGACTAGTTGTGCCATCTTCAACGCCAAAATGCGGGATGGTGCCTCTGTCACTGATCATGTATTGTACATGATCGAGCTGATGGAATGATTGAGCAAGCTCGGCTTTCCCTTGCATGAGCAGCTTGGGAAAGATGCAATACTGAACTCGCTGCCCAAGTCTTATCTCCCATTCCTCACTCATTATAGAATGACAAAGCCTGAAGTAAACTACTATGGATTACTGGGGTTACTTCAGAACTTTGAGAAAGATCACCAACTCCATAAAGAGTCGGTGAACTTAGTGGGAGGTTCATCTTCTGGTTCTCGACCCTTTAAGAAAGGAAAGAAGAACAAGAAGAAGAAAGTAAAGAAGGTGCAAGTTCAGGCTAGGACAACTGTGCAGTGTCAGACCAAAAAGATCAAACCCGATAAGAGTCAAGCTGAATGCTTCTTTTGCAAGAAGCGGGGGCACTGGAAGAGGAACTGTCCCTAGTACATTGCCTCCCTAGACCCGAACAGGCAGAGAAAGCAGCAAGTTGTTGCTGGGCAAGGTATTTATATGATAACTCCTTGCAATTTCTCTATTTGTGATATAACTGACTGGGTATTGGATATCGGTAGCCCTTACCATATTTGCAATTCGTTGCAGGGGTTGCAGGTCAGTAGGAGATTCGAGCAAGGTGAGAGGTTCCTGAACGTTGGAGATGGAAGACCAGTTCTAGTTCTAGCATTAGAAATCTTGAAACTTGTATTTGAATCCCATATCGTTGTTCTGAATGATTGTCATTTCTGTCCCAGTTTCTTTTTAAATATCATTTCTGTAGGCCTTCTGGCCAAAAATAATTATAAAATTTCAATAAAGAAATAAATTTGTAATATCATTGAGAATGGTGTTACTATTTTTTGTGGACATTTGAACAATGGTGTGTATATGTTATCACAACCTGTTAATGTAGTCTATTCAACTGGCAAGCACCCTAGATTAGATAGTGTGTCAGATATCTACTTATGGCACTGTAGGCTAGGTCATATAAACAAGAACAGAATAAACAGGTTGACTCAAGAGGGAATCCTCGAAGTAAGTGATTGTGAATCACTTCTAACCTGTGAGTCCTGTCTTCTTGGTAAAATGACCAAGTCACCTTTTACTGGAAAAGGTGAGAGAGCTACTGAGCTCTTGAGCCTAGTACATACTGATGTATGTGCGCCCATGAGCACCAGTGCTAGAGGTGGATATTTCTACGTCATAACTTTCACGGATGACCTATCCCGATATGGATATGTCTATCTGATGAAACATAAGTCGGATTCATTTGAAATGTTCAAACGATTCCGAAGTGAAGTAGAAAAACAAACTGGGAAGAGTATTAAAACTCTTCGATCTGATCGAGGAGGAGAATACCTTTCTAGTGAATTTCTCACATATCTAGGAGAGAATGGGATTCTCTCTCAATGGACTCCTCCAGGAACACCACAGCATAATGGTGTGTTTGAAAGGAGGAATCAGATTTTGTTAGACATGGTCTGATCTATGATGGGTTTTTGCTAGCTTGCTGATATCCTTCTGGGGATATACACTCGAATCGGTCTGTTATCTGTTAAATAGGATTTCAAGTAAGTCTGTAATTAAGACTCCATATGAGATATGGACAGGGCGTAAGCCAGTACTTTCACACCTTAGGGTCTGGGGGTGCCCGGCCTATGTCAAACGATTAGTCACAGACAAACTTGGACCTAGGTCTGACAAATGCTCATTCATAGGGTACCCCAAAGAGGCAAAAGGATATTTTTTCTACCATGCTGATGAACAAAAGGTGTTCGTCAGCCTTAAGGCAATCTTTTTAGAAAAGAAGTTCCTTGGTGAAGGAACCGTTGCCTCTAAGGTTGAACTTGATGAAGTTCAACAGGTAGAAGGACCGACACCAATAGCTGAACCTGAGTCGGATATGATTAGATCAGATCCGGAGCCCAATATACCTGTACCATTAAGGCGATCCGGTAGAGTACCGCGTCAGCCGGACAGATACTATGGTTTCTTGGTCCGGGATGGTGATCCCATCGAACTTGATAAGAATAATGAGGATCCGATCACCTATATGGATGCTATGCAGAGATCTGATTCTGAGAAATGGCTTGAAGCCATGAAATCCAAAATGGAGTCCATGAAGGTCAACGATGTATGGACATTGGTTGACCCACCTGAAGGGGTTAAACCCATTGGATGTAAATGGGTCTTCAAAAGGAAGAGGGGCGCAGACGGAAAGGTGAAGACCTATAAAGCCCGTCTGGTTGCCAAGGGGTATCGTCAACGTTATGGTATTGACTATGACGAGATATTTTCTCCTGTGGCAATGCTCAAATCTATTCGGATAATGCTTGCAATAGCTGCCCATCTAGATTATGAGATCTGGCAGATGGATGTAAAGATAGCTTTTCTTAATGGAGAGCTGACGGAAGAGGTGTATATGATACAACCTGAGGGGTTTACATCCACAGATGAGTCCAAGGTGTGCAAGCTTCAGAGATCCATTTATGGATTGAAGCAAGCTTCTCGGAGTTGAAACATGCGTTTTGATAAGGTGATCAAAACGTATGGCTTCATTAAGAATGGAGAAGAGCCCTGCATCTATAAATAGGCAAATGGTCCAGTTGTGGTATTCCTTATCTTGTACGTGGATGACATTCTCTTAATCGGGAATGACATCCCCGCACTACAGGGAATAAAAATTTGGTTGTCATCACAATTCTCCATGAAGGACTTGGGTGAAGCATCCTACATCCTAGGGATGAAGATCTATAGGGATAGATCTAAAAGGATGCTTGGGTTATCCCAGTCCATGTACATAGATACTGTGCTGAAGAGGTTCAGCATGGAGAATTCCAAGAAGGGCTATCTACCGATAGGCCAAGGAATTTCTCTCTCTAAGAAGGATTGTCCGACAACTCCTGAAGAGAGAGAGCGTATGAGTAGAGTCCCATATGCTTCAGCCGTGGGATCTATCATGTACGCCATGACATGTACAAGACCAGATGTGGCATACTCACTAGGAGTAGTGAGTAGATACCAATCTGATCCTGGAGAAAACCACTGGAAAGTGGTTAAAGCCATCCTTAAGTATTTGAGAAATACTAAGGACCAATGGTTGGTTTATGGCGAGTCAGATCTGAAACTTGTGGGGTTCACAGACTCCAGCTTTCAATCTGACCATGATGATAGCAGGAGTGTGTCGGGTTATATCTTTACTCTGAATGGTGGAGCCATCTGCTGGAAGAGTTCCAAGTAGCATACTGTGGCGGACTCTGTTTGTGAAGCGGAGTACATCGCAGCATCGGATGCCGCGAAGGAAGCTGTGTGGCTGAGGAAATTCATCAATGAGCTCGTAGTAGCACCCTCCCTCGATGGTCCAGTCCTGCTCTACTGCGATAGTACTGGTGCCATAGCTCAGGTGAAGGAACCCAAAGCACATCAGCGGATGAAGCACATCTTGCGCTGCTTCCACCTGGTCCGAGAGATCGTGGATCAAGGTGACGTCGACCTTCAGAAGATCGATTGAAAGGAGAACCTAGCTGACCCCTTCACTAAAGCCCTGGCAATAAAGGAGTTCGACAACCACAAGTCAAAGATGGGTATTAGATACTGTGCCGAGTGGCTTTAGGACAAGTGGGAGTTGTTGGGAAATGTGTCCCAAAAAGCCAATCGTCAAGTTGTTGACGGTTGAGCGACCAAGTATTGTAATTGATTTGTTAATAAATAAAATATATTTGGCATCTTCATCATAAGCTTTCATCTTCTAATAAACTCCGTTGTTATGATGAAGTCCTTAGGACTATTTAGGTTCGATAAAGAGAGGATTTATCGATTAGTCCTTAAAATTGTTCACGACCAAATGATAGGCTGTTAATAAGGACAACAGCTTCTATTGAGCATAGGTCGCTGTAGGCCATATGGGTTGGTTGTCCTCTTAACCAAAGAGTGTGGAGACACTGGTATGGCATACAGGTGAGATGTAAGGGTACATCGTCATTGAACGTGACCAACTCCAGAGCATTCTGCTGTCGAGAATGTCTCTGATGGGATATAGGTATAAGTGTCCCTTAGACTTGAGATCACCTCAGTGACTTGCAAGCAACTCACTGTGCTTTGGTACCGGACTAACTGAATTTCTAATTCAGGGATGGAAGGGTTCTGGGCACAGTCAAGTACTTGCGAAGTCAGAGTGTGATCGAGATGGGATTGACCACTCCAAGAGTTGGAGAAGAATGAGTCGCTGTATTTCAATTTAGCAAAACCTTGGCCAGGGTAATCCATCAGATGGATTTGATATTTTGAAATATAATGTGGACAACCTGATTAGAGTTGATAGTTGAGCTCTGGGGTGTCCTATGATCATTTTGGTCAAGGGGATGAATTATATGAAAACTATATCAGCATGGGTTCTAAGGATGTTGTTCTACACATTCGACCTATCCGGACGTCGGGTACCATTGCTAGATGGTCACTTCGATTGGTATAGGAATTTATTTCTATGCTACCGACTTAGGTTCGGACCTATGAGGTCACACACATTAGAGTTCATGATCCGATCGGATGGTTGATCAACGATTAAGAATCATTATAGGGTTAAATAATCAATACGATTGACATTTAACCCAGTGCAAGTGTTGCAGGAGGATCGATTAGCAATTTGATTGCTAATTGGCTTAATTTGATTAAGCCAATGGGCTGAGATTAAGTTTAATTAAATATGATTTAATTATATTTAGTTTGGGCTTGATTGGATCAAGTCCAATTGGTTTATTGGATAAGCCAAGTGCAAGGAAAGACTGTTCCTAGTTCAACTAGGACTTGGGTCAATCTAATTTCTAATTTGATTAGAAAATTAAATCAGATTTAAATCTAATTTAATCTGATTAAATTAGGTTCTTAATTAGGTTAAGACCTATTTTAATTGGGTTGATCTAATTTTGATTTGATTTGGTTTGGGAAACCAAATTAAAACAAGTTATGAGACAGAATCCTAGTAGGACTAGGATTCCACCTTGCGTCACATAAACCTTCTCCACGCCCTCTCTCTTATTCAACGCCAATCTCCACTTATTTTGTGCGATAAAAGCCCTCTCCCAGATCTCTCCCACGTTCACAAAAGGTCTCCTCTCTTCTTTCTTACATGGAAGGTGATTTGGATCAAATCTAAAAGGAATAAGTTTGGATTTCAAATTCTATGAGATAGAGTTTTAGAAATCCAAAACTCTTTCAATTTTGCACCGAATTTATCCAAATTTTTTTTGGAATTTTCATGGATTTTAGGGTTTACATTGTACACCCTTTTCTGGTGATCCATGCATGAAAATATGGAGGAGGTGCTCAAGAGTTGGGCGTCCCTTAACTTGCCATGTTTGGATAAGCCTTGACTAGGTGTTTGACCTAGACAAGGACTCTATCATATCTCTCTATATAAGACGTGTTTCTTTATGAAATTTTAAGGAGATATAGATATTTGAGAGCCCTTTCTGTCATCTAAAAATCAGAGAGAAATACCTTTGGGTCGTGGAGATATAAAAGACACAAGTTTGGGTGTCTAGAAAGAAAAACGTGAAGAAGAAGAGGGTCTTCTTCTAGGGTTTTTATTTTCATATCTTTCCTCCTTCCATCTTGAGTTTCCTGAGAGCGTCTCAGATCTGAAACTTCTCCTTCTACTTTGCATCTTTGGAAGAGTCCAAATCAAGAAGAAGGAGGCACCTGATCAACCATCAAAGAAGGATCAGCGCAGTACTAGCATACTGTGCTGATTTCCTGAAGCAGGACTTCTGATCGAGATTCGTGGGCTCGTGTGGATGACTCCTAGAGGCCGGACGCATGTGCGGCTTGCAACATCATCCTTAAGCCCAGATCAGCGAGGTTAGAGGTCTAACTTGCAAGGTAATAGATCTGATCTATTATTTAATACATACATTAGATGTAGCTAGTATAGAAACATGTTGATATGATCAACATGTAGTTCATACTATATTTATATATATTTTAATTTTTGATTTAATGCTATGTAATAATCATGTAATAGGATCTTAGATCTAGGGATTTTTTGATCTTAGAAAATAAATTTTGATTTATTTTAGTCTTCCGCTGTATGATCTTGAAAAAGTTTCAAGATCTAACCCTGAAACCCTAGATCTGGTTCCTTCACTGAACCCAAATCTCTTCACTAAATATTAAGTCTACTGATCTTTCATTGTTGTAAAGATGCGGGTGCCTTTTTTGATGTTGACCATTCTCGACTAGTTACAATGGTTCGGCTATATCGAAAAGGCACAAGATACCCCAAGGTAAAGATGGGGTTGGATCTAATAACTATTAGGTGAGGGACCCAATGACGGCTTTGCCCTCACTGATGAACGATGGGTCAGACTTAACTAAGGAATGTGCCAATAACTATTAGGTGAGGCCACAGGACTTAGAGACCAAATCACTGCAATATGATTGGAGAAGCATCTAGATAAAGAGTTGTTCACACATTGATATATGTGTCACCAATAACTATTAGATGAGGCACCGTACATCGATGGGATCGCAGCACCCACTAGAACTATTTATCGCTTTAAGATTTTTGTTTCTCCACCTGAAGAGTGTGAGAGACTCAAAAAATTAGTGGGAGCCTTTTGTTTATTTTTAAAGTTCCTAGAATAAACTATTATAAGGATAATCATCTAATTAAATCATTACTCTCTATGATCAATCCTTCAGCTTCCAACACTCTAGCCGAATCTTAGATATTAACCACCTAACCAAAATCAATTACACATTCTGGCTCAAAAATCTAAGAATAGATTTTAGCTTTTAGAAATTAAACCATGTTCTTAATCAGGTTAACCCAATGTCAGCAGCTCATCCAATCCATAGTCAATGAGCTATACTTGACAAATGGTTGGACATTGACAATTAGATTAAGTGCTATAAATTGGATTCCATAGTCCATGAGATCCAATATATGCATAAAGACATGTAGACTGCCAATGACATGTTGATTCTTCTACAATAGTTGTGAGATGATCAGAGTTGCACAATACATGAGATGCATGATGGGCAGTTTGTCCATGATCGATGATCAAGGATATTGAAGAGCTCGAAAAGCTCGACATGACTATGCATAAAAAATTACTAATGAATTTGATCCTGTAATTTTTGATTCATACGGATAGTTTATGAAACTATTATATGAATAAATATTATAGCACCTTAATGAATTGATCGATATGCTGGTAACTAAGAGATTTAGTTCAGAGGTACATACCTGGAGAACCTAAAGAAATATTGACACGCTTTTGGAAAGTATGTCAAATTGCTTAAAATTAATCTTATAATTTTTTCTTTTTCATTAGATTCTAGTGCATATTATGCACTTTAACATAAGATCTAAGGAAAGAAGAGGATCGAGGTAAGGTGAAGTGACTCTTTTGAGTCGGCAATTATGCAAAAATTACACTGAGGCTGTGAGCACCTAATCTTGATGATTATCATTTAAATTTAATTTTTGTCATTTGCATGGTGTGATGTATTTGTAAAAAAAAATTGAGCAAAACAGTGAATGCCATTGGGTCTGAAAAATTCAGAACCAGATAACTTGAAGTATATAGATGGTTCTTTAGGCTAGGTCATATATGAAAAGAAATAATTTACTGATCAGAGATAATAGACCTTTGAGCTCATTGACTGTTAAGTCATATCTAGTCTATGAATTATCACTTTGAAGATTAATGATCAAGGTGTCTGTTGGTGCAAAAATCTGCCAGCGTCGGAGAAGCTGGAGTCGAGGGAGTCGTGGTCGCCATCGGGACCTGCAAAAGAAGTCTAAACCAGAGTTGGGGTTAATCTGGCAAGACCCTCCGATGCTCAAGTCAGTTCTCTGCCTCAACAAGAATGGAGTGCTCGAATAGAAATTTTAGCAAAGTTTTTGGGATAGAAATTAGAGCTTAGAGAATAATGTATCTAGGGTCCCCCCTTTTATAGGCGGAGGGTGAACGGACTGATAGTGATGTTTGTAGCCACCTGGCCATGGGCTGCTCGGGGTCAGGAGGAGTTTGTTGTGAAGAGTAGTGGAGTGGAATCGTGGCCATCACCGGGACCTGCCACGTGGAGTCTATCGCAGGGAGTGGAGTGGCGTCCGTTGTCGCGACTTGCTAGAGGGTGGAGGAACCGCGCGGTATCCATCGCATGAAGTGGAGCAAAATCATGGCCATTATTGTGGTCTGCCAGGGAGTGATGGAGCCGCGTGGAATCCATCACAGGAAGTGGAGCAGAGTCGTGGCCGTTACTACATCCTGTCAGGGAGTGATGGAGCCGTGCGGAATCCGTTGCAAGAAGTGGAGCAGAGTCGTGGCCGTTACTGCGGCCTGCCAGGGGGTCCAGGCCTGTCGATCGAAGTTCGGTTGGGGTGTCTGGCGGAGAGAGGTGGCTAGCTACCCATCTGAGAGGAGCTCGGATGCTGCAAATCCTGTTGGGTGCCTTGGGCATTAAGGCGGCATGCGAGGACCACTTGTCGTAGAAGCTCGGTCAGAGGCTTCCCACAGGCGTAGCCCAGTTTCGCACAGACTTTGGCAGAGGGCTGACCGACGGTGGATGTCGGATGGTGCTGGAGAGGTTCATCCACTGGAGGGGTCCAGCTACTGGATTTTATGAGCATGGTATTTGCCCGCTTATAGAAGTTCGATCGGAGTCCGGTCTCCGTAGAAGCCCGGATGGGGATCATTTGTCGAGGAGTCTCGGCAAAGGCCTGTCTGCAACAGAAATCTGAAAGGAATTCATTTATAATGGAAGCTCGGGTGAAGGCTTACGGTGGGAATCTAGCACGGACCGCTCATGGTAGAAATTTGAAGTAGATCATTTGCAGCGAAAACTTAGAGTGGGTTGCTTGCAGTAGGAGCTCGGAGTCCGGCTCCCGTAGGAGTCCGGATGAAGTCTTCCTGCAGTCGAAGTCGGGGACGAAGTCTGGCTCCCGTAGGAGTCTGGATGAAGTCTTCCTATAGCCGGAGTTGGGGATGAACTCCGACTCCCGTAGGAGTCCGGACGAAGTCTTCCTGCAGCCGGAGTCGGGGACGAGGTCCGGCTCCCGTAGGAGTCCGAGCAAAGTCTACCTGCAATTGAAGTCGGGGGTGAAGTCTGGCTCCCGTAGGAGTCCGGGCAAAGTCTACCTGCAATTGAAGTCGGGGGTGAAGTCTGGCTCCCGTAGGAGTCCGGACGAAGTCTACCTGCAATTGAAGTCGGGGGTGAAGTCCGGCTCCCGTAAGAGTCCGGGCGAAGTCTACCTGTAATTGAAGTCGGGGATGAAGTCCGGCTCCCGTAGGAGTCCGGATGAAGTCTACCTGCAATTGAAGTCGGGGATGAAGTCCGGCTCCCGTAGGAGTCCGGACGAAGTCCACCTGCAATTGAAGTCGGGGATGAAGTCCGGCTCCCGTATGAGTCCGGACGAAGTCCACCTGCAATTGAAGTCGGGGATGAAGTCCGGCCCTCGTAGGATTCCGGATGAAGTCTTCCTGCAGCCAAAGTCAGAGACGAAGTCTGGCTCCCGTAGGAGTCCGAACGAAGTCTACCTGCAATTGAAGTCGGGGATGAAGTCCGGCTCCCGTAGGAGTCCGGACGAAGTCCACCTGCAATTGCAGTCGGAGATGAAGTCCAGCTCCCATAGGAGTCCGGACGAAGTCTACCTGCAATTGAAGTCGGGGATGAAGTCCGACTCCCGTAGGAGTCCGGGCGAAGTCTACCTGCAATTGAAGTCGGGGATGAAGTCCAGCTCTCGTAGGAGTCTGGATGAAGTCTTCCTGCAGCCGGAGTCAGGGACGTAGTCCGGCTCCCGTAGGAGTCCGGATGAAGTCTACCTACAATTGAAGTCGGGGATGAAGTCCGGCTCCCGTAGGAGTCCGGACGAAGTCTAGAAGGTGGTCGATCATCATGGAAACTTGGGTGGAGTCCGTCCGTCGTGAAGAATCCGATCGACGCTGGTGGAGGGCTTATCCGTCGACAAAACTTGGGAGTGTTGTGGAGGCTCGGCTACTAGAGAGGTTCAGAGAGATGCCGCCGAAGGTCGGATGTCGGTAGAATCCCCGGAGGGTCACTCCTGTCACGAACTTCGACTGGAGGGTATTTTATACCCAACACCAGTTCTCCTACTTCCGAGTTCGAGTTTCGAATGAAGGAAGTATAGAGAAATTTTCATAGCCGATGTTGTCCCCTTGAATCTTGTGCACGATCGCCCTCAGATATTCTGGAATTTAATGCGCGCGTGTTGGAGTCTTTTCAAATCAGGGCGATCCGAAGGGACCTTTCGAAATTCCCGCTGGAGCGTTGGCCCAGGTATGGCACAGCAATGGCTCTGTCAGCTGTCAGCCACTTTTAGCCACCTGCGGTGGCGAGTGGGACACGTGGCGAGCGTGGGTCGGCCTGAGGAGATCTGCGATCATTATAGCGTCAGATCCCAGGGTCTATTTAAACCCGCCTTTCCGCCTTCAGGAGTCTCATTCTGTGTGAGAGTTCTGTCAGTGTCTGCCTTCTTTCCAAGAGCTCTGACCCTCTTTGGCATCCACCTTGGCCCTATGCATTCTTCGAGTCATCCCTATCCTCGCCCCTCTACATCCTTCGGAGCAATCTAGGTTAGTCCCGAAACTTTCGTTTCTCTTCTTGCCATCTAGGTGCCCTTTCTCCTCCATTTTTCTTCTGTCGCATTCCTCTGGTTTGGTCCCCCGCAAACCTTTCACCTCTTGTCCTACCTGATTTCTCCAAGATCTTTAGGGTCTTTGTTTGAAATGTCCTCCGGCACCTCCACCTCTAGTGGTTCCAGGAGTTCGTCCGCCTCAGCCCCCCAGAACCCCCACACTTTGGACGAACCCACATCTAGGGTTGGGCCTCGCCCGATTTTTGCATCGGGTGCCATTCCCTGTTCCCTGACTCTGGATGAACTTTTACTGATAAGGGTTCAGTATGGAGTTCCTCCGGAGTACGATCTGGAGCTTCTGGTCCCGCCGACCGGGCTAGCACCCCCCCACCTGGCTGTTTCTGCCTGTATCAGGAGGCCTTCCATGCTGGACTCCGGCTTCCGCTTCCGCCCTTCATCGTCGCCCTCTTCCATTTTTTAGACATTTCTTTAGCTTCGGTTGTGCTGAATTCCTTTAGGTTTTTGATAGGGTTCCTCTCCCTTTGCCATGTAGTCGAAGTTCAGCCATCTCTTTTTTTGTTTAGGTATTTTTATACCTTCAAGCGCCACCCCTCGGCGAAGGACTGGTGGTATTTCTCCCCCCAGTTTGGCAAAAAGGGGTTGTTGAAAGGTGCTCCCTATTCAATCCACAACTGGAAGGGGAAGTACCACTTCGTCCAATGCCCGACCTTGAGGCTGGGATTGCCCCCTTGGGGCTCCTTTTGTCCTTCGTCCCTCTAAGTGTCTTCTTTTGCCGCTTGTCTGTTTGTTGTCGCCATTGTTGTTGTCGTTGTTGTTTTTGTTGTTGTTTTTTTTTTCGGTCTTTCAGGCTCTGTAACGCACATTTTGCTAATGAAATGAAAAGGTCTTTGTTACCTTACCCATACGTCATGTTGAATTGTCGTGCGTCGGACTTCTTTCATTTTTGTCCCGTACGATGTCGATGTTGTTCGAAGGTTCTTGTTCATCTTTGTATTAGGTCGTCATTACCGAGTTTCTTGTGCTTTTGATTGGTTCGACGTCGACATCGCTTGGAGGTTTCTAGCCATCGTCGTGTCGATTTGTCTTTTGTTCGCGACTGTAGATCTTACTTTCTCTTCCTCTCTCTTCATAGAGAAAAGGTCCTTTGTTCTTTTAGTGTAGTTCGGCCTCCATTTTTCGTTGGGGTAGCCCACCGCTGTTCCTTCACATTTCCCTCCTTCTTCTTTTTTTTCTTTTTTTTTTTAGGAAGGGGTCTCCCTAGCTTTTTATGGAGTCACGGTAGCGTAGAAGGGTCGCCGAGAAGATTTTCTTCTTTCTTGCTGGGTCTCGAATGGCCAGACCTTAATTGGTGTCGAGACGAGGTTCTTCTCCTATTTCTGATGTGATAGGTTTCAGCTCAGATTAGGACGAGGTTCTCCTTCTGTTCCTAACGGGGCTGTGGGGGCACATATGGGTGCTGTATAGCCTCTCCCCCCATCCGATCTACAAACAACCGGACCTTCGACCTTGCTTATGTTAGGGCGAGGTTCTCCTCCTGTCCCTAACATGGCTGTGGGGGCACATATGGATGCTGTATGGCCTCTCCCCCTATCCGGTCTATGAATAATCGGGCCTTCGACCTTGCTCATGTTAGGGGAGGTTCTCCTCCTGTCCCCAACATGGCTGTGGGGGCGTATATGGGTGCTGTACGGCCTCTCCCCCCATCCAGTCTATAAATAACCGGGCCTTCGATCTTGCTCATGTTAGGGCGAGGTTCTCCTCCTATCCCTAACACGGCTGTGGGGGTGCATATGGGTGCTGTATGGCCTCTCCCCCCATCCGGTCTATAAATAATCGGGCCTTCGACCTTGCTCATATTAGGGCGAGGTTTTCCTCCTGTCCCTAACATGGCTGTGGGGGTGCATATGGGCGCTGTATGGCCTCTCCCCCCATCCGATCTACAAATAATCGAGCCTTCGACCTTGCCCACATTGGGGTTTGTTTTTGTTGTCCGATGGGGTCGTCTCCTGTCGTTACAAGTCTATGCCAAAAAGGAAAAGATGTGCAAGTCTGAAAGAAATCTTGATTTAAAGCGGGATCGTTCGCAATACATTTACAAGTTTTCAAACTCTAGGGCTGTGGAAGGTCTGCTTCCTGTCAAGGTCCTCCAGAGATGGAGTTGATGATCCCAATTGGAGGCCGATCTCCAGACTGCTCTTCCCTTCTTGGCGGCTCAGGCTGCAGCAGGGCCCTTAGCCGATCTTCTCTACCATCAGGCCGGCATCGAATGAACCTATCGAGTCGATCTCATCGGATGAGCTCCTCGATCTCATCTCGGAGCTGGATGCATTCCTCCGTGTCGTGACCGTGGTCACGATGGTAGAGGCAGAACTTGTTAGGATTGCATTTCCCGGGGTGCGTGCGCATCCTCTCTGGCCTTGGGAGCTGCTCTCTGACCTCCATCAGCACCTGAGTTTTTGATGCATTGAGGGGGGCATAGCTGCGAAATCTTCCTGGGGGAGAGCCCCGTCGAGCCCGGCGCTCCAGGCTTCCCTACCTGTGTGCGAGCTTCTCTCGGCCCTTTTTCGACTGTGGGCTTACTCGAGTCTCCCGCTTGCCGCTCTCTCATGGTCTCCTCATCCTTCATTTTGAAGGCTTCTTCCACTCGGGCGTACCCTTCGGCCCGAGCCAACAGGTCAGCAAAATCCCTAGGGTACTTCTTTTTCAGGGAGAATAAAAGGTCGTTCTTCTGAAGGCTGCCTTTCAGGGCAGCCATCGCTATCGATTGATCCAAGTTCCAGACCTCCAACATGACGACATTGAAACGGTTGATGTAGGCCCAAATGGACTCACCCTCCCTCTGCTTGATGTTGATGAGGAACTCCGAACCCTTTCGGGGATGTCGACTGCTAACAAAATGAGCCACAAACTGGTGGCTCATCTGATCAAAGAAAAAGATGGTACCCGGCTTCAGCATCGAGTATCAGTTTCTTACCGCTCCCTTCAAGATGGATGGGAAGGCTCAGCATAGAATGGCGTCGGGCGCGCCATGAAGCAGCATCATTGTCCGGAAGGCTTTCAGGTGGTCAACTGGGTCCGAAGTCTCGTCGTAGCTTTCAAATTGAGGGAGTTTGAAGATCGGCGGGATCGGTTCCTGCATGATCATTCGAGAAAAGGGAGGGTCAGTACAAATATCCTCACCATAAGCGGGGGGAGCGTGGCGGAGTTCTTCGATCCGCCGGTTCATCTCCTGGAACCTTCGGTCTAGGAAATCTTCTCGATTACGGATCTCAAGGGTCTTCTGGCAGAATGGAGGTAGAGATCTTCCAGGGGTGGAATCGTGATCTGACTGAGGGCTCTCCACCCTCGGATTCATCTTTTCGGGAAAGATGGGGCGGCTGGCCCAAGTGGCCCATCCTACCATCGGATTTTGGAGTTCTGGTGACGCTCTCTCCAGTCGCACTGATGCCTGCAGCTACTGCTGCAGTTGTATGGCTTGCACAGCTTCAGTGAGGCCTCTGACCTGCTGCACCAGTAGGTCGAATTGCTCCGCACCAACCACCATTGCCGGAGGAGGGGGAGGAGGTTGGAAAACTGGAGGTGAGGCCAGAGCCTGAGATCTGGCCACGGAGGCCGTGGATCGCCATGTGGATGCTTTGCGGGGAGGCATCGGGTGAAGACCTAGTGGGGGAAGGAGGAGAGGACGTCGAAAAAGATGACCGAAGGCGGTCCCATTGAGTGCTCCTTTAAGAACAAGGGTACTGCGAAGACACAGCCCCTTCCTCTAGCACCAATCCTGTTGGTGCAAAAATCCACCCGCTCGGAGAAGCTGGAGTCGAGGGAGTCGCCGTCGCCGTCGGGACCTGCAAAAGAAGTCTAAACCGAAGTTGGGGTTGCTCCGGCAAGACCCTCCGATGCTCAAGTCAGTTCAACAAGAATGGAGTGCTCGAACGAAAATTTTAACAGAGTTTTTGGGATAGAAATTAGAGCTTAGAGAATAACGTATCTGGGGTCCCCCTTTTATAGGCGGAGGGCGCAACGGACTGATAGCGATGTTTGTAGCCGTTTGGCTGTGGGCCGCTCGGGGTCAGGAGGAGTTTGTTGTGAAGAGTAGTGGAGTGGAATCGTGGCCATCACCGGGACCTGCCACGTGGAGTCTGTCGCAAGGAGTGGAGTGGCGTCCGTTATCACGACTTGCCAGAGGGTGGAGGAACCGTGCGGTATCCGTCGCAGGAAGTGGAGCAGAATCATGGCCATTATTGTGGTCTGCTAGGGAGTGATGGAGCCGCACGGAATCCATCGCAGGAAGTGGAGCAGAGTCGTGGCCATTACTGCGGCCTGCTAGGGGGTCCAGGCCTGTCGGTCGAAGTTCGGTTGGGGTGTCTGGCGGAGAGAGGTGGCTAGCTACCCATCTGAGAGGAGCTCGATGCTGCAAATCCTGTTGGGTGCCTTGGGTGTTAAGGTGGCAGGCGAGGACCACTTGCCGTAGGAGCTCGGTCAGAGGCTTCCCGCAGGCGTAGCCCGGTTTCGTGCAGACTTTGGCAGAGGGCCGACCGACGGTGGATGTCGGATGGTGCTGGAGAGATTCGTCCGCTGGAGGGGTCCAGCTACTGGATTCTGTGAGCACGGCATTTGCCCGCTTATAGAAGTTCGATCGGAGTCCGGTCTCCGTAGAAGCTCGGATGGGGATCATTTGTCGAGGAGTCTTGGCCAAGGCCTATCTGCAACAGAAATTCGAGAGGAATTCATCCATAATGGAAGCTCGGGTGAAGGCTTACGGTGTGAATCTGGCACGGACCGCTCGTGGTAGAAATTTGAAGTAGATCGTTTGCAGCGAAAACTCAGAGTGGGTCGCTTGCAGTAGGAGCTCGGAGTCTGGCTCCCATAGGAGTCCGGACGAAGTCTTCCTGCAGTCGAAGTCGGAGATGAAGTCCGGCTCCCGTAGAAGTCCGGACGAAGTCTTCCTACAGTCGAAGTCGGGGATGAAGTCCGACTCCCGTAGGAGTCCGGACGAAGTCTTCCTACAGTCAGAGTCGGGGATGAAGTCTAGCTCCCGTAGGAGTCCGGACGAAGTCTTCCTACAGCCAGAGTCGGGGATGAGGTCCGGCTCCCATAGGAGTCCGGGTGAAGTCTACCTGCAATTGATGTCGGGGGCAAAGTCCAGCTCCCGTAGGAGTCTGGGCGAAGTCTACCTGCAATTGAAGTCGGGGGCGAAGTCCGGCTCCCGTAGGAGTCCGAACGAAGTCTACCTGCAATTGAAGTCGGGGGTGAAGTCCGGCTCCCATAGGAGTCCGGGTGAAGTCTACCTGCAATTGAAGTAGGGGATGAAGTCCGGCTCCCGTAGGAGTCCGGACGAAGTCCACCTGCAATTGAAGTCGGGGATGAAGTCCGGCTCCCGTAGGAGTCCGGATGAAGTCTACCTGTAATTGAAGTCAGGGATGAAGTCCGGCTCTCGTAGGAGTCCGGACGAAGTCTTCCTGCAGTCGGAGTCGAGGATGAAGTCCGACTCTCGTAGGACTCTGGATGAAGTCTACCTGCAATTGAAGTCGGGGATGAAGTCCGACTCCCATAGGAGTCCGGATGAAGTCTACCTGCAATTAAAGTCAGGGACGAAGTTTGACTCCCGTAGGAGTCCGGACGAAGTCCACCTGCAATTGAAGTCGGGGATGAAGTCCGGCTCCCGTAGGAGTCCGGACGAAGTCTATCTGCAATTGAAGTCGGGGACGAAGTCCGGCTCCCGTAGGAGTTCGGACGAAGTCCACCTGCAATTGAAGTCGGGGATGAAGTCCGGCTCCCGTAGGAGTCCGGACGAAGTCTACCTGCAATTGAAGTCGGGGATGAAGTCCGGCTCTCATAGGAGTCCGGATGAAGTCCGGCTCTCGTAGGAGTCCGGATGAAGTCTTCCTACAGCTGGAGTCGGGGACGAAGTCCGGCTCCTGTAGGAGTCCGGACGAAGTCTACCTGCAATTGAAGTCAGAGATGAAGTCTAGCTCCCGTAGGAGTCCGGATGAAGTTTAGAAGGTGGTCGATCATCGTGGAAACTTGGGTGGAGTCCGTCCGTCACGAAGAATCCGGTCGACGCTGGTGGGGGGCTTATCCGTCGGCAAAACTTGAGAGTGTTGCAGAGGCTCGGCCTCTAGAGAGGTTCGGAGAGATGCCGCCGAAGGTCGAAAGTCGGTAGAATCCCCAGAGGGTCACTCCTGTCACGAACTTCGACTGGGGGTATTTTATACCCAACAGTGTCCTTTATGGGTTAAAGGACTAGGACCACTGAGATACTTATCTTAATACACATATGATGTGTATGGCCCATTTGATGAGCCAGACTAGGAGGATATCACTACTTCATCACCTTTATCGATGATCAGTCATGGTATAGGTATATATGTGAGACACAAATCTGAAAGACTTTAAAAGGTTCAAAGAATTTAGATGTGATGTAGAAAACATAAATCAAAAAAAATTTAAAAGTACTTCGATCAGATCGAAGATGCAATACCAAATAGAAAATTTATCGATTATCTAAAGAAAATAGCACAGTGTCATGATGGAATTCTCCTTGTACACCTCAACTCAATGATGTATTTGTGAGAAGCAATGACACTATATGAGATATAGTCTAGTCCATCATGAATATGACTAGCTCAATTATTGTTTCTTTAGGAACAAGATTTAATTTCTAAAATTTAAATTAGGTTTCCTCTAAAGTTGGTTTTATCGCACCATATGAGATATAATATGGTGGACATGTTAGAGGATAGGTCTATGAGAACTCGTTTATAGGGTATCCCAAAAGGTGTTTGGGATATCACTTTCCTTTCTCAGTGGTTCACAATATGATTGTGAGCAATCATACTATTTTTTGAAAATAGTAGGAGGATGAACTCAAAGAGAAAGTCTCTAAAGAACAACGAGTCACAAGACCTATACAATCAATTTAAGATGAGTCAGTATATGTAGTACTTCCTCCACCTTGTTGATCAAGTAGGATCTTCTATCTTTTAGAAAGATACTTGATATTCTTACAAAGGATTCAGAGAAAGTATTTCTCGAGTGAGATTGGGAACATAGGGATGATCCCAAAAACCTACAAGTCATGATATGAGGAATCATGTAGTTACATGAAGATTAGTGAGAGGATTCCATGCTGACATCGATTATGATGTGGTTATATATAGAATTTTCTTTTCAAAGACCTAGGTCAAGCATTCTGAAAATAAAAGATCTATAGAGATAGATCCTAAAAGGATGTTTGATTTTCACAGATAAGTACATAGAAGAGGTACTGAAAGGGTTCAGTATTGAAACCTTCAAGAGGGATTCATTATCCTCTTGGGCCTAGGTGTATGCCATGCTATGTATTCATCTTGCTATATCTTGCTGTGAAAGTCATGAGCAGTTATTAGTTGAATCCAGATTGGGAGCATTAGATTACTATGAAAATATTCCTCAGTACTTGAGAAGCACTAAGGAATTATTCTTCATCTTTAAAGAAGGGATAGAGCTAAGAGTGGGAGGATACGCTAATACTGATGGTAAAATATCTACATCAGTATGTATTCTTAAGTTATATTGATTTGATTTATTGGAAGGATTTCAAATAATCGATCAGTGAAAGTTGAATATGCTACAGATGTGCAAGATGCATTCTGATTCTTATGATAGTTGCATACTTAGATGTCATACCATTAGATGCTATGACATTGTACTACAAAGATAATGTTCCATAGCCCTCGCTAAGGAGCCAAGGTCTCACCAGAAGTCCATGCACATAGAGCAGGGATATACGCAATTACCTCCAGTAGAAATACATGGAGGTTAGGAGAGTAAACTCCACATGGAATGTGATAGGCCCAAGTCACTTAGCCAGCTAAACACCAAAGTCTGTATTCAGAAGATAGAGCTCAAGTATATGGTAGATTGCTTTAGTACAAGTGACAGTTTGTTGAATGTATGCCCTAGAAGCCAATCTTGACTGACATATATTTTTTTCTAGGGTATATTTTGTACTTGTTGGGCAGTCTTAATATGTTTATGTATCCATAATTTATTCTAAAAATTAATAAAGATAATTTTGTATATTCTCAAAGTGTTGAGAATTTGAGACATACATCATTAGTGGTTAATTTCTAAATACTTTCGATCAAAAGATCATCATGGAGGACAGTGATCAATCCATTCGAGATCGATGTACGGATCACCTTCCTTTAGGGTAGATAAGTTTCGAGTCTGTGGTATAGAGACACTAGGGTGAGAGTGTAGATGGTTGTTAGAGAACAACTTGCACTGAACGTGACCAACATGAGAAACCACTTGGATGTCTACTCACTCGTCAGTGGTCTTCTCGATGTTGTAGTGGTGTGATTGATCCTTTGACCTGTGGTGTGTTGGCTATTCACAGTGAGGCTACATAGTTTGACTGCACGTTCTCTTAGTACCTAGTCATATGGGTCCTTGCTGTGTATGTTGGCTATGTAGGTTCAGGTTCACTATTTGGAGTAGGATGCACCTAGATGGAATCTATCGATCTTGGTAGAAAAGAAGAAGTCCTATGTGATTCATAAGATTGAGTTTAAAAAATCTTTGGTCAGAGTACGTGTGAATATTGAAAAAGAGTTTTCATGAGATTCACAAATAAACTCGAGTCGAGCCAATCTAGCATATGACTGACCATGGGGTTTGACGAGTTCTCCATGACCTCCGTCAAGTCAAAACTCTTGATAGAGGGAGTGTATCACATGATAACTGCATCTAGGGTTTCACTTTTCTGTTCTGCTGGATTATCACCATATGTTGCTAGACATCACTGGTGGATCGTGAGAACTTACAAAGATTATTTTCGGATCAACAATCTTTGTTGAGGTGAGTTGGAATCGTTTCAGCCCATCGAAAAGAGTTTTGATGATACTATGATGGAGATCACAGTATGTCTCACTACTAGATAGAATAGAACCTGAGGAGACATACACAAAAGAAGCATGACTTGATCAATGGCTTGGATCATATTTGAATTATCAATTGGATTAATATTTTGAATATTAGAAACTGCTCATTTGTAAGCATTACGATTTTGACAGCTGCTAATTATTAACATAGAGACTTAATTATAAATGTTGTAATTTTTTGAGATTGATTAAATTATAAATTAAGTTTTAATTAATTTAAATTAAATTTAATTTAATTATATTTAATTTAATTTAATATTAATTGGGTTCAATTATCCAAATCATATTTGGATTTCAATCCTGATTGGATTAGGCTTGACAGTCTTTTCAAATTTGGCTTATTTCGGACTCGATTTGAACCTGATTGATACTCTATTTAAACCAGATGAACCATGACTCAAAGAGCCCAAGTTCTTTAAGACTCTCTCTCTAAAAATTATATCAAAAAGAGAAGTGGGGCACTATTTTTCTCATCCTTCTTTCTTCACACGTGTGAAAGGAGAGGGGGCGCCAATAGTTGGTGCCCTGCCTTATCTGGAAGTCTTTTTCATCTAATTTTTTTATTTAAATTTAATTCAAAATAAGATAAAAATCACTCAAATTAAAGCATGAAAGCATTTTTTTATGTGACAAAATAAATTAGAGAAAGAGGGCATGCACTAATTGTTGGTGTGAGACATCTCTCCTTCTTTCTTTCCTTATCTCAACGCACGTCTATCCTTTGATTTGTTTTTGAAAGCCTTGGATTAAAAGAGATGAGATCTCTTGGGTGTTAAGAAGGAGTTATGCATGGGATTTAAGAGGTGGTGCGACAAAAAATTAAAAGAGAACACGTGAAGGGAGGTGGCATGTGTTAGATGCGAGAGGCTTCTTTCTTACATCTTTCTCTCCTCCCCAACGCCTCTTCCTTCCTTCTCCACTTCATGTCCATGCCCAGATCTGATAGAGATTAGATCTAAGAGAGAAAAAGAGAGAGAAGAAAAGAAGAAAAAGAGTTTTTCTTCTCTTTATGATGATCTGGTTTAGATCCCGTTGGATCTACACGAAAGAGTTCGCACAGCATTCTGCTTCATCAAGATCTGGAAGAAGAGATCAAGATCCATGGATGAGGAGAAGATCTACAAAGTGCTAGCACACCAGTGATCTCAATGCTCTGATCAGGTGGCTCTGTGTGGATACCAGTAGAGGTCAGACGCGTACGCGGCTACTGTTGCTCCTTGAATTGATTTTGATGATTACAAAGTATTTGAGGGGATTACTAATGATTCTGACTTGAAAAAAGACTTATTGCATCTCAGGGGCAAAATCATAATTTTGTCAAGACCTGATTCAGAAGCCTCAAGAGCAAGAACTAAAGATGTATAATCTATTGGAAAAAATTTCAATATTTTTGAAAGTGTATTTTGTAAGAAAATCAGGTTTTTATTTTTGAGTCGACCCCATGAGTCGACTCATGGCTTAAAGGGCTGAACGGCATGCTAAAATTTTGGCTGGCACTCTCTGTGAGTCGACCCCATGGATCGATCCCTTGGCATGAGTTGACCCTATGAGTCGACCTCTGCTGCTTTGCAGGCCAAAATTACAGAACAATCTTTTTCTGTTCTATTCCACAGAGGTCGACCCTATGAGTCGACCCCTATGATGAAAAAGTTTTACAACGGCTAGTTTTTAACCCGTTTCAATTGTATTTAATGCTCATTTAATGTGCTCTAACGGTTCTATTTCAGCCTAGATTACTCTCCACCATTATTTGAAATTATATAAAGGAACTTAAAGGAGGAAATCAAAGATAAGAAGAAAGAGAGAAAAATTTTGAAAAAGGTTCTTCAAACATTCTTTTCAACCCTAAGCAAGAGCCCACTTAAAGTATTCAAGAAGCTTTCATTTCAAGTTCACCAACTCCTCAAGAGCTCATTCAAGTCTCCAACCACCTTGAGGAAATCAGAAAGAGCTTCCTTCAAATTGTGTAAAGTGTATTTAATGCCTTAGTCGCTCATTAAAGGAGCTTCTTTTGTATTTCTGTGCTGTTAACTGTAATACTCTTTTTGAGTCATTATTTTTTATTTTAGAAGGATTTCAAAATATGGGAAGGTTGATCCAAACCTTGAATCAGATTGTATTGGGTTGGCTTGTACCTGAGAAATAAGTGGACTAGCTTGGGATAGCTAGAGTCGGAGTTTCCGACAAGTGTATTCAGGTTGAATACAAGTTAGTGGATTGAAATTTTCAAGTAGGACCTTGGAGAGTGGATGTAGGTGCAAGGTTGGCACTGAACCACTATAAATCCTCTTGTTTGTGTTGTGCTTAATTGCTCTCCTTTTAAACTTCTTTATTCTCTTACATTCTTGCATCCAACCATTACCCTTGCATCAATTACACTCTCCTTACTTATCTTGCTATTGTTAAGTATTCTTCATAAGTTGTAAGTTAAGTTTAAATTTTTTAGAAACCCAATTCACACCCCTCCCTCTTAGGTTGCATAGCTGGGCAACAAGTGGTATCAGAGCCTAGTGCTCTAGCCCTACTTTGATTTAATCATCAAAGAGTTAAAGATCTATGGCAACTCAAGTTGGCACTTCTCTAGCTGAGGGACAGTCTACTAACCGACCTCCACTTTTCAATGGGTCAAACTATACCTATTGAAAAGCTTGGATGAAAATCTTCATTCAAGCATTTGACTATGATATGTGGAGTATCATAGTAAACGGCCCTCACACACCCACTAAAATTATTGATGGTGTGGAATCAACCAAATCCGAAAAAGAATAGGATGAGGTTGATAAGAAAATAGCTCAACTAAATGCTAAAGCCATGAATATTTTGTATTGTGCTCTAGATGCTAATGAATTTAATCATATTTCAACATGCATGTCTGCTAAGAAAATATAGGATAGATTAGAAGTAACTCATGAAGGAACCAATCAAGTAAAAGAATCCAAAATTAACATGCTCGTGCATAAATATGAACTTTTTAAAATGAAGCATGATGAATCTATAAATGAAATATTTACTCATTTTACTGATATTATAAATGGTCTGAAAAGTCTTAGTAAGTCTTATTCTAACAGTGACCTCGTAAGGAAGATTCTTAGGTCATTACCAAGAACTTGGGAAGCCAAAGTGACCGCTATCCAAGAAGCCAAGGATCTGAACGTCTACCCTTGGAAGAGCTTCTAGGATCACTGATGACTCATGAGTTGAGCATGAAACAACACCAAGAAGAAGAAGTCAAAATGAAGAGGACAATCGCCATCAAATCCATGGCTCAACTTGAAGAAGAAACTGATGATATAGAAAATGAAGAGCAGGATGAAAAAATGGCTCTCATTACTAGAAGGTTTAAGAAATTTTTGAGAAAAAAAAAAATAAGGAATGAGGAAGAGGCCACCCACAAAAGGAGAATATAGCAAAGAAAAGGATAAGGACCAACCTCTTATTTGCTACGAATGCAAGAAATCAGGACATTTTAAGTCTGAATGCTCACAACTGAAGAAGGGTCCCAAGAAGTACAAGAAGAAGGCCATGATGGCTACTTGGAGTGGAAGTGATGAGTCAAGCTCTGAAGAGGAAGACTCAAATGAACAAGCCAACTTATGTCTTATGGCACATGAAAATGAGGTAAACTCTGAAACTCCTGTTGACTTTACCTTTGAAGAACTTCATGAAGCCTTCTATGATTTAATTGATGAACTAAAGAAGCTAGGGGTAAGGAACAAAGAGTTAAAATCAAAGAATTAATCTTTACTGAAACAAAATGAGAGCATTTCAAATGAAAAATCTATCCTACTTCAAGAAAATCTGAACTTAAAGAATGAAATTGCCAAGCTAAAATCAATAGTTGAAAAATTCACTTTAAGTTCTAATAAACTTAATATGATTCTTGAAAATCAACAAGCTATTTATGATAAGGCTGGTCTTGGTTACAACCCCTTAAAGAAATAAAAGTTTCTAAAAAATATCTATGTAAACTTTTCAAACAATAAGTTTTCAAACATTACTTGTTTCAAATATGGTAAAGTAGGTCACAAGTCATACACTTGTCTCTCTAACAATTTCTTAAATTCTAATGCAAAAAAAATATGGGTTCCAAAAACAACCATTGTGACTAACCAAAAAGGACCCAAGAAAGCTTGGGTACCTAAAGTAAAAACTTGACTTTTGCTTGCAGGTGTGTCTAGCATCCTAAAGAGCAAACCGAAAATGGTATCTTGATAGCGGATGCTCGAGACACATGACTGGTGATGAATCCCAATTCATCACACTTGATGCTAAAAATAGAGGGATGGTCACCTTTGGAGACAATGGCAAAGGAAAGATCGTCGGTATAGGTAACATTGGTATCACTCCCTCCAGATATATTGAAAATATTTTATTAGTAGATGGTTTAAAACATAATTTATTAAGCATCAGTCAATTTTGTGATAAAGGATACAAAGTTATTTTTGAATCTTCTGTATGCATTGTAACTAGTCCTGCTAATGAAGGCATTAAATTTATTGGGCATAGATATGGCAATGTTTATATGGTAGATTTGAATGATCTATCCAAAATAAACATGCAATGCCTAGTATCCTTAAATACCAAGATTAATGAGACTAGTTGGCTTTGGCATCGTAGACTTGCACATATTAGCATGCACTCACTTTCAAAACTCATTAAGAAAGAATTGGTTATTGATTTATCCAAAGTGAACTTTGAAAAGGATAGAATTTGTGATACATGCCAACTAGATAAACAAATAAGAGCTTCATTCAAATTCAAAAATATTGTTTCAACTTTTAGGCCATTAGAACTATTGCATATGGATTTATTTGGACCTACTAGAACTACTAGTCTAGGAGGAAAATGATATGGTTTTGTAATTATTGATGATTTCTATCATTTTACATGGGTTTTCTTTTTGACACACAAGGATGAAATTTTTTAAGTTTTCTCTAAATTTTATCAAAAGTCACAAATGAGAATGGTTTTTCAATTCAAAATATTCAAAGTGATCATGGAACCAAATTTGAAAATCAAGATTTTGAGAAGTTTTGTGATGAAAAAGGAATTGGCCATAATTTTTCAGCACCTAGGACACCCCAACAAAATGAGATAGTAGAAAGAAAAAATAGAACTCTTGAAGAAATGGTCTGTACCATGCTATGTGAAAGCAACCTTCCAAGATACTTTTGGACGGAAGCAATTAACACAACATGTTACATATTAAATCATGCTTTAATTAGATAAATTTTAAAGAAAACTCCCTATGAGCTTTGGAAAGGAAGAAAATCAAACATTGCATATTTTTATATTTTTGGTTGTCGATATTTTGTATTAAATAATGGTAAAGAAAGACTAAAAAAATTTGATGCAAAATCCGATGAAGCAATTTTTCTTGGTTACTCCTCTTCTAGTAAAGCCTTTAGAGTTTTTAACAAAAGAATCTTAGTAGTAGAGGAGTCAATACATATTATCTTTAATGAAACTAACGATCTTCTTTCAAGGAAGAATGAAGGTTTTGATGATGCAGATCCTCTTATAGAAGGGATGAAGGAGATTACTCTAAAATATTTAATAATTTAAGATGATGAAGAACATAAAGACAAACAAGATGAGGAAGGTGAAGAATGACAAGAACAACCTCAAGGTACAAACAATCTACCCAAAGAATAGAGGTATAATCACAATCACCCCAAGGAACTAATCATTGGTGATCCTACACATGGTGTAAGAACTCGTTCTTCTCTTAAAGATGCATTCAATCATTTTGCTTTTGTCTCTCATCTTGAACCTAAAACCATAGATGAAGCTGAAAAAGATTTTAATTGGATTAATGCAGTGCAAGAAGAACTTAATCAATTTGAAAGAAATAATGTATGGACCTTAGTATCTAGACCTAAAAACTATTCAATAATTGACACAAAATGGGTCTATAGGAATAAATTGGATGAACATGGAAATGTGATAAGAAATAAAGCAAGATTAGTTGCAAAAGGTTATAATCAAGAAGAAGGAATTGATTTTGATGAGACTTTTGCACCTGTTGCTAGATTAGAGGCAATTAGACTTTTACTTGCTTATGCTTGCTTTATGAAATTTAAATTATTCCAAATGGATGTCAAAAGTGCCTTTTTAAATGGATATATCGCTGAAGAAGTTTATGTAGAACAACCTCCAAGTTTTGAAAATCATGCTTTTTCTAATCATGTTTTAAATTAAATAAAGCTCTATATGGTTTGAAACAAGCACCCAGGGCTTGATATGAAAGGCTAAGCAAATTTTTACTTAATAATGATTTTCCAAGAGAAAATGTAGACACAACTCTTTTCATTAAAAAAAATTAAGATGATATATTAGTTATATAAATATATGTTGATGACATTATTTTTGGGTCTACTAATGAAACTCTTTGTCAAGATTTTGCAAAGCTCATGCAGGGAGAGTTCGAGATGAGCATGATGGGAGAACTTACATTCTTCCTCGGACTCCAAATCAAACAAACAAAAGAAAGAATCTCCATCACCCAAAGCAAGTATACAAGAGAATTACTCAAAAGATTTGAAATGGAGAACTCCAAACTGATTGGCACACCCATGAGCCCAACATGTAAGCTTGACAAGAACGAAGAAGGTAAAAGTGTAGACTTAAAATTTTATAGAGGCATGATTAGTTTTCTACTATATTTAACTGCTAGTAGACCTGATATCATGTTTAGTATTTGCCTGTGTGCTTTCTTTCAATCAAATCCAAAAGAATCACACTTGAATGCAGTTAAAAGAACCTTAGATACTTAAATGGTACACAAACTCTAAGATTATGGTATTCTAAGGACTCACTAATTGATTTAATAGGATATTCAGATGTCGATTTTGCTGGATATAAATTAGATAGAAAAAGTACTAGTGGAACTTGCCAATTTCTTGGAGTTAACCTAATCTCTTGGTTTAGTAAGAAACAAAATTCAGTAGCTCTGTCTACAGTCGAGGCTGAATACATTACAGTCGGAAGTTGTTGTATTCAAATCTTGTGGATTAAGCAACAACTCGAAGACTTTGGTATCAAACTTAATAAAACTCTCATAAGATATGATAATACTAGTGCTATAAATCTCACTAAAAATCCAATTCAACATTCTAGGTCAAAATATATTGAAATCAGGTATCATTTCATAAGAGAACATGTCCAAAATAAAGACATAATTCTTGACTATGTTTGTACTGAAAAATAATTAGCTGACATCTTTACCAAGGCCTTAAGTGAAGATAGATTTTGTAAAATTAGGAGAGAACTAGGAATCCTTGATCCATCTGCTTAGGTGTCTCTCTGATTCCAAGGTATCAATGCCAAAAATTCTTTTAGCTTAATTCTCATCTTTTCTTTTGAGCTCAAAAGTCAAAATAAATATTCTCATGATCAATTTTTGGGTAAACATCCTTCTCCTAATATTTTAAATTTATTCGAAACTGTTTCATCATTTTTCTGAATTTTTCTGTGCCATGAGTCGACCCCCAGGGTCGACCCTAGAGTAAACTTGTAATATTGACTAAATCCTTCGGGCACTTTCTTTTTGTTGGAAAACCTTCCTTGAGCCGACCCAACTCTTCGTCTTCTTCCTTCCACCAAGCCAAAAGACTCCCTCTCTTTTTTCTCAAACCCAAGTTTCTCCCCAAAACTCTTCTCCCACCATCTCTCACCTTCTAAATCACCCTCTTGGAACTAAGCTCCTCCCTTTTCTCCTTCTCCATTTGGAGCGAGTCGAGCTTACCCTAGACTCTACCCATCTTCTCCAAATCGGCACTCCTCTTCTCCAAAATCCTTATCCTTCCCCTAAAAACCCTTTATCTCTTCCTACATTTGCTCTCCTAAGTTTCTTGCTAGCTCTGCTTGTGCAAATGGCTCCGAAGATGAAGCTTCCACAGAGGAGGAAATCAGTTCGTGGGTTGGAAGAAAGTATGCGGCGGAAGAGACAAGCAACCGAGACCACTTCTGCTTCAATCCCTACTCCTGCATCTGCTCCAGCTACAACTCGGTCTCCAATCAGCCCCAGTAAGGTACCCCTTTCTGATCGGAAGGTAGAACCTGGCAAAAACATTGATTTCAGATTTTTTGAAAAGGAAGGGTTCTCTATCGGATCAAAAATTAAAACCAAGGTTGGAAATTCTACTGCTCCCTAAAAGAAAATACTTATGTGGATCTTGTTAGGGAATTTTATCTGAATTTGGGATACAGCAATGAAACAGTAAAATCCACAGTGAAGGGAGTAGACATTAGCCTAGATCCTGTGCTTTTGGGGGAAATACTTCATTTACCTTGTGAGGGGTACACAAACATGAAACTCCCAAGTAAAGAGAAAGGAATAAATATTATTCTAGGGAGAACCTTCACTGGAAGCCTAAACAAATTAGAGGCAAAGATTCTTTCCATTGAGATGAGGCTGCTACACCACATGGTAACTAAGTTATTTTTTTCTAGAAGTGGTAGACATGATCTTCTCTCTGGTCGGGACATCTGCATTATGTATCATGTTATTACTCAAACCCCCCTGAACCTCCCAGCATTGATGTTTGAGTCTATAAGAGAGACCTTGAATAGGTCCACGGCACATTTGCCTTTTGATATGGCTCTTACTTTAGTATTTAGGAGGTTTGGAGTTAGCTTTGAGGGGGAGGCAGTAGCTAGGCTATCTCACTCCGACACTATCAATCATCATACTTTGCACCGCATGGGATTTTCCAAAACAGATGGTGGTTGGACAAAAGGTGTGGAAGAGAGAGCTGAGGACAGAGTAGAGGAGGAAGGTCCATCTTCACCCCTCCGTGATCACAGAGCAGCTTCACCAAATATCCAGTTTATTTCTGATCACGAGGTTGGCCCGTCAGAGTCTGTGAGGAGACATGCTTCAGTTCAGCAGTCGGACAGCAGTGCACATCCTTCTGAGATCAGATTGGCTGATGATCAGATAGAGATGATATCTCAGTGTGTAGCTTTCATACTATCTCGTCAGATGGGCACTTCAGCTTTTGCTCAGGGATCAACATCTCATGATGTATCTGATCAGACACTGATCCCCCACATCTCCACTATCTTCTAGATGATTTTTGATCAGTCAGTACGCATTGAGCAGCTTGAGGGTTGCGTATTGAGACTGACTGGCAGAGTACTTGACTTGCAAGGGTAAGTGTTAGCTCTAGCCCATCCACAGCCGCATGAGGACATCACTGAGGTCTCAAATCTATCTGTGGAGGCAGCCAGACTGTGAGGAGTCTTAGAGAGTGGGTTTGACTTTCTGAAGAGAGAGATCAGAGGCTCTAGTGAACATGCTTCAACTCAGTTCAATTCTCTGCTACAGTCTATTTCGAGAGCCTTGAACCTTCTGGACACCTTCAGACTCTCACTCGTAGCACAGTCTTTTGCTTCTCAGGCTTCAGGATCTTCTCACCTCTCCACTCGTGCTGGCACCTCTACCTGTGGCAAAGGCAGACGCGGTCGAGGTCGAGCTCGTGGACATGATCCTTCATCTCCTCACCCCATCTCTGATTCATCAGACTCCGATCCATCCAGCCATGATATCTACTAGATCCAGTGTAGTCTATCTTTTCTTTATTTTTTGTCTAGGATCTATCTTGTAGTTGTTGACTGATTGACTCTTGGATAGTTTCTATCCATATCTTTTGTACTCTAAGTCAACATTTATGTATTGAAACATCTTTGTATTCACCCATCTTTTGAATATATATATACTTTAACTTTCAATGAATATCTCTGATCAAATGGAGTTACTTTTAAAGTCTAAAATACTTGAATAGCAATATCTTTTCAAGGATGAAATTGATATATCTTTTACGATTGCTATATTGAGGGGGAGTAAAACAATAAGCAATAAAGAAGAAAGCTAAAAATATAAAATTGATCCCATCAAAAGGAAGGAATAGAGAAAATTTATTCAAAAAAGGGGGAGTAGAGAATCTCAATTGATGCTGTCAAAAAAGGGGAGTAGAGAATCAAGATTGAGATTGAGCAAAGCAATAAAAGCAATAAAGATTGCACATTAAGCACCAATGCAATAAAGATTGCACATTAAGCACCAATTCAAAAATCGAGAAGAGGATTTTGATGAAGCATAAGAGCATTAAAGAATGAACAACACATGTGTCATATGCCAAAGAATCAAAATCAGTTTTTTTTCTTTCCAGACAAATGCACTTATAAGCAAATTTTAGATTTACAGCAAACTCAAATTTATTTCTTAAACTGCTTATGATGCATCTCATTCCAATATTTAGCAATAATATCTAAGTGATGCATCTTCATAAATTTGAAATTAATGTTCAATGCTTTCTATATGCTTTTACTCAAATATTTTATCATCATCAAAAAGGGGGAGATTGTTGCTCCTTGAATTGATTTTAATGATTACAAAGCATTTGAGGGGATTACTAATGATTTTGGCTTGGAAAAAGACTTATTGCATCTCAGGGGCAAAATCATAATTTTGTCAAGACCTGATTCAGAAGCCTCAAGAGCAAGAACTGAAGACGTACAATCCATTGGAGAAAATTTCAATATTTTTGGAAGTGTATTTTGTAAGAAAACCAGATTTTTATTTTTGAGTCGACCCCATGAGTCGACTCATGGCTTAAAGGGCTGAACGGCACACTGAAATTTTGGCTGGCACTCTCTATGAGTCGATCCCTTGGCATGAGTCGACCCTATGAGTCGATCTCTGCTGCTTTGCAGGTCAAAATTATAGAATAATCATTTTCTGTTCTATTCTATAGAGGTCGACCCTATGAGTCGACCCATGAGCATGAGTCGACCTTATGAGTCGACTCCTATGATGAAAAAGTTTCGCAACAGCTAGTTTTTAACCCATTTCAATTATATTTAATGCTCATTTAATGTGCTCTAACGGCTCTATTTCAGTCCAAATTATTCTCCACCATTATTTGAAGTTATATAAAGGGACTTAAAGGAGGGAATCAAAGATAAGAAGAAAGAGAGAGAAATTTTGAAAAAGGTTCTTTAAACATTCTTTTCAACCCTAAGCAAGAGCCCACTTAAAGTATTCAAAAAGCTTTCATTTTAAGTTCACCAACTCCTCAAGAGCTCATTCAAGTCTCCAACCACCTTGAGGAAATTAGAAAGAGCTTCCTTCAAATTGTGTAAAGTGTATTTAATGCCTTAGTCGCTCATTAAAGGAGCTTCTTTTGTATTTCTATGCTGTTAACTGTAATACTCTTTTTGAGTTATTATTTTTTATTTTGGAAGGATTCCAAAATGTGGGAAGGTTGATCTGAACCTTGAATCGGATTGTATTGGATTGGCTTGTACCCGAGAAATAAGTGGACTAGCTTGGGATAGCTAGAGTCAGAGTTTTCGACGAGTGTATTCAGGTTGAATACAAGTTAGTGGATTAGAAATTCTAAGTAAGACCTTGGGGAGTGGATGTAGGTGCAAGGTTGGCACCGAACCACTATAAATCCTTTTGTTTGTGTTGTGCTTAATTACTCTCCTTTTAAACTTCTTTATTCTCTTGCATTCTTGCATCCAACCATTACCCTTGCATCAATTACACTCTCCTTACTTATCTTGCTATTGTTAAGTATTCTTCATAAGTTATAAGTTAAGTTTAAATTTTTTAGAAACCCAATTCACCCCCTTCCTCTTGGATTGCATAGCTGGGCAATAGGTACGATCAAAATCTGAGACATCCGCAAGATCTGAGGTATGGAGATCTGATCTCTATTTTATTTTTACTAACGATTATTTTTATTTTAGATTTTAGATCATGGGTACTTATTCATATTAAGATCATTACTACAGTTTTTTGATCTGATATGGTATGTGAATAAATTAAAATTATTTTAATTTATTTATTTTTACTGCATAGATGTCTAGAAAAAGTTTTGAACTACACGTATGAAACCGTAGCAAGTATTCTAACAAGTCCCACTAAGATTGGAACTCTACTATTTCTAGAAGATTAATTAGTAATTAGATTACTAATTGACTCAATTTGATTGAGTAAAGAGCTTTGGATCAAGTCTAATTAAATTAGATTCAGTTGTACTCAGATTGGGTTTGATATGATCAAGCCTGATTACAAGAAAAATTTGATCCTGATTCGATCAGGATTTTGACTCAGCTAATTTTTAATTAGATTAAAAATTTATTGAAATAGTTAAATTTTTAATTGGATTATACTATTTTTATTATTAGATTCAAATCAAATTTGATTTGGATTAGAATCGAATTAGAAATGAAGAGTCCCAGTCGACTGGGACTCTATCCTTGTCTCTTACCCCACACCTGAACCCATGCCCATATCTCCATGCTAAATTGGATTTGGCTTGACCCTTTTGGAATCAAAGGAGCAGACCCAATAAGGGTGGGTAGCAATGGTTGATGAGTCAAAATTCTATCTCCTACCTAATTCGAATGCGATCCGAATTAGAGATAAGGTGAATATAAGGAAAAGAATTTTTCAAACAAGAAAAGAAAGATGTGCCAAATTGATCTTTTCTTATTTTTTCTAGAGAGTTTTTTGAGTGTATGAGATACCAGATCTCTTCTCCATGCTAACTCTCAAATCTGGAATTTTTTGGATGCCCAAAAAGGTTTGTGGCATGGTGATTATGGTGCCCTTCCTTGGATGAAAATCCTAATCCTAATTCTATTTAAAGAGGTCTCCTCCTCAGGTCTCCTCCTCTTGGCATCCCATCTTTGGTTCTCTTGCTGGTGTTTTTATTTCTAGAGCTTCTCCTCCTCTTCCTCTCTTCCTCCTCCAGATATCCTCTTGCTTTGGAGTGTCAAAGGTGTTTAAAGAAGAAGGAAGAAATCAGCCATCGAAGTTCTTTGCAGGCTAGCACCTCCAAGGACCCTAATCTGCGTCAGTCTTCATGTGAATTTTTATAGAGGCCAGACAACTTTGTGTGGCTGTGAGTGACCTGAGGGACATCCTCTCCAAGCATTGGACCAAAGGAGAACAAGATCTAATTGGTTTGGTAATTGTTTCTATCCTGTCTTGGTCATTTTGATAGATCTAATAGTTAGATCTAGGATTGCAGTATCAATGCGATCGATGCAAGTTTTTATGTTAGATATAAAGTGCATCATATTTTATATTTTTGTCATGGCATGGTAGTCTAGATTAGATTTTATGCATGTGATTTAGATTAAATCATTTAATCTTACTATTCCACTGCATAAAAATTTTAAAATTACATACATAGCACTACCTATGTTTCCTTCACTGTTGTCATCACAATTTGACTGGAAACTGAAATCAGTATATCCCATAAGTTTTATATCAGTGTCTTCATAGATAAGTCATTAGTCTTTAGTATTTCTCAAATACTTAAGAATTACTTTCACAATCTTCCAATGCTTCTCATCCGGATCAGACTAGTACCTACTCACTATCCCTAGTGAATAGGCCACATCCAGCCTCATACATGTCATAGCATATATGATAGATCCCACTACCGAAGCATATGATATTCTATGTATACGTTCTCTCTCCACAAGAGTTGTCGGACAATCTTTCTTGAAGAGAGTAATCCCATGGCCTATCAGAAGATAGCCTCTCTTGAAATTATCCATGTGGAACCTCTTCAACATGGTATCGATGTATGTGGATTAGGATAATCCAAGCAATTTTCTAGATCTATCCCTATAGATCTTCATTCTTAGGATGTAGGAAGCTTCTCTCAAGTCCTTCATGGAGAACTATGATGATAACCATAGCTTCACACTCTGCAAAGTCGGAATATCATTTTTTAGTAACAGTATATCATCCACATATAGTACAAAGAAAAAAACTACAGAATTGGTAGCCCACTTGTAGACGCAAGGCTCTTCTCCATTCCTAACGAAGCTACATATTTTGATCACCTTCTCAAAATGCACGTTCCAACTCCTAGATACATGCTTAAGTCCATAAATAGACTTATTAAGTTTACACACTTTCGACTCATCTATGGATGTGAACCCTTCAGGCTGTATCATATACATCTCTTCTTCTAGCTCTCCGTTAAGAAAAGCAATTTTGACATCCATTTGCCAGATCTCATAATCTAAGTGTGCAACGATAGCAAGCATAATTTGGATAGACTTGAGCATTGCCACAGGAGAGAACATATCATCATAGTCAATACCATAATGCTGATGGTAACCCTTGACAACTAGACGGGCTTTATAGGTCTCTACTTTTCCATCAGCTCCTCTTTTCTTCTTGAAAATCCATTTACACCTTATAAATTTTATCCCTTCAGATGGATCAACTAGTGTCCGTACACCATTAATCTCCATGGACTCCATCTCGGACTTCATGACCTCAAGCCATTTCTGAGAGGACCTTTGCATGGCCTCTATATAGGTGATCGGATTCTCATCATTCTCATCAAGTTCAATGGGGTCACCATCCTGGATCAAAAAATCATAGTATCTATCCGGCTAACATGGTACTCTATCGGATCTCCTTAATGGCACCACTACTGGCTCCAAATTTGATTCTGCAATCAAATCTAATTCAATGTGTCAGTCCTTCCATCTCTTAAACTTATCAAGTTCAATTTTACAAGCATTAGTTTCTTCACTAAGGAACTCTTTTTCCAAAAGGATTGTCCTGCTGCTGACAAACACCTTTTGCTCTGCAGCAAGGTAGAAGTAGTACCCTTTAGTTTTCTTTAGGTATCCTATGAACAAATATTTATCAAACTTAGGTCCAAGCTTATCTATCTTTAAATGCTTGACATAAGCTGGACAACCCCAGACCCTAAGGTGTGAGAGCACTGGCTTACGCCTAGTTCATATCTCATATGAAGCTTTATCGACAGACTTACTTGACACCTTATTTAGACTGTAGCAGGCAGATTCTAGTATATATCCCTAAAAGAAGATCGTCAGACTCGCAAAATCCATCATGGATCGGACCATGTCTAACAATGTTTGGTTTCTCCTCTCAGACACCCCATTATGTTGTGGTGTTCCAGGAGGGGTCCACTGTGAGAGAATCTCATTCTCTTCCAGATATGTCAGGAAGTCACTTGTGAGGTATTCACCTCTTTGGTCTGACTGAAAGGTCTTAATACTCTTCCAAGTCTATTTTTCTACTTTAGCACAGAGTCATTTGAATATTTCAAATGATTCTTACTTATGCTTCATAAGATAGATATACCCATACCTCAATAGGTCGTCTGTAAATGTAATAAAGTAGTAGTATCCTCTTTTGGCACTTATGTTTATAGGTCTGTATACATCAGTATGTATTAGACCTAGGATATCATTGGCTCTTTCATCTTTTCTTTTAAAAGGTGACTTAGTCATCTTACCAAGTAGATAAGATTCGCAGGTAGGCAATGATTCACAATCATCTATTTCAAAGATACGTTCTTTGATCAATCTGTCAATCCTACTCTTATTCATGTGACTAAGCCTACAATACCAAAGATAGGATTTACTGATATTATCTAATTTAGGATGCTTACTGGCTATGTACATTACACCGGCAGGCTATAATATTATGTATATACCATGTTTTAACTATTCATGCGTAATTGCAGTATCATTCATAATGATATCACAAAAATCATTCTTTATTATAAACTTGAAATCAAGTTTGGCCAAAAGACCTCTAGAGATGACATTCATAAAAAAAGAGAGACAATAATGATAATCATCTAACAAGATACTACTAGACTCGAAGATAAGCTGCAAAGTTTTCAAGGCCAGAACTGGAACAAGACTTCCATCTCTAACATTTAGGAACTGCTCGTCCTCTCAAAACTTCCTACTTACCTACAGTCCCTGTAATGAATTGCATATATTAATCATACTTTCGATGTCTAATACCCAGATAGTAATATCACAAATAGAAAAATTACAAGGAGTTATCACATAAGTACCTTATGAAGCAACTGTTTGCTTCTTTCTCTTGTTCTTAGGCCTATATGGGTCAAAGATGGCTATGTAAGCAGGATAATTCTTCTTCTAATGATCCAGCTTCTTATAGAAGAAGTATTCTACCTAGCTCTTATCAACTTTTGATGATTTTCTCTATTTAGGATTAGCGGCACGAGATTTTTATGTTTTTTTCTTCTTTTCTCTCCTAGAGGATCGATGTCCTGCAGATGAACCTCCCACTAAATTTACCGACTCTTTCTGGAGCTGGTGGTCCTTCTCAAAAGTCTACAGTAACCCTAGCAAACCATGGTACTTTACTGTAGGCTTCATTATTCTATAACGACTGAGAAAGGGTAGGTAAGATTTAGGTCGCGAGTTGAGGATAACATCCTTGCCTAGCTGTTCATGTAACAGAAAGCCAAGTTTGCTAAGGCATTCAATTTGCTTAAACATGTACCATACATGATCGATTACTAAAGCCTGCTCTCGCATATGGGCATTGAACACTATGCAAAAGGTTTTGTGTCTCTCTGCATCCTCAGGGGTGCCGAATGACTCATTCAACATTTGATTGATCTCCTCTGGCTGTGCATCTTTAAACTTACGACTAAATTTATTACTCGTAGCTACCCTCATCACACAATGCATAGTCGTTTGATCATTGAGCCACTTCATATAAGTGTCTCTTGCAACACGAGAAGTGTTGGCAGCAAGTTCTTCAGGTGCCTCATCTACAAGGATGAATAAAATCCTCTCATACTCCAAGACGATCTTCAATTTTCGATAACAGCTATCAAAGTTGGGTCTGATGAGCTTGTCATTATCCAACAGCATACGGAGGGATAGTATATTGGCCATATCTAAAAGAAAAAATATATGCCTATTAGTATATAAATTATTTTTTAATTTCAAAGATATGGACTTTAGTCTAAAGGTCCTCCCACTATTTTTACGAATTGGTAGTCTCTACTTCCAACTTGAAAAATTACATTAATTCCTTAATGAATCCACACAGACTACATTCAAGCTCGACTGTGGCTCGGCCAACCCTACTACATCCATGGATAGGTTCATAACCAATTATTTTTCAAATAATTTTTAGCAATTAGATTTTATCCCAGGCATCCCTTCAGTAGGCGTGTAGTGCCTTCACTAAAAATTTTGGTTAGACCTAACCATTAACATGATAACACTAAGTGCATCCAATAAATGGATGTCCAGGCCCAAATATGGCTCGACCAACCTGAGCATTGATCTGAAGGTACATCATGATGGTTATATGATGAATGATAATTCCAATATGTAATAGACACCAGGTGTGTGGTGCCTCCAACACCTATTTACAATATTGGACTCATTATCATGCACCTTAATGGGAGGCTATGAATAAGTTATCCGGTAACTACATCATTTTATGAATCTAATAATTTAGAGAATTTGATTTTATTGACCTAAGAATAAGAGAAGAAGTTGACCTACAAGCTGCAAATCCTCCCACTAACTTCATCAACTCACGAAGAGGATTAGACACAAGCTGGTCTAAAGACATCTAAATCAGTCACATTGATTCATGTTGATGGCATGGATCTGCATGAATTGACTAGTTACCTAATCAAAATATAATTTATCATGTTGGCTAGATAAGTGAGATCAATGGGAGGGATATGTCCTTAATGAAGAAAAAATTACCTTTTTCCTGTGTAGGATCTTCCAGATTCATCAAATCTGGGGCAGAATAAATTAAAAATTTTTATCCTACACTATTTCAGATCTAATATCTAGTAGATCTAATTTTATTATCTAATATTTAAAATCTAAAATTAAATCTAAAAGTATAAGAAATATAGACATACCTCAAGGGTAATCTAATTACCCTGTAGATGATCGCAGCATTGCCTGAGGTTCTGATGTAGCCATGCAAGAGCCTGGCCTCTACCAGTATCCATTTAGGTAGGATCTAGAATGTTTTCTCCTCACAAATCTATGCTCTAAAAATCAGATCAATATCTGATTTGGAAGTACTTCAGAACTCCTTCTGAAGTTGGAGCAGCAGCCTGTCGAAGATGTCCTGCAGCCTTCTGTTCCAGGCATCACCATGCCTTGTACCTTTGCCAGATGAATGTTCAACTTCTTGGATGTGAAGAGGGAAGAAAGGAGAGCAGGGAGGATGTAGAGAAGAGGGGAGGAGGCAGCAGCTACTAGATTTTTTGCATAAAATAAGTTCTATCTCAAAACCCTAGGTGCAGCAGGGTTTATATAGATCCTGTATGCTGCGCAGTGCCACATCATTCGACCAATCAGAAAATTCTAATAAATTTTCAAAAAATTCTGATTGATGGAGTGATGTTATCTGATTACATCAGATAAGAATCCCCATGCTCTCTCCTATGTTGGCACCAACATTGGATAAGCACAAATAAGGTGGTGCCAAAGAGTCCAAGTTTATCAGGACTCTTTGGTTCTTATCCATTTGGGGCGCCCACTTAAATCCAATTGAGCTCACACCATAATCTGATTATGGCACCCAATTTGAAGTGGTTTGAATATGTGGACACTCCACAAAAATTTTCTAATGAATCCTCTTCAGTTTAAGACCCATATGTCAACTTTTGACAGATGTCCTAAAATAAAATTGGCAGGTGCTAGAAATTAGCAGGTGTTGTCTTAAATTCATCTCATGAATTAAGACAAGCCTTTTTTGAGCTGGACAAGCTTCAATTAGACTGAAAAAAATCTTTTCAAGGTTCTCTAGATGAGCCAGATCACATTTGACTCAGTTGAGACAGAAAAGATTACACAAGGAGAAAGTTAGGCTCAATCGAGTGCTAGCACGATTTCCTTGAACCTAATTGGATCTTATCCAAATCAATTGGGGTAGCCCAATTGATGACATCCAGACCCTAAATCTTATTTGTATAATCCAGTTAGGTTCAATTCTGTATGGTAATGAGACATATCATGGTTTCATCATCGACATCATCGAAACTCCTTTCGATGGACCAGAACTCTTCTGATTCAGACAATTAGAATGATCGATCATCAAAATCATTCTAATTGCTCCCAAAATCTACCAGTGATACCTAGCAGTATATGGTGGCAACCCATCAGAATTGAAGATGAACCTCTTGGTGCAGCTACCTGTGTGATTGAGTTCTTCTATCATGAGTCCCGACTGTATTAGGGTTAAGGTGAACTCGTCAAACCCAACATCAGTCATATGAATCAATCGATCGATCCGAGTCCGATGTGAAACTCAATGGAAAACTCTTTTCCATTATTTCACTCTGCCGTGGTCATGGGCTTAAGGACTCGATCTTTTGATCATCATAGGACTACTCCTCTCATCTACCGAGGTTGATAGATCTCATCTTGGTGCGATCTGGTTCCTACAATGGATATGCTACAACTAACATACACCTCAGGATTCTGAATGTCTAGGAGACGAGTTA
>NC_025999.2:40934425-41027203 GCF_000442705.2 Elaeis guineensis
ACTCTCACTTGACCTAATGCCAATTAGCTACATATCTAAGTCCCATCTTCTCAAGGTGGGCTTCGATCTTCTGTTGGCCCAATGGCTTAGTTAGCGGGTCTGCCACATTGTCTGTGGAGTCGACTCTCTTGACCTCGACATAACCTTTTTTGAGGTAATCACAGATCAAATGGAATCGCCGCTTTATGTGCTTGAACATCTGGTGAGACCTTGGCTCCTTAGCTAGGGCTATGGCACCATTATTGTTGCAGTAAAGAGGAATGGCATCCGATGACATTACTCTAAGCTCTGCGGCAAACTTCTTGTACTAGAATGCCCCCTTTGCAGCTTCCGATGCAATAATATACTCTGCCTCCATGGTGAAATCTACAATTACCGTTGCTTGAAACTCTTTTAGGTAACTGCACCACCATTGCAAATGAACAGACTCCCAGATGTCGACTTTCGATCATCTATATCAGACATAAAGTCTGAGTCTGTAAATCTCTAAATTTGGAGTTCTCCATTCTCAAAGACTAGAAACATATCCTTAGTCTTCTCAAGTACTTAAGGATACATTTCACAGAAGTCCAGTGCTCTTCATCTGGATTCGACTGATATCTGCTTGTGACACTCACAGCATGGGCTATATCAGGTCGTGTACATAGCATGGCATACACGAGGCTCCCCATTACCGAAGCATAAGGGATCTTGCTCATGCGTTCAATCTCCTCAGGTGTGCTAGGGCACATCTTCTTGGAGAGATGAATGCCATGTCTAAAAGGCAATAAACCTCTTTTGGAGTTATCCATGCTAAATCTTTTTAGCACCTCCTCTATGTATATCTTCTGTGAAAGTCCCAGCATCCTATTTGGTCTATCTCTATAGACCTTAATACCCAGTATAAAGGATGCCTCTCCTAGATCTTTCATAGAGAACTCCTTTGACAACCTTACTTTGACTGAGGTCAACATGGGAATGTCATTCCTAATTAGGAGGATGTCATCCACGTACAATATGAGGAAGATAATTGCGCTCCCACTGACCTTTTTGAACACACATGGTTTCTCCTCATTTTTGATGAAACCAAACATTTTGATCACATCATTGAAATTAGTATTCTAACTCTGAGATGCTTGCTTAAGTCCATAAATGGACCTTTGCAGTTTGCAGACCTTATGATCATCATCACTGGATGTGAAACCAAATGACTGTTCCATATAGATATCTTCCTTAAGATATCCATTTAAGAATGCCGTTTTCACATCCATCTGCCATATTTCATAATCGAAATAGGCTGCAACAGCAAGTAATGTATGGATGGATTTTAGCATGGCTACGGGCGAGAAGGTATCCTGATAGTTAAGCCTTCGCACTGACTATAACCTTTCGCTACGAGCCTAGCCTTGAATATCTCCACATTCCCATCTGCACCTATCTTTCTCTTGAAGATCCATTTACATCCAATAGGTACAATACCTTCAGGTGGATCTATCAAGGTCCAGACTTGGTTTGAGTGTATTGAGTCAATTTCTGATCTCATTGCCTCTAACCATTTCTCGGAGTCGATATCTGATATCGCCTCATCATAGGTCTTGGGATCATCACCATGAACCCCATTTACCGTGAGGAATATTTTCTCTACATCCTCTTATATGGTACCTAAGTACCTTTCAGGAGGATGAAAAATCCTAGTCGATCTACGAGGTGGAAGAGGTTGTATTAGGACTGGTTCTGATTGATTAGGTTCCTCAGGTTCTTTAGCTCGTTGCTCTTGGGAGACATTCTCCTTGAGCTTAATTATTCTTTCGATGCCACCATCCTGAATAAACTATTTTTCAAGAAAAATAGTATTTTGACTCACAATCACATTGTGGTCTTCCAGAATATAAAAATAATATCCTAATGACTCTTTAGGATATCCTATGAACCGAGCTCTAAAAGACCTGAACTCTAACTTATCCGTCTGCTGTCTCTTGATATGAGCTGGACAATCCCAAATTCTGAGATGATTTAGACTTGGCTTCTTACCATGCCATATCTCATACGGTGTGGTAGGAATGATTTTAGAGGAAACCCTATTCAATACATAAATTGCTGTCATGAGACAATGTCCCCAAAAAAATTCTGGGAGGTCTGTGAAGCTCATCATGGAACGGACCATATCTAATAGGGTCCGATTTCTTTGTTCTGAAATCCTGTTGAGTTAAGGCGTTCCAGGTAGAGTCCAATGAGAGACTATACCATTGTCCTTAAGATAGTCTAGAAATTTTCGACTAAGGTATTCACCTCTTCGATCTGATCGAAGAACTTTAATGGGCTTTCCTATTTGTTTTTCTACCTCATGTCTGAATTTTTTGAACCTTTCAAAGGCTTCAGACTTGTGTTTCATTAGAAATACATACCCATACCTAGACATATCATCGATAAAGGTAATGAAGTAGATAAAGTTGCCTCTAGCCGGCACATCAAATGGGCCGCACACATCCGTATGTACTAGGGCAAGTAGGTCTGTGGCACTTTCTCATGTCCCACAAAAGGGAGCTTGGTCATTTTGTCTTGAAAGCATGATTCACAAACTGAATATGACTCGAAAGTCAACGGACTCAGTAGCCTGAATTTCTTCAATTTGTTAACCCTGTCTTCTGCTATATGACCTAGCCTTATGTGCCATAGATACTTATCATTTAGACTATCTCTAGGCCTTTTAATTTCTATGGCATTCACATTTTGCTCAATATTAAAAATAGATACATCAACATGTAACTGATAGAGACCATTAATAATAAAACCATTTGCAACTTTATTATTTTCATAAAATATGTTACAATGGTCCTTATGAAAGCTAATCACATAACCTTCTTGTGCTAAACATGAAACAGAAATCAAATTTTTGCTTGCTGCAGGCACATAATAATAGTCTCTTAAAACTAAATTAATCCTAACAGTAATCGCAGAGGGTAGGTTCCTATGGCCACAGCAGTAACTCTTGCTTCATTCCTGACACGTAGGATCATCTCCCCATCCCTCAGCCTCCTGCTCTCCTCAAGATCCTGCATAGAAGTACACAAATGAGTACTAGAACCAGAGTCAAGCACCTAACTGGATGCAGAAGAAACCATAAGATTAGATTCGATAATGAGCATACCTCCAGAAGGACCATCCTTCTTGTTCTTCAGGGTGGCCAGGTACTGAGGACTGTTTTGCTTCCAATAGCCTTTTGACTGATAGTGGAAACACTTTTCCTTTTCAGAAGCCTTCTTCTTCAATCCTGTCTTCTTGTTCTTGCCATCTACCTTCTGCTTCTTCACAGACTTTTTTTTCTTTCCAAAAGACTTTCTCTTGAAAGAAGTCCGCTCCACAGTAAGAACTGAGCCTTTTGAACCTTTCATTGAAAGCTCAGCCGTAACCAGCATATTCATTAACTCGGCCCAGATACATTGCATCTTATGCATATGGAAGTTCATGATGAACTGACCATATGCATCAGACAAGGACTGAAGGGTCACATCAATCTGAAAATCTTTGTCTAAGATGATACTGAGCTTCTCAAGCTCCTCAAAATCCTTGATCATTGTCAAACAATGATCTTGGACTGACTGTCCATCACGCATCTTGGTCTTAAAAAGTCTTTGACAGACTTGATACTTGATCGTGCGACTCTGTTCACCAAACAACTCTTGTAGATGAGCTAACATTTGGTGGATAGTCAAAATATTTTCATGTTGGCACTGTAAATCATCAGACATTGTACCCAACATGTAGTACCTAGCTTTGTTATCATCATCCATCCACTTTTTCAGAGATGCTCTCTATTCAGCAGTCGGACGTGCTGGCATGGCAGGTGGGTCCTGGTCCAAGATATGAGTCAATTTTTTGAAACCCAAAATAATTCTATAGTTCCTCAACCAGTCCTTAAAATTTGATCCAGTCAGTCTATGAGTGTCTAGAATTTTGGTCAGGGGGTTTGAGGCAGACATGTTTCTTGTAGAGAGTCAAAAGTTTCTAGTTAGATTTTGTAATCAGACTCAACCAATTTATTTAGGATTTTTATTTTTAAACAAATTATGCTCTCACTATTTTCTCAAATCCCTACACTCCCTTGGTAGAAATGTGAAAATCTCCATGATTAGTGATTTCTAGTGGGTGGTGCAGTCTCACCGACTGGCTCATCACCTCACCTAACAGTTATTGGTGATGGGTCAACCGATGAGTGGACAACTCTTGTCCAATGATTCTCTAATCATGGTGCACCCAAAACTTGATCTCTAATTCATGAAGCTCACTGTATCCGGGATATTGCTCCAATCCTTAGTTAAGCCAAACCCACCATTTGCACAAACTAGATTTCTGATTGGGTCCCTCACCATATCCGGAATATTGAGCCCAACCCATCCTTTAATCCATAGCATCCAATGCCTAATAGACATGGTTGCATCTTTTCGATGCAACTGAGCCACTATAACCAGCCGAGAATAATCAACCCCGGGAAGGGCCCACACATCCACAATGGTGGAAGACCTAGACTTAATATTTTCTTAGGAAGATTTGATTTAGATCTCTTTAAACTTGACTTGACATAGTCATAACAATTATGACTAACCTAGTGGCATGGGTCAGCTTGAATTGTTAGCTACCTCAAATCAGATCTAGGTCGACACATATGGTCAGGTAAGTGAGACCGGTGGGAGGGATATGCTATTAACTCGAGAAGAACGCATTCGAGTCGAGTAGCTCCCAATTAAAAACCAGTCGGTCGCATCTGCCCAACTTACCTTAAACACCAAATTGTCGAACCAGAACTAATTGAATTAGTCTACAATCCAGGCTCTAACCACTGAGCCAAATTAGGTCTTAACTTGATCGAGTCACATCTAAATGTGATTCGACCTTGACCTAGACTTAATCCTATTAGGCTGGTCAATTATTAGCTTTCATGATCCATCTAACCAACTCTTGATTCGGTTTGATCAACCGCTAGACCTAATTGAGCTACCCAAGCCCGAACCCAATCTTATGAAAATGTCTTAGATCTGAAATTCTTAATTTTAGATCTAACTTAATTTCATAAGCTCAATACATTAATTAAGTTTGGGTTCATAAACAAAACATGTAAAATAAATCCTAGGGTTTCAGGATCTAGGATTTTGCAGAAAAGTAAGTTTTGATTTCTGATTAAGGATGAACGCGCGGCACCCCTACACATCATATGAACACCCCATTGAATGAGAAGAGAGGGTCTTAAAATCTTACTTTATTCTTATGACCAGACGGCCATGAGGAACATCTTAATCAGAAATATAAATTTAACTACAAAACTAGTTAGATCTAAATTAACATATCACATATACAATTTAAGATCTAACTAATACATGCTTTGCATACATCTCATGTATCAAAAATCAATCTAATTAATATGCTTTCAGATCTGATACATCACATGTAATATCTAAAAAATAGAATTTAAATTGAACTATTCAAAATAAAAACTATTCTAGACAAGTTACTAGAACAATTCTATAACTAGTCTAGGCATACAACAGATCAATTTTATGAAATAATTAAAATTTTATTTTTTATTTTTTGATCTGATTATAATAATTATAATACTAAAAAAATAAAGAATAAATTATATTTAATTCATATTTTAATCTCATTAAAATATAAAACTTATGACTATTCATGGATTCAATTAATCCTAATCTAGTTATGCATCTCATGCATGTTAGATCTTCTTAGATTTAATTTTAAATATTTTAATTTTAGATCCTATCACATCTGATGTGACATCTGAAATCATTTAATATTAGATAAATTAAAATTAAAATTAGATCTAAAATAGATCTGAAATAGAGCCAACAACCTGGCTCTGATACCACTTGAAGGAAAAACTGCCTTTTTCCTGTGTAGAATCTTCCAGATTTCATCAAATCTGGGGCGGAATAAATTAAAAATTTTTATCCTACACTATTTCAGATCTAATATCTATTAGATTTATTTTATTATCTGATATTTAAAATCTAAAATTAAATCTAAAAGTATGAGAAATATAGACATACCTAAAGGGTAATCTAATTACCCTGTAGATGATCACAGCACTGCCTGAGGTTCTGATGTAGCCACACAAGCGCCTGGCCTCTACCAGTATCCAATCAGATAGGATCTAGAATGTCTTCTCCTCATAAATCTATTATCTAAAAATTAGATCAATATCTAATTTGAAAGTACTTCAGAACTCCTTCTGAAGTTGGAGCAGCAGCCTATCGAAGATGTCCTGTAGCCTTCTATTCCAGGCATCACCACGCCTTGTACCCTTGCCAGATGAATGTCCAACTTATTTGACATGAAGAGGGAGAAAGGAGAGCAGGGAGGATGTAGAGAAGAGGGGAGGGGGTGGCAGCTAATGGGTTTTTTGTATAAAATAATTTCTATCTCGAAACCCTAGGTGCAGCAGGGTTTATATAGATCCTGTATGCTGCGCAGTGCCACATCATTCGACCAATCAAAAAATTCTAATAAATTTTGTAAAAATTCTGATTGGTGGAGTGATGTTATCTGATTATATCAGATAAGAATCCCCATGCTCTCTCCTATGTTGGCACCAACATTGGATAAGCACAAATAAGGTGGTGCCAAAGAGTCCAAGTTTATCAGGACTCTTTGGTTCTTATCCATTTGGGGCGCCCACTTAAATTCAATTGAGCTCACACCATAATCTGATTATGGCATCCAATTTGAAGTGGTTTGAATATGTGGACACTCCATAAAAATCTTTCAATGAATCCTCTTCAGTTTAAGACCCATATGTCAACTTTTGACAGATGTCCTAAAATGAAATTGGCAGGTGCTAGAAATTAGCAGGTGTTGTCTTAAATTCATCTCATGAATTTAGACAAGCCTTTTTTGAGCTGGAAAAGCTTCAATTAGACTGAAAAAAATCTTTCAAGGTTCTCTGGATGAGCCAGATCACATTTGGCTCAGTTGAGACAGAAAAGATTACACAAGGAGAAAGTTAGGCTCAATCGAGTGCTAGCACGATTTCCTTGAACCTAATTGGATCTTATCCAAATCAATTGGGGTAGCCCAATTGATGACATCCAGACCCTAACCCTTATTTGTATGACCCAGTTAGGTTCAATTCTGTATGGTAATGAGACATGTCATGATCTCATCATCGACATCATCGAAACTCCTTTCGATGGACCAGAACTCTTCTGGTTCAGACAATTAGAATGATCGATCATCAAAATCATTCTAATTGCTCTCAAAATCTACCAATGATACCTAGCAGTATATGGTGGCAACCCATCAAAACTGAAGATGAACCTCTTGGTGTAGCTACCTGTGTGATTGAGTTCCTCTATCATGAGTCCCGACTGAATTAGGGTTAAGGTGAACTCATCAAACCCAACATCAGTCATATGAATCAATCGATCGATCCGAGTTGATGTGAAACCCAATGAAAAACTCTTTTTCATTATTTCACTCTGCCATGGCCATGAGCTTAAGGACTCGATCTTTCGATCATCATACCGAGGTTGATAGATCCCATCTTTGTGCGATCTGGTTCTTATAATGGATATGCTACAGCCAATATACACCTCAGGGTTCCGAATGGCTAGGAGATCAAGTTATGGTGTAGTCAAACTATAACACACTCAAGGTGAACCGTCGATGCACCTCAGGTCAAAGAACTAGATACACAACTGCAGCATCGAACTAGTCATCGACGAGAAGATAGATTTCCTTATGACTGCTTGAGATGGTCACGCTCAGTACTCTCATTCTCAATGAATACCTGTACTCTCACTCTGGTGTCTCCACATCGTAGACTCAAGACTTATCTATCCTAAGGAAGCGATCGTACACCAACCTTCTGGATCGATCACCATCCTCGTGATGATCCTATGGTCAGGAGCAGTTTATGAGTTAGTTATATAAATTCATGCCTTAAATTTTTAACTCTTGAAAATATGAATTTACATTCTCACTAACTCAAAGGATGTATCACAGACACAATGTACATAATGTGATAGTAGAATAACCCTTTTATTCATTTATAGTCAAAATTATAAATTTGCCCTTAGTTCTGTACAGGAATGTGTCAGTCGATCTGGCATCTAGGGCACACATCTAACACTTAACTCATCGTAGACGCATCTAAGTGAGTAGCTCCCAATTACAAACTACTTCATTGAATCTGCCAAACTTACCTTAGACACTAACTAGTTAATTAGTTTTGATTTGATCCACCAAAAGATTCAGGCTCAACCACGGAGCCATGATCATGGTCTATTTATTAGGTTAAAAATATGGACTTGACCAAAGTTCAACCATTGAGGTTAATCTAGAAAAATTCTGACCTAATCTAATTCAATACTTGATTAGATTTAACCAATTTCTCTATATGATCCATATGTATTTCTAACCCTAGGTCTAACCTATTAAAAGGATCTGATTCAAGCTAACCCATTGTCCATCAATTTATATGGTGTCTTAATAATCTTCAATTCTCAAATCTAGATTATTCAAACTTAATTCAAAATTAAGTGTGTGAAATATGTATTTCAGTCTGTAGACCTATTCTACCAAAATTTTAGATGAAGCATACCATATATTTTAATTTATAAAAATATTTTTTTATAATATATTTAACAATTAAATATGTATAGGTATGATCTAAACTTTATACATATATCATATACATCATAACAACTTTTAGATTCATACCGATTACATCTAATATAACATGCTATTCAGATTTAAAACAAATTTTATATCTAAATTTTATCTTATTGTAATGAATCATAAATTACTTTAGATCTAATCTAAATAAATTTATGATTAAAATAATTTATAAGAATTGATTCATTTTTTTTATCATAAAATCGGATCACAGTGGCACCCCTACCATCATAAGAGAATCCATCGAATGGGTAAGAGAGAGATTAATCTCTTCGATCTCCTATGATCTGATGGTCTAGTGATCTCTTCAATCCAAGTACTAGGCTACTCAGATTTAAAATCTAATTTCATATGTAATCACATCAACATGTAATTATTGATAAAATAATTTATGTCATGAACATGTCTTTAATCTTATCGGTCATGTTCTTCATCTAATCTAATTAGATTCGATGCATCATATATATCATATCAGATCTGAAACATATCTTATGCTGATTATAAAATATTAATTTTAGATTTGATATCATATAAAAAATTAATTAAATACAAATATGAATGCATAAGAATTAAATTTTTGGTTAAATCTATTTTGGTGTAGTGCTGAATTTCATTAATATTCAGATCTAAACATCCATCAAAACAGATCTAATTCAGATCTAAAATAAGTCTTACTTCTTAATAAAAATAATAATATTAAAATTTTATTTAAATAAATTTTAAATCATATTATTATTCCATCAAAAATTCAGTAATAGCAAAATTCTATTATAACAAACTTATAACAACCTTAATCAACCATTGATTAGGATCATCTAATCCAATCAAAATCAGATAAAAAATTTTATTTAAATAGATTTAAGTTAGATTTAATATTTAATATAAAATTTTAATTACTATAATATATAAATAATCCAAAAAAATTTAGTTATGTATGCATGTATCAAAGAAAGCTCCGGTACCAATTGAAGGGAAGGCAAACTGTTTCTCTTTGAATAACCAAGATTGCATCTAAAAATTTATTATAAATCTATATGAATAAGATCAAATTCTTACCTGAATTATAGTAGAAGTAAAGATCAAATCTTTAAAATCTAGATTCAACCTTCGCGGAGGTTTGAAAGTGCAGACTCTCCACTTCGCATGCATGCCAGACAATGCAGAAAAGCAGGATAAACTCTGATCAAATCACCTTCGTAACCAAACCAAATGAGGGAGGAGAGGTGCTGGTGTGACACCCAAGGGAGGGCCCATGGAAAGGAGGATGAGGGCAGCAATGAAGGGGTGATGCCTAGGAAGAAAGGGGGTGCCTTCTTCTCATGTCTCTCTCTCTCTTTCTCGCTTCTCTCAATCTAATTTGTTTGCTATGTGATTGCTTTTTTTTTTCATTGGTAAAGACCCTCTCTATTTATAGGTGATTCTCATAATCCAATAAATATAGGACTCCTAATTCAAATAAGCTTTGAATCAGTCCAATACTCATGAAAAAAAAACTCCTACGTGAGACAGAATTGCCATCATATATGATGCCTACAATGCACCCATTCCCACACCCACATGGGATGCCCACAACCAGCACCATATCAAGTACTAGTCAGCCCAAGAGTGGAGAAAATCTTAATACAAGTAGGACTCCTAATATCTCATCCAAAAAAAGTCTGATTCGAATTCAATTTAAAGCTAGTTCGAAATAATTTTAAAAAGCTATCAATCCTAAACTCTTTAGGACTTTTGCACCAAATCTAACTTAAAATTTTGAACCCAATTAACTCTAATTAATTTAGATCTAATTTAAAATTAATTAGTACTTAAATTTAATCTCTCATAAGCTCCATAGATCATAGATCAAAAACTGTTCATCCCCGAAATTGAACCTGAACCTTATGTATAGTGCTAACAAGACATAGTCAACTCTTCAATTCTGTTTGACCCATAACTTAATTCTCAATCAAGTTAGCTTATATATTCAATCAAATCTAATACTTCTAAATTGGATAAATAAACATAGATCAATACTTTTCTATTTTGTCTGACTTTCGTGTGTGACTCCATAGGTCCAAACACTAAGTCGGCAGCACAGAAACTGATTTTTGCACTAATCGAGATACCATCTAGCAATGATTCTTGACATCCAGATAGGTCAAATTATTACAAAAGAATATTTCAAAACTCATATACATGGTTACCATATAATTCATTCCTTTGACCCTGAATACTCTAGGATGGTCTCAGATTAATTGTCAACCGAGATCGTTTCATCCATATTGTATTTCAACCTTTCAAATCCATCTCATGGATTATCCTAGCTAAGATTTTATTAAATTAAAATACAGTGATATATCAATTCCTATAATCTGGGGGGGTCAATCCCATCTTGATCCACACACAGACTTCGTAAGTACTTGACTGTACCCAGTAGCCTTCCATCACTGCATTAGAAATTCAGATAGTCCGACATCAAAGCATAGTAATTTACTTGCAAGTCACTATGGTGATCTCAGGTCTGAGGGACACTTATGCCCATATGCTTCGTGAGCAGCTCTTGACAGCAGAATGCTCAAAAGGTGAGTCACTTGTTCAGTGATGATGTACTCTTATATCTCACCTGTATGCCATACCAGTGTCACCATACTCTTTGGTTAAGAGAATAATAAACCCATATGGCACACAACAACCTCCACTCGATAAACATTATTGTCCTATAATGACGTATCATTTAGTCACGAACATATTTAAGAACTATACAATAAATCTTTTCTTTATCGTATACTAATATAATACTAAGGACTTCATCACAACGTAAGAGTTCAAAGAAGATATAACTTTATGATGAAAAATGTTATAATAATTTTTATTCATTAATTAATAATTCATATACAAAGAGAAACTCAATCGTCATACGATTGATTTTCGAACACAATTTCTAATAGGCTGTGCTTCAATAATGGGCACATCTGGTTAAGAGTCGTCTTGTGAATTTTAGATAAATTTTAGGTTTTAAATTTTTTCAAGTTCAACTGACCTCTCACTGCCTCCTTCTTGGATGAACTCTTTCTCTAAAAAAATGATATGCCTACCAACAAACATCTTTTGTTGAGTTGGGTGATAGAAGTAGTATCCTATACTCTCCTTGGGATAACTTACAAATCTGTATTTTTCTGATCTAGTACTAAGCTTATGTCCATCAACATTTTTCACATAAGTAGGGCAATCCTGAATCTTAAGATGTTTAAGACTAGATCTTTTTTCTTTTCATATCTCATATGGAGTGCTAGATACAGATTTTGATGGTATTTTATTCAAAACATATGCCGCAGCCTCAAGAGCAAATCCCCAAAAGAAAATTAAAAAATCTGTGAAACACATCATGGACTGCACCATATCTAATAAGGTGCGATTTCTCTTTTCCTCAATGTCATTTAAAAATGGATTGTAAGGAGGTGTATATTGAGAGAGAATACTATTTTATTTTAAATGATTGAGAAACTCATTAATTAAATATTCTTCTCCTCGATCAGATCGAAGAGCTTTAATACTTTTACTAGTTTGTTTCTCAACCATTCTTTGATACTCTTCAAATTTGTCAAAGGCTTCAAATTTATATTTCATTAAATATACATATCCAAACTTAGACTTATCATCAGTAAATATGATGAAGTAGGAGTATCCACCTCTAGCTTGAGTCGATATTAGACCACAAATATCAGTATATACAAGATTCAAAATGTCACTCGCTCTTTCTCCATGTCCAGTAAATGGAGTCTTGGTCATTTCACCCATGAGACAAGATTCACAAATTTCATATGATTCAAAATTATAAGGATCAATAAATTTATCTTTGTACAACTTATTAATTTTTGACTCATTTATATGACCAAATCAGTAGTGCCAGAGGTATATAACATTCACATCCTCTCTCTTTTTTTTCTTCATATTATCAACATGAAATATATTATCACTAAGTGATAGAAATAGAAGACTATTATCAATAAAAGTATTTCCATAAAATTTATTAAAAAAATAAATAAAACTAACCCAATTAGTCAGGCAAGTGTTAAGTTTGATAGGAGGCTCCTCGATGTTTTTCTTGACACCAACAAGTTGGCCAAATAAGCAAATGGATCTAATTAAATAACCACCGTATTTGAAATACGCCTTAGACACCTATTGATTAATTGATTCAAGAATTGGTTAGCTTCTAGTTTTCAATATTGTGACTTAATATTATTTTTATGATGGTTTTAATGGTCTCAAGCACATCATTATTAATGACACTCATACATATAAATAATCATACTGTGCCATGTATAACATGAATCATAAATAGCAATAGCTAATTCTAATCATCATATAATGATACATAATCAAATAAATAAGATCATAATCTTAACATTATGCATCTAAACATATCTCTAGGATAAATTAGGGTATGCATGTTCAATCGAGCTCAACCCTTGACCCAACTTGAACCAAATCAACACCCTAGCATGATCACAATCATGACCACATTCTAACCTTGGATTGTATTCATTAGGATTTGCTCTGATACCACTATTGGGTTATGATGGCATAGCGAAACACCTAGGTGTTTAAAATTTTATTCAAAATACCCTAGCACACCAAAACCCTAATGCCCAGGACACCTTGATAATAGCAATCAAAGAATAATCTAGTAAGAACCAGTAGGAAGCATACATATTAAATTTTGATTTGGTGATGATCAATTTGCATGAGGCACCCAAGCATTCACCCTCCAACAGTGATCCACATAGGAACTGGTTCAAAGAAATGCTCCTTTCGAGCCTGAATGTCAGACCCGAGTTTACCCTAACTTGGTTTGGTCGAACCACTTCAAAAACCTAACTTGAACCTCTTCTTGGCCTCTTGGCTACATGGCTAGCCCCATTAGAACCCTTTAAATCTTATCCTAAATCTAATTAGACTTGTATTAGGCTAGGAAGGCTTGTCCTAAAAGGCTAAGGATGTAGGAAGAGAGGGAGAGGAATTCTTTTCTTAATAAGACAAGATAAGGTAGACTGCTTCGGATGACTTCCTTCTATTTGCTGTCTGCTTTTTATACTTGAAGAGGGGGTACCAGAAACAACCCTATGCTCATTCTAATCGGCCCACAAAAGAGTGAATCTGAAAATTAAGAGACTTATAAGATAAGGTCTCTTTGGAATGAAACGTCAGTTTGCAGTCTTTCCCACGTGCATGCCACTGGAGAGATGCATTTGGCATCCCATCATAAATTAGATGTTTTCCAAATTTTGCCATATGGTAAGAAAGCCTTATCTGATTTAAATCCACACCTAAGACCCCATTGATAAGTACCTCCTTCTACCTTAAAGTAGGAGGATGCTTATCGCAGCACTTCGCATGAGAAACAAAATTTCTATGCATGTGCACTGGTTTCTTTCCTCTTCCATGCCATATCATGCCATCTCATGCCTTAAAACTTGTGCTAAGCTGATAGAGGGTTGGATTAGCTTCCACATGGGTTTAAACCCAATCCAGAAGGACTCTGTAAAGCCCTCCACACCAAGATAAAGCTGCGCCTATCTTTTGTGCGCGAACTTGAAGATAAAGTCCATTTCCCCTTGGACTTTATCATATCAATGCCAAAAGGAGCCATGTGGCACCATCTAATGGCTGTCCATATTAGAGGTTAACACAAATTAATATTCAATTAATTTGGTTCACAAATTAAATCAGATTCAAACCGAATTCGATCCAAAAGTATGAGCTAGGGTTAGCCATACATGCTAGCATGCTCATCGGCTAACCAATTGGATCAATTGATCTAATCAACCTTATCAATTCAACTCTTTGATCAACTTTTTTATGTGTGTGACCCATTGGGCTCCACATCTAGCTAGTAGTAGATCCAGATGCATCTTGACCTAATTTGATTAGACCTATTCTTAATCGATTAAGGTCCAATTCATGCCAACCCAAATTCAGCAATTAAAAAATCTTATAATTGAAGAATGAATTAAATCTATTAATTTATTTAATTTTATAAGTCAAGATTAACATCTAGCAATGTATCATGACTATCCAAAAGATGTAAAATTTGATGAAAATATCAAATATATCCTTCAGTGGTAAGTTACTATATAATTCAATCCTTCGATGATCCTGCATCCCGAATATGTTTATGAGTATGGATTTATGTCAAACTCAACTATATATTCTTACTGATTCTTCATCAATCAGTGATAACTCTAATGAAGCATTTGAAACCTTATCTAATCTTCATTCTACTTTGGTGAAAGACTTCTCTGTTGTGATCTAGGTAGTGTGCCCAAGGCCCAGGGGACCAAGGCTAAGGCCAAGGTCCATCATTCATGAGGGCTTCATGGAGGCTCTAGGGCTAGTTGGGCCCTAGGTTGAAAGGCTGTGGGCCTTTCGGGTTCTTGAGGTCTAGGTTATGTGGGCCTCATGTAGGAACCAGATCTAGGGTTTCAGGGTTAGATCTTGAAACTTTTTCAAGATCATACAGCGGAAGACTAAAATAAATCAAAATTTATTTTTTTTAAAACCAGAGAATTCCTAGATCTAAGATCCTATTACATGATTATTACATAGCATTAAATCAAAAATTAAAATATATAAATATAGCATGAACTACATGTTGATCATATCAACATGTTTCTATACCACATCTAATGTATGTATTAAACAATAGATCAGATCTATTACCTTGCAGGTTAGACATTCTAACCTCATTGATCCGAGCTTGAGGATGATGTTGCAAGCTGCACACATATCCGACCTCTAGGAGTCATCCACACGAGCCCACGAATCTCGATCAGAAGTCCTGCTTCAGGAAATCAGCACAGTATGCTAGTACTGCGCTGATCCTTCTTTGATGGTTGATCAGGTGCCTCCTTCTTCTTGATTTGGACTCTTCCAAAGATGAAAAGTAAAAGGAGGAGTTTCAGATCTGAGACACTCTCAGAAAACTCAAGATGGAGGGAGGAAAGATATGAAAAAAAAACCCTAGAAGAAGACCCTCTTCTTCTTCACGTTTTTCTCTCTAGACATCCTAACTTGCATCTTTCATATCTCCACGACCCAAAGGTCTTTCTCTCTGATTTTTGGATGACACAAAGGCGCTCAAATCTCTATCTTCTCATAAAATTGCATGAAGAAACTCATTTTATACAAAGAGATATGATAGAGTCCTTGTCTAGGTCAAATACCTAGTCAAGGCTTATCCAAACATGGCAAGTTAAGGGGCGCCCAACTCTTGAGCACCTCCTTCATATTTTCATGCATGGATTACCATCAAAGGGTGAACAATATGTACCTTAAAAAGCCATGAAAATTTCAAAAAAAATTTGCATAAATTTGGTGCAAAATTGAAAGAGTTTTGGATTTCTAAAACTCTATCTCATAGAATTCGAAATCCAAACTTATTCCTTTTTGATTTGATCCAAACCACCTTTCATGTAAGAAAGAAGAAAGGAAACCTTTTGTGAAGTGGGAGAGACCTGGGAGAGGGCTTTTGTCACACAAAATAAGTGGAGATTGGCATTGAATAAGAGAGAGGGCGTGGGGAAGGCTTATGTGGCGCAAGGTGGAATCCTAGTCTTACTAGGATTCTATCTTATGACTTGTTTTAATTTGGTTTTCCAAACCAAATCAAACTAAAATTAGATCAACCTAATTAAAATAGGTCTTAACTCAATTAAGAACTAATTTAATCAGATTAAATTAGATTTAAATCTGATTTAATTTTCTAATCAAATTAGAAATTAGATTGATCCAAGTCCTAGTTGAACTAGGACTAGTTTTTTCTTGCACTTGGCTTATCCAATAAACCAATTGGACTTGATCCAATCAAGCCCAAAATAAATCTAATTAAATCATATTTAATTAGACTTAATCTCATCCCATTGACTTAATCAAATTAAGCCAATTAGCAATCAAATTGCTAATCGATCCTCCTGTAATACTTGCACTGGGTTAAATGTCAATCGTATTGATCATTTAACCCTAGAACGATTCTTAATCATTGATCAACCATCCGATCGGATCATGAACTCTAATGTGTGTGACCTCATAGGTCTGAACCTAAGTCAGTAGCACAGGAATAAATTCCTGTACCAATCGAAGTGACCATCTAGCAATGGTACCCGACAACCGGATAGGTCGAATGTGTAGAACAACATCCTTAGAACCCATGCGGATATAATTTTCATATAATTCATCCCCTTGACCAAAATGATCATAGGACACCCCAGAGTTCAACTGTCAACTCTGATCAGGTTGTCCACATTGTATTTCAAAATATCAAATCCATCTGATGGATTACCCTGGCCAAGGTTTTGCTCAATTGAAATACAGCGACTCATTCTTCTCCAACTCTTGGAGTGGTCAATCCCATCTCGATCACACTCTGACTTTGCAAGTACTTGACTGTACCCAGAAGCCTTCCATCCCTGAATTAGAAATTCAGTTAGTCCAGTACCAAAGCACAGTGAGTTGCTTGCAAGTCACTGAGGCGATCTCAAGTCTAAGGGATACTTATACCTATATCCCATCAGAGACATTCTCACAGCAGAATACTCTGAAGTTGGTCACGTTCAATGATGATGTACCCTTATATCTCACCTGTATGCCATACCAGTATCTCCACACTCCTTGGTTAAGAGGACAACCAACCCATATGGCCTACAGCGACCTATGCTCGATAGAAAGCTGTCGTCCTTATTAACAGCTTATCATTTGGTCGTGAACAGTTTTAAGGACTAATCGATAAATCTCTCTTTATCGAACTTAAATAGTCCTAAGGACTTCATCATAACAACGGAGTTCATTAGAAGATGAAAGCTTATGATGAAGATGCCAAATATATTTTATTTATTAACAAATCAATTACAATACTTGGTTGCTCAACCGTCAACAGCTTGACGATTGGCTTTTTGGGACACATTTCCCAACAACTCCCACTTGTCCTAAAGCCACTCGGCACAGTATCTAATACCCATCTTCGACTTGTGGTTGTCGAACTCCTTTATCGCCAGGGCTTTAGTGAAGGGGTCGGCTAGGTTCTCCTTTCCGTCGATCTTCTGAAGGTCGACGTCACCTCGATCCACGATCTCCCAGACCAGGTGGAAGCGACGCAAGATGTGCTTCGTCCGCTGATGTGCTTTGGGTTCCTTCGCCTGAGCTATGGCACCAGTGCTGTCGCAGTAGAGCAGGATCGGACCATCGAGGGAGGGTGCTACTCCAAGCTCGTTGATGAATTTCCTCAGCCACACAGCTTCTTTCGCGGCATCCGATGCTGCAATGTACTCCGCTTCACAAACAGAGTCTGCCACAGTATGCTACTTGGAACTCTTCCAGCAGATGGCTCCACCATTCAGAGTAAAGATATAACCCGACACGCTCCTGCTGTCATCATGGTCAGATTGGAAGCTGGAGTCTGTGAACCCCACAAGTTTCAGATCTGACTCGCCATAAACCAACCATTGGTCCTTAGTATTTCTCAAATACTTAAGGATGGCTTTAACCACTTTCCAGTGATTTTCTCCAGGATCAGATTGGTATCTACTCACTACTCCTAGTGAGTATGCCACATCTGGTCTTGTACATGTCATGGCATACATGATAGATCCCACGGCTGAAGCATATGGGACTCTACTCATACGCTCTCTCTCTTCAGGAGTTGTCAGATAATCCATCTTAGAGAGAGAAATTCCATGGCCTATCGATAGATAGCCCTTCTTGGAATTCTCCATGCTGAACTTCTTCAGCACAGTGTCTATGTATATGGACTGGGATAACCCAAGCATCCTTTTAGATCTATCCCTATAGATCTTCATCCCTAGGATGTAGGATGCTTCACCCAAGTCCTTCATGGAGAACTGTGATGACAACCAAACTTTTATTCCCTGTAGTGCGGGGATGTCATTCCTGATTAAGAGAATGTCATCCACGTACAAGACAAGGAATACCATAACTGGACCATTTGCCCATTTATAGATGCAGGGCTCTTCTCCATTCTTAATAAAGCCATATATTTTGATCACCTTATCAAAATGCATGTTCCAACTTCGAGAAGCTTGCTTCAGTCCATAAATGGATCTCTGAAGCTTGCACACCTTGGACTCATCTGTGGATGTAAATCCCTCAGGTTGTATCATATATACCTCTTCGGTCAGCTCTCCATTCAGGAAAGCTGTCTTTACATCCATCTGCCAGATCTCATAATCCAGATGGGCAGCTATTGCAAGTATTATCCGAATGGATTTGAGCATTGCCACAGGAGAAAATATCTCGTCATAGTCAATACCATAACATTGACGATACCCCTTGACGACCAGACGGGCTTTATAGGTCTCCACCTTTCCGTCTATGCCCCTCTTCCTTTTGAAGACCCATTTACACCCAATGGGTTTAACCCCTTCAGGTGGGTCAACCAATGTCCATACATCGTTGACCTTCATGGACTCCATTTCGGATTTCATGGCTTCAAGCCATTTCTCAGAATCAGGTCTCTGCATTGCATCCATATAGGTGATCGGATCCTCATTATTCTTATCAAGTTCGATGGGATCACCGTTCCGGACCAAGAAACCAAGTATCTGTCTGACTGATGCGGTACTCTATCGGATCGCCTTAATGGTGCAGGTACATTGGGCTCTGGATCTGATCTAATCATATCCGACTCAGGTTCAGCTATTGGTGTCGGTCTTTCTACCTGTTGAACTTCATCAAGTTCAACCTTAGAGGCAACGGTTCCTTCACCAAGGAACTCCTTTTCTAAAAAGATTGCCTTAAGGCTGACGAACACCTTTTGTTCATCAGCATGGTAGAAAAAATATTCTTTTGTCTCTTTGGGGTACCCTATGAATGAGCATTTGTCAGACCTAGGTCCAAGTTTGTCTGTGACTAATCGTTTGACATAGGTCGGGCACCCCCAGACCCTAAGGTGTGAAAGTACTGGCTTACGCCCTATCCATATCTCATATGGAGTCTTAATTACAGACTTACTTGGAACCCAGATAACAGGCCGATTCGAGTGCATATCCCCAGAAGGATATCGGCAAGCAAGCAAAACCCATCATGGATCGGACCATGTCTAACAGAGTCTGATTCCTCCTTTCAGACACACCATTATGCTGTGGTGTTCCTGGAGGAGTCCATTCAGAGAGAATCCCATTCTCTCCTAGATATTTGAGAAATTCACTAGAAAGGTATTCTCCTCCTCGATCAGATCGAAGAGTTTTAATACTCTTCCCAGTTTGTTTTTCTACTTCACTTCGGAATCGTTTGAACATTTCAAATGAATCCGACTTATGTTTCATCAGATAGACATATCCATATCGGGATAGGTCATCCATGAAAGTTATGAAGTAGAAATATCCACCTCTAGCACTGGTGCTCATGGGCCTACAAACATCAGTATGTACTAGGCCCAAGAGCTCAGTAGCTCTCTCACCTTTTCTAGTAAAAGGTGACATGATCATTTTACCAAGAAGACATGACTCACAGGTTGGAAGTGATTCACAATCACTGACTTCGAGGATTCTCTCTTGAGTCAACCTGTTTATTCTGTTCTTGTTTATATGACCTAGCCTACAGTGTCATAAGTAGATATCTGACACACTATCTGATCTAGGGTGCTTGCCAGTAGAATAGACTCTTATCAGGCTTGATCTTTTTGGTCTGGCTCTGCACTGATGTCCCAGCCTGAACTTGCACCTTCTTCACTTTCTTCTTCTTGTTCTTCTTCCTTTCTCAAAGGGTCGAGAACCAGAAGACAAACCTCCCACTGAGTTCACCGACTCCTTGTGAAGTTAGTGATCATTCTCAAAGTTCTGAAGCAACCCCAGTAATCTGTGGAAGTTTACTTCAGGCTTTGTCATTCTATAATGAGTGAGGAATGGGAGATAAGACTTGGGCAGTGAGTTCAGTATTGCATCTTTCCCAAGCTGCTCATGCAAGGGAAAGCCGAGCTTGCTCAATCGTTCCATCAGCTCGATCATGTACAATACATGATCAGTGACAGAGGCTTCATCCCGTATTTTGGCGTTAAAGATGGCACAACTAGTCTTGTGCCTCTCTACGTCAGCGGGTGTGCCAAAGGCATCCTCCAACACTTGAAGCATGTCCTTTGGCTGAGCCATCTCAAATTTGCGACTGAACTCGTTGCTCATGGCAGCCAGCATGATACAGCGCACCGTGGTCCGGTCACTGAGCCACTTCTAGTAAGTGTCTCTGACTGTTCCATGTGCATTGGCAGCTGGCTCCTCAGGTGCAGGATCCATTATCACATATAGGATCCATTCATGCTCCAGGACTATCTTCAACTTTCGATACCAGCTATCGAAGTTGGGTCCCACCAACTTATCATTGTCTAACAATGATCAGAGCGATAGGGAAGTGGCCATATTTACACAAAGGAAAATCATAACCTAATTAGTAATTGATTCGTTAAACCTTAAGATTTGGACTTTAATCAAAAGGTTTCTCCCACTATTTTATTTGAATTGGTAGCCTCTACCTCCAACTCGAGGAATTACCCTAATTCCTTAGCGGGTGCTAGAATCCACTGAGACTGCATACAAGCCCAACTTTGGTTGGTCAACCCATGTACATCTAAGAGTAGGTTCATAACCAATTGTTTCTCTAAATAATTTCTAGTAATTTTAATTTTGCCCCAGAAACCTAATCAGTAGGCTTTGGCCTCCACTGTAAGGATCCGGTTAGGTCCAACCATTAACATGATCATACTTGGTGTATCTAATCAACGAATGATTAAGCCCAACTTTGGTTGGCTCACCTAACCACCATTAGAGAGATACTTCCAAGTCATCATATGATGAGTGATAATTCCATTAGTCAACAAGTACTAGGCCTTTGGGTCTGCAATGATTATTGAGTTAATGGACTCATTATCAAATACCTTAATGGGAGGCTACGACTCAATTATCTCCATAACTTTATCATTTTAAGGACCTAATAATTTTAGAAGATTTAAATAATTTAGAGGATGAGGTCAGATGAACCAGCATATCATGATCCTCCCACTGGCTTCACCAAGTCAGCTTAAGGGAGACCATTAAAAGGGCTGGTCTAGGAGCACCTAAATCAGTCACACTGATTTACCTAGCTGACATGGGTCAGCTCAAATAGTCAAGTGATCTGATCAAAACATAATTTCACCAAGAGGTCAGGTAAGTTCGATCAGTGGGAGGGTCTGCCAAAGCTTGCCTTAGACACCATCAGAAATGGCCAGGTAAGCGGGCTCCCAATTAAAAACCACCGGTCTGGTTTACCTTAGACACCAACTGGTTTAATTAGTTTCGATTAGATCAACCTAACAGTTCGTGCTAGATCGCTTAGCCAAGAATCAAGTCCATTTGGTTCTCGTTAAAGACATGGACTTGACCAACTACAACTATTGTAATTGATCTAGAGAATCCTTGACCTAATCTAAGACAACAATTGATTAGATTTAGTCAATTCTCTAATTAAGTTTATCTTTAATCTAACCATAGGTCTAACCCAATTAATGGACCTTATTCCCACTAACCCATTAACCCAATGTGTTATGATTTGTGTCTTAGGTTCGTCAATTCACAATCCTAGAACCTAATCAAACAACTTCTTAATTCTTAATTAAGTTTTGGGCTGAGGATTGGGTTCGGCTTTTCAAAAAATAATTTTCATATTTGTAAAATAATTTTATAATATGATTCTACCAACCATATTGCATGTTTGATTTATAATCAAGATATAAGTAAAATAAACATAAAACTACTTTAGATCTAATCTAAACAGGTTCATATAATTGAAACAATTTCAACTTTAAACAATTTCTTTGCACAAAAATTATTAACAAAGAGATTTTATTTCAGATTTAAATATCTTTTAAATCTAATAAATCATAAATTTAATCTAGATCATATCTAACAAATTTATGATTAAAGCTAGATCTACACAAACTAGGACAACCTTTGCACTGTAAGGGGTAAACCTTACAGCAGGACAACCTTGCAGTTTGTGATTGATCTAAAATTTTAATTTTAGATTTAATAATCAGATTATAAATTAGATTAATCTAAAAAATAATCTAAGCATGTATAAATAATCATGTAATAAAGAACCTAGACTCTGATACCAATTGTAGGAACCAGATCTAGGGTTTCAGGGTTAGATCTTGAAACTTTTTCAAGATCATACAGCGGAAGACTAAAATAAATCAAAATTTATTTTTTTTAAAATCAGAGAATCTTTAGATCTAAGATTCTATTATATGATTATTACATAGTATTAAATTAAAAATTAAAATATATAAATATAGCATGAACTACATGTTGATCATATCAACATGTTTCTATACCACATCTAATATATGTATTAAACAACAGATCAGATCTATTACCTTGCAGGTTAGATATTCTAACCTCATTGATCTGGGCTTGAGGATGATGTTGCAAGCCGCACACGCATCCAGCCTCTAGGAGTCATCCACACGAGCCCACGAATCTCGATCAGAAGTCCTGCTTCAGGAAATCAGCACAGTATGCTAGTACTGCGCTGATCCTTCTTTGATGGTTGATCAGGTGCCTCCTTCTTCTTGATTTGGACTCTTCCAAAGATGGAAAGTAAAAAGAGGAGTTTCAAATCTGAGACGCTCTCAGGAAACTCAAGATGGAGGGAGGAAAGATATGAAAACAAAAACCCTAGAAGAAGACCCTCTTCTTCTTCACGTTTTTCTCTCTAGACATCCTAACTTGCATCTTTTATATCTCCATGACCAAAATGTCTTTCTCTATAATTTTTGGATAGCACAAAGGTCTCTCAAATCTCTATCTTTTCATAAAATTACATAAAGACACTCATTTTATACAGAGAGATATGATAGAGTCCTTGTCTAGGTCAAATACCTAGTCAACGCTTATCCAAACATGGCAAGTTAAGGGGCGCCCAACTCTTGAGCACCTCCTCCATATTTTTATGCATGGATCACCAGAAAAGGGTGCACAATATGTACCCTAAAAATTTATAAAAATTTCAAAAAAAATTGGATAAATTCGATGCAAAATTGAAAGAGTTTTGGATTTCTAAAACTCTATCTCATAGAATTCGAAATCCAAACTTATTCCTTTTTGATTTGATCCAAACCACCTTCCATGTAAGAAAGAAGAGAGGAAACCTTTTGTGAACATAGGAGAGACCTGGGAGAGGGCTTTTGTCACACAAAATAAGTGGAGATTGGCATTGAATAAGAGAGAGGGCATGGGGAAGGCTTATGTGGCGCAAGGTGGAATCCTAGTCTTACTAGGATTCTATCTTATGACTTGTTTTAATTTGGTTTTCCAAACCAAATCAAACCAAAATTAGATCAACCTAATTAAAATAAGTCTTAACCCAATTAAAAACCTAATTTAATCAGATTAAATTAGATTTAAATCTGATTTAATTTTCTAATCAAATTAGAAATTAGATTGATCCAAGTCCTAGTTGAACTAGGACTAGTTTTTTCTTGCACTTGGCTTATCCAATAAATCAATTGGACTTGATCCAATCAAGCCCAAAATAAATCTAATTAAATTATATTTAATTAGACTTAATCTCAGCCCATTGGCTTAATCAAATTAAACAATTAGCAATCAAATTGCTAATCGATCCTCCTGCAATACTTGCACTGGGTTAAATGTCAATCGTATTGATCATTTAACCCTAGAATGATTCTTAATCGTTGATCAACCATCCGATCGGATCATGAACTCTAATGTATGTGACCTCATAGGTCCGAACCTAAGCCAGTAGCACAGAAATAAATTTCTGTACCAATCGAAGTGACCATCTAGTAATGGTACCCGACGATCGGATAGGTCAAATGTGTAGAACAACATCCTTAGAACCCATGCGGATATAATTTTCATATAATTCATCCCCTTGACCAAAATGATCATAGGACACCCCAGAGTTTAACTGTCAACTCTGATCAGGTTGTCCACATTGTATTTCAAAATATCAAATCCATCTGATGGATTACACTGGCCAAGGTTTTGCTCAATTGAAATACAGCGACTCATTCTTCTCCAACTCTTGGAGTGGTCAATCCCATCTCGATCACACTCTGACTTTGCAAGTACTTGACTGTGCCCAGAAGCCTTCCATCCCTGAATTAAAAATTCAGTTAGTCCAGTACCAAAGCACAGTGAGTTGCTTGCAAGTCACTGAGGCGATCTCAAGTCTAAGGGATACTTATACCTATATCCCATCAGAGACATTCTCGATAGCAGAATGCTCTGGAGTTGGTCATGTTCAATGATGATGTACCCTTATATCTCACCTGTATGCCATACCAGTGTCTCCACACTCCTTGGTTAAGAGGACAACCAACCCATATGGCCTACAGCGATCTATGCTCAATAGAAAGCTATCGTCTTTATTAACAGCTTATCATTTGGTCATGAACAGTTTTAAGGACTAATCGATAAATCCTCTCTTTATCGAACTTAAATAGTCCTAAGGACTTCATCATAACAACGGAGTTCATTAGAAGATGAAAGCTTATGATGAAGATGCCAAATATATTTTATTTATTAACAAATCAATTACAATACTTGGTTGCTCAACCGTCAACAGCTTGACGATTGGCTTTTTGGGACACATTTCCCAACAACTCCCACTTGTCCTAAAGCCACTCTTTATGGGCCAGGTCTGGGCCCAGGATAGGTGAGATTAGGTCGAATCATGGGTGTACATGGGCTTGGATTAACATAATCTCCCATAGAGTTGGTCAAGGAAGTTTTGGGTTTGGATCACTTGACCCTGTGTTTATATATACATGTATTGTATAGGTTTGATTAAGCCAAGGAATATGAAACTATTTCTCCCAAGTCTCTCTCTCTCTTCTCCCTCTCTCTTCAGCTATTCTCCATACCCCAGGAGCAAGAAACCCTAGGGTTTCTTGCCGCCAGGTCCCAAAAAGGCAGGAAAAGCAAGGGGAGGTGCTAGGCTCCCCCTTTGTGCCGCCATCCCTTTTGTCTCTCCCTCTCTTGCAGCCACCCAAACATCAGGTCCAAGACCTGAAATCTCTTGTGAAGAGGTTGGTACAAGTTTCTCTCAGATCTAGAGTTAATCTGAGGTCGTTTGAGGCACGGGTGAGATCTCCATCAACAGATCTACAGGAAAGGCTGCAGCAGGACAGATCTGCAAAGTCTGTCTCCATCTATCTTCTTCCCTATCTAGAATATCCTGATTTGAGATTATAAATTGAAAAATCTCGATCCAGGCCTGATCTGGTTGGGTACCAGATCTTGAATTTTTTAGAGGTGATTTCAGAGGCATTCTTCATCTGGAACGAAAGGTTGATGAAGAAGACAGCAACCAGGCTGATTTCGTCAAGGGCCTTCAATCGAGTCCAGAAGTCTCCAGACTTATTTGTTGCTAGTTTCGCTACACCCAAGGTCTGTGGGAGGAGCAGGGATCATGCTCAAATAGTTGGTAATAGAGCCACAGTGGTGAGGAAGCAGTTTCAAGTATGAGAAGTTGAAGATCCCAAGTGCTGAAAATTTTCAGTAAGGTACCATCAAGATATATTCTACACTTCTTCATTTTATATTGCTTGTTTGGCTTGGATCCAGTCATGGGCAGCAATATGAAGGTCGATCTCGAGAAGTTTGATGGCAAGGAAATTTTTTTCATGTAGAAAATCTGGGTGGAGGATCTTCTGGTGCAAGCAGATCTGGATCAGGCTTTGGATAAGAAGCATGAGGGAATGACAGATAGACAGTGGGCATCATTAGAGAAGAAAGCATGCTCGGTGATCAGAGGATATTTGACAGATGCAGCGTTGTATTCAGTGCTGGAAGAAAAGACCTCGAAGGGTCTTTGGTCGAAGTTGCACACCATGTATATGGGGAAGAATATGTGCAACAAGCTAATGATGAAGAAGAGGTTGTACAGTCTTCGGATGTAGGAGGGATCTGATGTGATTGGCCACATTCAGAGGTTCGACCAGTTGTGCATGGAGTTGATGAATATCGGGGTGAAGCTGGATGAGGAGGACAAGTCCCTGTTGCTTTTGTGTTCGCTGCCAGGATCATATGACTCTTTGGTGACTACACTACTCTACGATAAGGAGACTCTGGAATATGAGGACATGATCTCGGTGCTGAGGTCTAATGAGCAAAGGAAAAAGTTGACCAAAGATCGGGCTTCCCAGGAGGGTTTGGCAGTAAGGGAGAGGACAGGTAGAGGCAGAGGCAGAAGCAAGTCCAGGGGGCGGTCCAAGTCCAGGAAGGGAAAGAAAGAGATGAAATGCTTCAAGTGCAACGAGTTCGGGCACTTCAAGCGAGAATGTCCACTATGGAAGAGCAAGAAGGGAGAAAGAAGTGGCTCAGAATCAGTGAGTGCAGTTGCTGGGTAGCAGGTGGAGGATGATCTACTTGTGGATCAGATGGTCACAGGCATTACACAGAGGAGTGGACACTAGACTCTGCGTACTCACATCACTACACACCACACAGGTCTTGGTTTGCGACATACACCAAGATAGATGAGGGATCAGTGACTCTAGGTGATAATCATCCTTGCAAGGTGGCTGGGATAGGAACAGTCAGGGTGAGGATGTTTGATGGGATTGTGAGAACATTGACAAATATAAAACACATCCCGAAGCTGGAAAAGAACCTGGTGTCACTAGGCTACTTAAAGCGCAGTGGATACAGCTTCAGCAGTAGGGATAGAAGTAGAGTACTGAACATCTCCAATGGAGCTATGGTTGTGATGAGAGGCAGGAGGTTGGACAATAACCTCTATCGCATGGAGGAATCTGTGGTGACCGAAGAGTCTGATGCAGCAACTACAGCACAGGACCAGCAGGGGGCTTACAGGATGTGGCACTACCGCCTAGGCCACATGGGTGACAAGGGGCTGAGGGAGTTGAGTAGGAGAGGACTCATCTCTGATCTAGAGGATGGTGCTACAGGGGAGATCTATGAGCCTTGCTAGATGGAAAAGCAGAGGAGAGTTCAGTTCAACATCAGTACAACCCGTAGTGCAACCCCTCTGGAGTTAGTACACACGGATGTGTGGGGACCAGTCCCAGTTTCAGCTAGGAATGGGGCCAGATACTTCATGACCTTGATTGATGATTTCTCAAGGAAACTCTAGATTTACTTCATGAGAGAGAAGTCTGAGGTCTTCACCAAGTTCAAAATCTGGAGAGCGAAGGTGGAGAAGGAGCAGGGGAGGAGCGTGAAGTGTCTGAGGTCAGACAATGACGGAGAGTACACCAGCAGAGAGTTCCAGAATTACTGTGAGGAGTGTGGGATCAGGAGACACTTCTCAGTTAAGGGGACTCCACAGTAGAATCGGGTGGCCGAGAGGATGAACAGAACACTTCTGGAAAAGGCACGATGCATGAGGCTGCAGGTAGGGCTTCCAAAGGAGTTCTGGGTTGACACAGTTGACGCAGCGGGTTACTTGGTCAATCGGTCACCTCACACTAGGTTGGATGGCAGGCTTCCAAAGGAGGTGTGGTCTGGGAGGACAGTTGTGCTGGGCCATCTACGGATATTTGGGTGCACGGCTTATGTGCATATTAGAGCTGGTGAGCGGAGCAAGCTAGACGCCAGATCACGCAAGATGGTGTTTTTAGGCTATCCATGAGGAGTTAAGGGATACAAGCTATAGGATCCCTTGGAAAAGAAGGTCATCATTAGTCAGGATGTGACTTTTGATGAGGAGTCAGTCCTACGGAGGCGAGCAGGCATGGAGGAGCAGCAGGAGCAGAAGGAGGTCCAGCAGGGTGCTGCTGGACAGCTTACCTCTTTGATTTTGCCTCTTGCAGGTGCTACTAGAGGACATGATATTCAGGTGGAGCACCTACCTAAGGTGTCTCCACAGGTGGAGAGGATTCGGATGGATGATCGAGGTGGAGAGGTCCAGCAGGAGCGAGCTGGACTGAGGACTAATATCGGTGTTGCCCTACACAAGCCCAAGAGGACCATCAGGCAATCGGACCGATATGGCTTCGAGGAGAAGCTATCATATGCCCTGGTGACAGCAAATGGAGACCCATATATGTATCAGGAGGCTATTGAGAGCCAGGACAGAGAGCAGTGGGTCCAGACGATGTCCGAGGAGATGCAGTCTCTCCACCAGAACCAGACGTGGCGATTGGTGCAGTTGCCACAGGGGAAGAGGCCCATTGGCTGCAAATAGGTCTACAGTCGCAAGGAAGGGCCTTCAAAGCAGGGAGGTATCAGAGTCAAGGCGAGGTTAGTGGCCAAGGGATACTCCCAGAAGGAAGGCATCGACTTCAGCGAGGTCTTCTCTCCCGTCATCAGACACACTTCCATCAGAGTGTTGCTGAGCATCATAGCAGCTCAGAATTTAGAGCTGGAGCAGATGGATGTCAAGATGGCATTCCTCCATGGGCATTTGGAGGAGAGGATTTACATGGAGCAGCCACTCAGTTTCAGGGATCCAGGATCAGAGGAAAAGGTTTGTCTATTGCAGAAGTCGCTGTACAGGCTGAAGCAGTCGCCGAGGCAATGGTACAAATGGTTCGACTCCTATGTGCGCAGCATTGGACTTTCTAGGTACGAGTTTGATCCCTGTGTTTATGTTCAGTCTCTTGAGGATGGTTCTAGGTTGTTCCTACTCTTGTATGTGGATGACATGCTTATAGCATGCAAGAGAAGGAAGGTTGTGCAGGATCTGAAGGCATCCTTATCTCGGGAGTTTGAGATGAAGGATTTGGGCCCTGCAAGGAAGATCCTAGGCATGGAGATTTTCAGAGACCGAACCCAGAGGGTGCTGCATCTATCTCAGGGGGGCTACATACAGAAGGTCTTAGAGAGGTTCGGGATGAAGGGAGCAAAGCCGATGGAGCTGCCACTTGCCGATCACATCAGACTCTCGAAGACCATGGCGCCACAGACTGAGGTGGAGGCTCAGGAGATGGAGACGATTCCTTATGCTTCAGGAGTTGGGAGCTTGATGTATGCAATGGTCTGTTGTAGGCCAGACATCGCTCATGCAGTGAGTCAGGTTAGCAGGTTCATGGCACAGCCTGGCAGGGAGCACTGGAGAGCTCTGAAGTGGATATTCAGATACCTGGCGGGTTCAGTTGGAGTTGGCATCTACTATGGATAGCGAGGAGGTGCAATGGGATACTTTGACATGTCCAGGGAGGCTCAGGGGCTGATAGGCGGTTATGTAGATGCAGACTTTGGTGGTGATGTGGATGCCCGGAGGTCTACAACAGGCTTCATCTTTAGCCTGTATGGAGGTCCTATTTCTTGGAGATCGAGTCTGCAGCCTATCATGGCCCTATCCACTACAGAGGTGGAACACATCGGGCTGACAGAAGTAGCTAAGGAGGTAATTTGGCTGAAGAGTTTGTTGACGGAGATGGGCCTTACTCGGAGGCCATTAGAGTGCACTGTGATAGCCAGAGTGCACTTCTACTAGCACAGAACTCAGTCTATCATGCAAGGACAAAGCACATCGACATTCGGTATCATTGGATCAGGGAGCTTGTAGAGGATGGCGAGGTGGAGCTGGTATAGGTACACACCAAGGAGAACCCAGCTGATGCACTTACGAAGGTACTTCCACGGGACAGCTTTCAGAGATGTGTTGAGCTGATTCGACTGATGGACAGAGTGGAGCTGGTTGAGGCCTTAGGACACCAAGGTGGAGATTGTTGTGATCCAGGTGGTGTGCCCAAGGCCCAGGGGACCAAGGCTAAGGCCAAGGTCCATCATTCATGAGGGCTTCATGGAGGCTCTAGGGCTAGTTGGGCCCTAGATTGAAAGGCTGTGGGCCTTTCGGGTTCTTGAGGTCTAGGTTATGTGGGCCTCAAGGGACCAACTCTTTATGGGTCAGGTCTGGGTACAGGATAGATGAGATTAGGTTGAGTCATGGCTGTACATGGGCTTGGGTTAACCTAATCTCCCATAGAGTTGGTCAAGGGAGTTTTGGGTTTGGGTCATTTGACCCTGTGTTTATATATACATGCACTGTATAGGTTTGATTAAGCCAAGGAATACGAAACTCTATCTCCCAAGTCTCTCTCTCTCTCTCTTCTCCCTCTCTCTCCAGCTATTCTCCATGCCCCAAGAGCAAGAAACCCTAGGGTTTCTTGCCGTCAGGTCCAAAAAAGGCAGGAAAAGCAAGGGGAGGCGCTAGGCTCCCCCTTTGTGCCGCCATCCCTTTTGTCTCTCCCTCTCTTGCAGCCACCCAAACATTAGGTCCAGGATCTGGAATCTCTTATGAAGAGGTTGGTACAAGTTTCTCTCAGATCTGGAGTTGATCTGAGGTCGTTTGAGGTGTGGGTGAGATCTCCATCAACAGATCTATAGGAAAGGCTGCAGCAGGACAGATCTGCAAGGTCTGTCTCCATCTACTTTTTTCTCTATCTAGAATATCTTGATTTGAGATCTACAAATTGAAAGACCTCAGTCTAGGCCTGATCTAGTTGGGTACCAGATCTTGAATTTTTTAGAGGTGATTTCAGAGGCATTCTTCATCTAGAACGAAAGGCTGACGAAGAAGACAGCAACCAGGCTGATTTCGTCAAGGGCCTTCAATCGAGTCCAGAAGTCTCCAGATTTATTCGTTGCTGGTTCCACTGCACCCAAGGTTCGTGGGAGGAGTAGGAATCATGCTCCAACATTCCTGAGTTATTTAGAGATAAGAATATAAAGGATATCATCTCCTCTTACTAGGAGTGATCGATTCTTTATTGACCTACTCACAACCTCTACATACTCCACCATATCTAGAACACCCCGTTCATGACTTATGATCGAGTATGAACCAAAATATGGGTTCATGTGCACAAGATTCCATGGTGGTCTCTATTAGGTTATGGTGGCATAGTGGAATACCTAAGCGTTTAAAATTTTCATTTAAAACACCTAAACACACCAAAATCCTAATGCCCAAGACATCTTGATAATAGCAATCAAAGCATAATCTAATAAGAAGTAATAAGAAGCATACCTATTAAATTCTAATTTGGTGATGATCAATTTTCATGAGGTGTCCAATTATCCACCCTCCAACAGTGATCCACATAGGAACTAATTCAAAGAAATGTTCCTTCCGAACCTAAATGCCAGACCCAAGTTCACCCTGACTCGGTTAGGTCAAACCACTGCCCAAACCTGACTCGATGGGACATCCTGAATCACTAATATGGTAGTTTAAGAAACTTGCCCTTGCATTTTGAAAAAAAATTATGGTAGTGCAGTACATGCAATTAAAAAATTTTATACAGTGAAAATAATAGATTAAATAATTTAATCCTAATCATATGTATAAGATCTAATCTTAGACTACCACATCAAGATCTTTGATATGAAAAATATGAACTTTAGATCTAAAAATAAAAATCACATCAATCTCATCGATGCTAAAATTCTAGATCTAACTATTAGATCTACCATAGGAATCAGAATAAGTTAGAGATCATTACCAAATAAATGTTGATCTTGATGTCCTCTGATCCAAAGGTTGGAGAGGGTATTACTCAGGTCACTCATAGCTACATGAAATCATCTAGCCTCTATAGAAAAATTCATGCGAAGACTGGTGCAGATCAGGGGCTTGGAGATGCTAATATGCGAATAACTTCAATAGCTGATCTCTTTCTTCTTCTACAAGCACCTTGGATACTTCAAAGTGATAGGAGATCTGAAGGAGGAAGAGAAGAGGAGGAGAAGAGGCTCTAAAAATAAAAAATCTACAAAAAATTGATCATAGGATGTCCAAGAGAGGGGTCCCCTTTTATAGACTAGGAATTAAAACTTTCCATGAAAGGATGCCATGAATCAACGCCAAAACCCCATTTTAGCATCCTAAAAAATTTTAAAAAAATAATTAAGACATGGAGAAAAAATCTAAAGTCTCACATATTATACCATATACAAAAAATCTCTTTCTTTATCTGTATCTTATCTCTAATTCGGATCGCATTCAAATTAGGCAAGAGATAATATTATAACTCATCAGCTATAGCCAACCACCCTTATTGGATCCTCTCTCATGATGCCAAAAATCACAATCCAAATCCAATTAGGCATGGAGAAATTGGCATAGATCCAAATGTGGTACAAAAGATAATGATAGAGTCCTAGTCTGATTTGGACTCTTCATTTCTAATTCAATTCTAATCCAACTCAAATTTGGATTAAAACCACTGATAAAAATGAACCTAATCTAATTAAAAATTTAAATATCTCATCAAATTCCTAACCCAATTAGAAATTAGCCGAGTCCAAATCCTGATTGAATCAGGATTAAATTTTTCTTGTAATCGGGTTTGATCCTATCAATTCTAATCTGAGTCGAATCGAATCTAATTCAATTAGACTTGTTTCAAAGCTTTTTACTCAATCAAATTGAGCCAATTAGTAATCTAATTACTAATTAATTCTTCATAAATGATAGAGTCTCAGTCTCAGTTGGACTATCCCACAGAATTCTAGTCCATATAGGACTCTTCACCAGAGTCACAATCCAATTGGACTCTTTAGCCATCAGATCTAACCAAATCTTCTAATGCATGTGATCTCATAGGTTCAAACCTAAGTCAGTAGCATAGGAATAACTTTCTATACCAATCGATGTAACTATCTACTAATGATGACCCGACGATCAGATGGGTCGAAGTGTTGCAAAGCAACCTTCTAGAATCTACTGACGCCTGGTTACCGTATAATTCATCCCTTTAACCTAAATGCTCAAGATGACTCAAGGTTTAACTGTCAACCCTAACTAAATCGATCACATTATATTTAATCTTTCAAATTCATCTTATAGATTACCCTGACCAAAGTTTTGCTAAATTAAAATACATTGATATATATCTCCTACCAATTCAGAGGGGTCAATTTCATCTTGACTCACACATCGACTTGATAAGTACTTAACTGCACCTAGTATCCTTCAATCACTAAGTTAGAAACTCAGATAGTCCGATACTAAAGTACAGTGAGTTGTTTATAAGTCACCATGGTGGTCTCAGATCGGAGGGACACTTATACCCATACTCTTCACAAGCTACTCTTGACAGCAGAGTGCTCGGTACATGATCATATTTGATGTGAATGTACTCCTATATTTCATCTGCATGTCATAATAGTGTCTCCATACTTCTTGATTAATAGGACAATCAACTCATATGGCACACAATGACCTACACTTGATATTGCTATCATCTTAATAATAGCATATCATTTGGTTGTGAACAATTTTAAAGACTTAATGACAAATCCTCCTTTGTCGATTAATATATATAGTCCTAAGGACTTTATTACAACACAGAAGTTCAAAGATGATCAATTTATAATAAAAATATCAAATAATTTTTATTAATAAAAATTCATATACAATTTACAAGATGAGCACAATCGTCTAACGATTGGCTTTGGGACACATTTTCCAACAACTCCCACTTGGACTAAAACCAATCAGTACAGTATCATATACCCATCTTCGATTTGCGATCATCAAGCTCTTTGATTCTGAGAGCTTTAGTAAATAGATCGTCAGATTCTCCTTTCCATCGATCTTCTGAAGGTCGACATCACCTCGATCCACGATCTCTCGGATAAGGTGATAAGGGCATAGAATATGTTTGGTGCGCTAATGGGATCCCGACTCCTTGGCTTGAGCAATGGCTCTAGTATTGTCGTAGTATAACAAGATAGGACCATCAACAGAGGGTACCACTCTGAGCTTACTGATGAACTTCCATAACCATACAGCTTCTTTCGCAACATCAGATGCCGCGATATACTCTGCTTCGCAAATAGAGTTTGCCACAGTATTCTACTTAAAACTTTTTCAATAGATTACTCCACCATTTAGGATAAAAATATAACCTGACACACTCTTACTATCATCATGGTCTGACTAAAAGCTGGAGTCGCTGAATCCTATAAGTTTCAAGTCAGTTTCACCATACACAAGCCATTGGTCCTTAATATTTCTTAAATATTAAGAATGACCTTTACGACCTTCCAGTGGTTTTCTTCAGGATCAAACTGGTATCTACTCACTTTCCCTAATAAATATACCATATTTGGTCTCATACATGTTATGATGTATATAATAGAATCTATTGTCGAAGCGTATGGAAATCTACTCATACGCTCTCTCTCTTGAGGTATTGTCAGACAATCACCTTTCGAAAGAGAAATTTTTTGGTCTATCAGAGGATAGCCTTTCTTGAAATTCTCTATGCTGAACATATTCAGTATAGTATCTATGTACATGGATTGGAAGAGCCCAAGCAGCCTCTTATATCTATCCCTATAGATCTTCATTCCTAAGATGTAGGCTGCTTCTTCCAGATCTTTCATGGAGAATTATGACGATAGCTACACTTTTATTTCCTGTAATGCAGGGACATCATTCTCGATTAAGAGAATATCATCCACATACAATATAAGAAATATAATTATCAAACCATTTGCCCACTTATATATATAGGGTTCCTCTACATTCCTAACAAAGTCATACATTCTGATCACCTTATCAAAATATATGTTCCAATTTTGAAATGCTTGCTTCAATCTATAAATAGATCTCTAAAGCTTGCACACCTTGGACTCATCTGTGGAGATGAATCCTTCAGATTGTATCATATACACCACTTCATTCAACTCTCCATTTAGAAAAGCTATCTTCACATCCATTTGCCAGACTTCATAGTCCAGATGCTGTTATCGCAAGCATGATCCGAATGGATTTGAGTATTACCACAGGAGAAAATATCTCGTCATAGTCAATACCATAACAATGATGATAACTCTTGGCAACCAAATGGGCTTTATAGGTCTCCACCTTCCTGCCTGCCCCCCTTTTCTCTTGAAGACCCACTTACACCCTATGGGCTTTATCCCTTCAGATGGATCAACTAATGTCCATACATCGTTGACCTTCATGGACTGTATTTAGATCTCATGGCTTCAAGCCATTTATCATAGTTGGATCTCTACATTGCATCCATGTAGGTGATCAGATCCTCATCGTTCTCATCGAGTTCGATAGGATTTTCATTTCAGACCAAGAAACCTAAGCATCTGTCCGGCTGATGCGGTACTCTATCGGATCGTCTTAAGGATATTTGTTCATTGGGCTCCAAGTTTGATCTCATCAAAATCAGTTCAGATTCAATCATTGATATCAGTTCTTCTACTTGTGGAACTTCATCAAGCTTGATTTTAGAGGCACTTATTCCTTCACTAAAGAATTTTTTTTCCAAAAAATGTGCCTTACTGTTGATAAACACCTGTTGTTCAACAGACAGGTAAAAGTAATATCCCCTCATTTCCTTGGGGTATCCTATGACATTACGCTTATCAGATTTAGGACTGAGCTTGTTAGTTTATAATCGTTTAACATAAGCTGGACACCCATAGATCCTAAAGTAAGAGAGGTTCGGTCTACGTCCTAACCAAATCTCATATGGTGTTGTTGGGTATAAAATACCCCCCCGACCGAAGTTTGTAAAAGATCGATCCTTCGGGGCTCTTCCAGCTCCCGACCTTGTATGTGGTGCCTCTCCGAACTCCCTCGACCGTTCGGACTTCTCCGATAATGGACTTCTGCGTTCACCCACCGGGCCGCCCCAAAGGCCCTCTGGGCCTCACTGACAGTCGACCTCCCACAGCAGCCAACCATTCCCCGAGTCTCTCCTGGACTTCTTCCGACCATGGATGACCCTACTCCGAACTTCTTTCGGGCTTCGTCAGCATCTGAGCTTCCCCGACAATGAGATTTCTACAGTAACTAGACTCCTTCCAAGTTTCTACGGTGGTCGACCGCCTTCTGGATCCCGATCGAGCTCCTACGAGAGCCGAACTTCTACTACGAATGGTCTACTCCGAACTCATACAGTGGGCTGTCTATTCCAGACGTCGACTGTAAGCAGATTCTGACTCAAGCCTCTACTATAAATAAATTTCTTTCGAATTTCTACTATAGATAGACTTCAACCAAGCTACCCAGTAGCGAGTGGGCTCTAGACGAACTTCTAAAGCGGGACACTACTCCGAGCTTCCACGACAACTGGTCCTCGCTCGAGCTCCTACAATAAGTGGCCCCTTTTTGACCTCTCACGAGAATTGAAGCCCATCCGAACTTCTCCAGTGGATGGATTCCGGATGAGCTTCTATGATGGACGAGCTCCAGCAACTGGGTCCCTGTGATAGTCGATCATCTCCGATGTCTGTCGAGCCTCCCCAGTGCTATCCGAAGTCCATCGCCGGCCGACCTCCTATCAGGCTCCCCATAAAACTGGCCTTCTCCGACGGACGATCTTCAGATGAGCTTCCACATCAGATAAATCCCAGACAGACTTCTCCAGACTTCATCAACAAAAAATCTTCGTCTGAGCTCCTACAGCAGGTGACTCCCGCCTAAAACATCAGCACCCGAAGCATCCGACAACAGTAGATTCATCAGCGACCTCGGAACATCCGAGCCTCTCCTAGAATGATGATGTAAAGAGCCATTCTGCTCTATCAGGCATCCCAGCCGAGCTTCAGTCGATGGATCCAAACTCTCTAGCAAGCCACAACAAGGGCCACTATCTTATTCCACTCACTGCAACGGATTCCACATGGTTCCACCACTCTCTGACAAGCCACGACAAAAGCTGCCATCCCGCTCCACTTGCTGCAACGGATTTCATGTAGCTCCACCTCTCTCTGGCAAGTCCCGACAACGGACACCACTCCACTCTCCACAACAAGCTCCACGTGGCCCTGAACAACCCCTGATGCCACTACTCTCCGTAACAAACTCCATGCAGCTCTGAGCGGTCCACTACCAGACAGTTGCAAATGTCGCTGTCGGTCAGTTACACCTTTCGTCTATAAATAAGGACCCCCAGATACGTTCTTCTAAAGGCTGGTAACTCTATCTCGAAACTCTGCCAAAATTTTTGCTCGAGCACTCCATTTCTGTTGAAGCAGAGTACTGACTTGAGCGTCGGAGGGTCATGCCGGAGCACCCCCAACTCTGATTTAGACTTTCTTTGCGGGTTCCGATGGCAGCCGTGGTCATTCCAGCTCTAGCTTCTCCGACTTCGATGGAATTCTACACCAACAGAATTGGCGCTAAAGGAAGGGGCCTGTGTCTTTGCAGTATCCTTGTTCTTAAAGCAGTGCTCAATGGGACTGATTTCGATCATCTTCTCCAACTTCTTCTTCTCCTTCTTCTACTAGATCTTCACCTGATGCCTCCCCACAGAGCATCCACCAGGCGATCCACAGCCTTTGTGGTCAGATCTTAGGCTCCAACCTCACCTCCAGTTTCCCAGGCCCCTCCTCCTCCTCTGGCAACAGTGGTCAACAAATTCATCTGATACTGGCCTGAAGGTAGGGAGAATCGGTCGAGGGCCCTACCACGACCGGAGCCACCGAGGAGGGAAGAACAACCTAGAAATTGGCCTCCAATCGGGATCGTCTGCACCATCTCTGGAGAGCCTCGGAAGGGAGAGGCCAGTAGATCGACCGGACCGCCCAAGTGGCAAAGAACCGAAGGACCCATAACCTTTACTGAAGAAGATGCCCGAGAGATCCGATTTTCCCATAATGATGCGGTTGTAGTTTGTTTAAATATTGCTGATTATGATGTATGCCGCATTCTTGTTGATAGTGAAAGCTCGGCTGATATTTTATTTTACGACGCCTTCTCAAAAATGTCCATCCCTGACGGTCGTTTGGGGCCAATTAGCTCACCTTTAGTAGGGTTTACCAGTGATGCTATCTCGGTGGAGGGAGTAATAACCTTGACTATAGTTGCAGGTCGATATCCAAAACAATCTAGAGCTCTGGTGGATTTTCTAGTGGTGAAGGCACCGTCAGCCTACAACATAATTCTTGGCCGACCTGGCCTCAACACTCTCCGGGCTGTAGTATCAACCTGCCATCTGAAATTGAAATTCCCGACTAACCAAGGGGTCAGAGAAGTTAAGGAAGATCAAGCCCTGGCAAGGCATTGCTATAATATAGCCCTGCAGAGAAGTGGTCAGCCTGACCCCTGTCCAGTTGATGGATTGGACACCCGCGATGACCTGACAGAAGAATGGGGCGGGCCAATGGAAGATCTTGTCTCAATTCCTTTGAATGATGGGAATGAGGAACACATGGTGAAGATCGGCTCCAACTTGGGGAAGGAGGTGCGGACGCAGCTTATCAATTTCCTGCAAAAGATTGCGGATGTTTTTGCTTGGACTCCGGCGGACATGCCAGGGATCGATGCTGAAGTCATGCAACACTGCCTGGCCGCCGATCCCAAACACCGATCGATGAAGGAAAAAGTTTGAAGTCATGCACTGGAGAGACAGGTGGCAATAGCCGAGGAGGTTAATAAACTCCTGAAAGCCGGGTTCATCAGAGAGGTCAACTATCCGAGCTGGCTTTCCATGTGGTCTTGGTTAAGAAGACGAACGACAAATGGAGGATGTGTATAGACTTCAAAAAACTGAATAAAACCTGTCCGAAGGATAGTTATCCTCTATCCAGAATCGACCAACTAGTAGATGCAATCTCGGGCCACGAGCTTCTCACCTTCATGGATGCATTCTCCGGCTACAATCAGATCAGGATGGCACCTAAGGATGAAGAAAAAATCACTTTTATAACTAACCGTGGCCTTTATTGTTACAGGGTCATGCCTTTTGGCCTCAAAAATGCAGGGGCGACATATCAGCAGCTAGTGAATAAGATTTTCAAAGAGCAGATCGGCTGCAACATGGAGGTCTACGTGGACGACATGCTCGTAAAGAGCAGATCCTCGGTGAACCACGTCGCCGACCTTAAGGAGACCTTCAGCGCCCTTCGAAAATACAAGATGAAGCTGAACCCAGCCAAATGCACTTTTGGAGTAACCTCAGGAAAGTTCCTGGGCTTCATGGTATCGGGGCACGAGATCGAGGCAAATCTGGAAAAGATTCGCGTCATCCAGGAGATGACCACCCCAAGGTCAGTAAAGGAGGTTCAGCACCTCACCGAGAAAGTAGCGGCTCTAAATCGCTTCATCTCGAGATCGATCGAGCGATGCCTACCTTTCTTTCGGACCTTCAAGCAGCCCAAGAACTTCTGTTGGACCGTTGGATATTAGCAGGCATTCGAAGAGCTGAAGAACTACTTTGGCTCATCACCATTATTGGCAAAGCCCAAGCCTGGAGAGGAATTGTTCCTATACCTGGCGATTTCTCCTGTGGCCCTCGCTGCAGTTCTGATCAAGGAAGAAGCAAAAATCCAACGATCGATCTACTACATAAGCCGAGTATTGAGAGATGCCAAACCAGGTATACTAAGTTAGAGAAACTAACTTACATTTTGTTGATTGCAGCTTGAAGGCTCTGACCTTACTTTCAAGGACACACCATAACGCTGCTCACCGACTAGCCGATCAAGGCGGTTCTGCATCGAGCGGATGCCTCTGGGAGAATCGCGAAATGGGCAGTCGAGCTCATGGAGTTCGACATCAACTATCGACCTCGGCCAGCGATCAAAGCCCAGATATTAACAGACTTCGTGGTGGAATGCACTATCCCAGAGGAGGCCAAACTTGGACAAGATGAAGCCGATAATCTCGGGCTCCGATCGAACTCCCCCGAAGAAAGAGCCAATCTCCTTGATGGTTCTTGGGCCCTCTACGTGGATGGTTCCTCCAACATGTCAGGTGCAGGCGCAGGCCTGATCTTGGTCAATTCAGATGGAATTGTTGCGGAGTATGCACTACGCTTCGAGTTTCTCGCAACAAATAACGGAGCAGAATATGAAGCTCTGATTGTGGGATTGAAGGTCGCCAAAGAATTAGAAGTAGATCGGCTTCAAGCCTACAGTGATTCTCAATTAGTAGTGAGACATGACAGTGGAAATTATGAAGCTCGGGAGGACAGTATGGCTAGATATCTCAAAAGGATAAGGGAGATCATCCCTACCTTCGACAGCTTCGACATCAGGCAGATCCTGAGATCGGAAAATGCCAGGGCCGACCTTCTCTCCAAGTTGGCTACACTGGCTCCAGCCGAACTGCCTAAGGAAGTCTTCATCGAGGTTCTAAAGCACCCAAGCATGGAAGAATCACAGTCTGTGATGAAGATCAGCTATGAATCCAGTTGGGTCAACCCACTAGTTACATACCTCAAGGACGGGGTTCTTCCTCCTGATGCAAAAGAGGCTCGGAAGCTTAAGAACCAGGCCTCCCGATATATCCTCTACGAAGGCAAGCTATACAAGAGGTCGTACTCCTTGCCCCTCTTGAAATGTCTCCGACCTTCCGAAGCCGACTTCGCCTTAAGGGAGGTACATGAGGGAGTCTGTGGAAATCACATGGGGGCCAGGTCTTTATCCCATAAGCTGCTTCGACAAGGTTATTACTGGCCTACCATGTACCATGACTCCATCGAATATGTCCGAAGATGTGACCGATGTCAGAGATATGCCAATATACAAAGGCAACCTACCTCCGAACTGACACCATTGAGTGCCCCATGGCCGTTCGCGCAATGGGAGATGGATATCCTCAGACCTTTTCCCATGGCATCAGGGCAGCGGAAGTTCTTCCTGGTGGCAATAGACTATTTCACCAAGTAGGTCAAAGCTGAACCTTTGGCAAAAATCACGAAAGCCAAAGTGCAGGACTTCGTCTGGAAGTCGATTGTCTGCAGGTTCGGCTTATCCAGAACCCTCATCACTGATAATGGGCGACAATTTGCTGGAGCAAAGTTTGCTGAATTTTGTGAGGACCTAAACATCTCCCACAACTTCACTTCAGTGGCCCATCCTCAGGCAAATGGCGAGGCCGAGGTGACCAACAGGACTCTGTTGCAGGGCATCAAAGCGAGACTTGAAAAGGCAAAGGGAACTTGGGCTGACGAGCTCTATCATGTGTTGTGGGCATACCGGACTACTCAGAGATTGTCTACGGGGGAGACCCCCTTTGCCTTAGCTTTCGGGACAGAGGCCATGATCCCAATAGAACTCAAGCTTCCGTCAGCACGAGTCGTGGCATTCGATGAACAGCGCAACCCACAGAATCTCAAGGCCAACCTCGACTTGTTAGAAAAGTGGGAGATGACTCAAGTTTGGATGGCAGCCTACAAACAGAAAGTAGCCCGCTACTACAACTCTCGGGTCAAAAGCAAAGTCTTCAGAGCAGGGGACCTGGTGTTACGGCAAGCCGCTGCCTCACAACCTCAGAATCAAAGAAAATTTATCCCAAACTGGGAAGGCCCGTATGAAGTCAAGAAGGTAGTCCAGCCCGGAACATACTATTTAAAAGAGCTCGGAGGAGCAGAGCTTCCGCGACCATGAAACTCAAAAAATCTACAAATGTATTACCAATAGCTTTGCCTCAAATAAAAGTTTCATATTTGCATATTTTTCTTTTAGCATGAGTTTATAACGATAGGAAATAACTCTCTCATGCAATTGAAATTAAGCATGTTAGGAACAGGAAGAGAACCTCATCCTAACATGAGCAAAGTCAAAGGCCCGATTTCTAAAAGATCAGACGGAGGGAGAGGCCCTCACAACGGCCCTGACGTGCCCCCATAGCTTTGTTAGGAACAGGAGGAGAACCTCATCCTAACATGAGCAAAGTCGAAGGCCCGATTTTTTAAAAGATTGGCTGGGGGGAGAGGTCCTCACAACGGCCCTGATGTACCCCCACAGTCTTGTTAGGAACAGGAGGAGAACCTCATCCTAACATGAGTAAAGTCGAAGGCCCGATTTCCTAAAAGATCGGATGGAGGGAAAGGCCCTCACAATGGCCCTGATGTGCCCCCACAGCCTTATTAGGAACAGGAGGAGAAACTCATCCTAACATGAGTAAAGTCGAAGGCTCAGTTTCTTAAAGACCGGATGGGGGGAGAGGCCCTTACAACGGCCCTTATGTGCCCCCACAGCCTTGTTAGGAACAGGAGGAGAACCTCGTTCTAACATGAGCAAAGTCGAAGGCCCAATTTCTTAAAGATCAGATGGGGGGAGAGGCCCTTACAACGGCTTTTATGTGCCCCCACAGTCTTGTTAGGAATAGGAGGAGAACCTTGTCCTAACATGAGCAAAGCCGAAGGCCCGGTTTCTTAAAGATCGGGTGGGGGGAGAGGCCCTTACAACGGCCCTTATGTGCCCCTACAGGCTTGTTAGGAACAGGAGGAGAACCTCATCCTAACATGAGCAAAATCGAAGGCCCGATTTTTTAAAGACCGGATGGAGAGAGAGGTCCTCACAACGGCCCTTATGTGCCCCCACAGCCTTGTTAGGAACAGGAGGAGAACCTCATCCCAACACGAGCTGAATCCAACTGTCGAGAACAAGGGAAAGACCTCATCCTGATGCAAACAAAGACTTGGTTGATCGACAAGGAGGAAAGCTTCCTCAACGACACTTCTACGCTTTCACGACCCCGTTAAGAGCAGGGGGAAAACCCTCACTCGAACATGAAAGGGAAAGGGAAAGATGAAAGAGAAAGGCCGATGAACTACTTCTGTGATAAATAAAAACAAACTACATCAAAGACATAAGGAACTTCGTCCCAGTCGCTAAGAGGGAACCTGACATAGGTCGAGGATAAATCGACCTCTTCAAGGTAACGAGAAGTTCGGACCCCCAAGCTCAAGCACCGGGAGAAAGCGTCAAACTCAAATGACCTCGAAAGAACCTACGGTCATAAACCAAAGGGCAAATCGACACTGCAACGATCGTAAACCCCCAAACAGCATCGGCATTGAACATGACGAAAGACAAAAGGAGTCTGATAAATAATCAGTTAATACCAGAATGGGTGAGGTAATAAACAATTTCATTCTCATTTCATTGGTGAAGTATACATTACAAAGCCTTGAAGGTCCAAAAAAGAGGGGGGGGGGGATGAGGTAACGGAAAATTCTCTTCTCGTTCCATTGGCAAAGTGCATGTTACAAAGCCTTAAAAAAAAAAAAATAGCTCTAAGGAAGCTCGGCTTCATCAGACTTCGAACTCTTGGTTCCAGCCATCGTCGAGAATTACTTCAAGTACTTGGCTTCTTCTTTCAGTCTCCCTTTCGGATCAGCAATTACTCCAGCATTATCTTCGAAGTACATATAAACACCACGATGACGGCAGGCATGATCAGCAATTACTCCAGCATTATCTTCGAAGTACATGTAGATGCCATGATGACGGCGGGCATGATCAGCAATTACTCTAGCATTATTTTCGAAGTACATGTAGATGCCACGATGACGGTGGGCATGACCTTCTTTCTGAGGTCAGGTTCCCCCTCACAGTGATGGCGGGCATGACCTTCTTCCTGAGGTTAGATTTCTCCTCACGATGACGCACACCAGGAAGCCCTCGCGATCGAAGATGTGACATAAGCGTGGGCTCTGGGCCATCAAGGAGAAACACGGTCAGATCTGTCTCTTCTACCCTCACCTTCTTCGCCAACCCGAAAGTTGCAGCGTCTTCCCACTCGTGGGCTTTCAGGCTCTGGGCTAACATCAAAGCCGCGTCCGTGCCCATATCTGCAACAAAGGGAGACTAGCGCAGTCTACAAATGGGGCCGCAGAAGTAGAGAAGGCTTTGAGGCTAACCCAAGCTGGTCTGAGGGATGGTACAGAGATGAGGATAACTCGACAGACGCCTAAAGCCAGGAAAGAAAGACTGAAGAAGCTTCTGTACAAAGTGAGATCCCCAAAGGGGGGAGGCAGGTTTAAATAAGCAATGGGAGCCAGTGCAATAATGACTACAAGACTCCTCAGACCAGTCCGTGACCGTCGCGTGGCCCACTCACCGTGGCAAGCGGCTAGAGGTGGCCGACAATTAGTAAAACTATTTTGGTACCGTACCTGGGACTGCGCTTCGGCTGGAATTCCAAAAAGAAAAAATCTTTTTCGAAAAGGTTCCAGTACCAGCATGCCGAACGCCAAAATATCTGGCAACCATCGAGTATGAAAATCGAGGAGAGCAGCTTCGGCCGTGAGAATTTCTCTATACTTCCTTCATTCGAAACCCAAACTCGAAAGTAGGGGGACTGGTGTTGGGTATAAAATACCCCCCCGATCGAAGTTTGTAAAAGTCCGATCCTTCAGGGCTCTTCCGGCTCCCGACCTTGTATGTGGCCCCTCTCCGAACTCCCTCGACCATCCGGACTTCTCCGACAATGGACATCTATATTCACCCACCGGGCCGCCCCAAAGGCCCTCTAGGCCTCACTGATAGTCGACCTCCTACAGCAGCCAACCATTCTCTGAGTCTCTCCTGGACTTCTTCCGACCATGAACGATCCTACTCCAAACTTCTTCTGAGCTTCATCAATATCTGAGCTTCCCCGACAACAAGATTTCTACAGTAACCAGACTCCTTCCAAGCTTTTACGATGGTCGACCGCCTTCCGGATCCTGATTGAGCTCCTGCAAGAGCCAAACTTCTACTACGAACAGTCTACTCCGAACTCATACAGTGGGCTGTCTATCCCAGACGTCGACTATAAACAAATTCTGACTCAAGCCTCTACTATAAACAAATTTTTTTTGAATTTTTACTACAAGTAGACTTCAACCGAGCTACCCCATAGCGAGTGGGCTCTGGATGAGCTTCTACAGCGGGACACTACTCCGAGCTTCCACGACAACTAGTCCTCACCTGAGCTCCTACAATAAGCGGCCCCTTTTCGACCTCTCACGAGAATCAAAGCCCGTTCGAACTTCTCCAGCGGATGGATTCCGGATGAGCTTCTATGATGGATGAGCTCCAGCAACTGGATCCCTGTGATAGCCGATCGCCTTCGATGTCTGCCAAGCCTCCCCAGCACTATCCGAAGTCCACCACCGACCGACCTCCTACCAGTCTCCCCATAAAATCGGACTTTCCCAGCGGACGATCTTCAGATGAGCTTCCGCATCAGATAAATCCCAGATGGACTTCTTCGGACTTTGTCAACAAAAAATCTCCGTCCGAGCTCCCACAGCAGGTGACTCCCGCCTGAAACGTCAGCACCTGAAGCATCCGACAATAGTAGATTCGTCAGCGACCTCGGAACATCCGAGCCTCTCCTAGAACGACGACGTAAAGAGCCATTCTGCTCCATCAGGCATCCCAACCGAGCTTCAGCAGATGGAACCAAACTCTCTGGCAAGCCACAACAAGGGCCACTACCTTACTCCACTCACTGCAATAGATTCCACGCGGTTCCACCACTCTCTGACAAGCCACGACAAAAGCCGCCATCCCGCTCCACTTGCTGCAACGGATTCCATGCAGCTCCACCTCTCTCTGGCAAGTCACGATAACGGACACCACTCCACTCTCCGCAACAAGCTCCACATGGCCCTGAACAACCCCTGATGCCACTACTCTCCATAACAAACTCCACGCGGCTCTGAGCGGTCCACTATCAGACGGTTACAGATGTTGCTGTCGGTCAGTTACATCTTCGTCTATAAATAAGGACCCCCAGATATGTTCTTCTAAAGGATGGTAACTCTATCTCAAATTCTGTCAAAATTTTTGCTCGAGCACTCCATTTCTATTGAAGCAGAGTACTGACTTGAGTGTCAGAGGGTCTTGCCGGAGCACCCCCAACTCCGGTTTAAACTCTCTTTGCAGGTCCAGGCGACGACTGTGGTCATCCCAACTCCAACTTCTCCTATTGGGAAATGTGTCCCAAAAAGCCAATCATCAAGCTGTTGACGGTTGAGCAACCAAGTATTGTAATTGATTTATTAATAAATAAAATATATTTGATATTTTCATCATAAGCTTTCATCTTCTAATGAACTTCATTGTTATGATGAAGTTCTTAAGACTATTTAGATTCGATAAAGAGAAAATTTATCGATTAGTCCTTAAAACTGTTCACGACCAAATGATAGGCTGTTAATAAGGACGACAGCTTCGATCGAGCATAGGTTGCTGTAGGCCATATGGGTTGGTTGTCCTCTTAACCAAAGAGTGTGGAGACACTGGTATGGCATACAGGTGAGATGTACTGGTACATCATCATTGAACGTGACCAACTCCAGAGTATTCTGCTGTCGAGAATTTCTCTGATGGGATATAGGTATAAGTGTCCCTTAGATCTGAGATCATCTCAGTGACTTGTAAGCAACTCACTGTGCTTTGGTACTGGACTAACTGAATTTCTAATTCAGGGATGGAAGGCTTCTGGCACAGTCAAGTACTTGTGAAGTCAGAGTGTGATCGAGATGGGATTGACCACTCCAAGAGTTGGAAAAGAATGAGTCGCTGTATTTCAATTTAGCAAAACCTTGACCAAGGTAATCCATCAGATGGATTTGATATTTTAAAATACAATGTAGACAACCTAATCAAAGTTGACAGTTGAACTCTGGAGTATCCTATGATCATTTTGGTCAAAGAGATGAATTATATGAAAACTATATCCGCATGGGTTCTAAGGATGTTGTTCTACACATTCGACCTATCCAGTCCTCGGGTACCATTGCTAGATGGTCACTTCGCTTGGTATAAAAATTTATTTCTGTACTACCAGCTTAGGTTCGGACCTATGAGGTCACACACATTAGAGTTCATGATCCGATCGGATGGTTGATCAACGATTAAGAATCGTTCTAGGGTTAAATGATCAATACGATTGATATTTAACCCAGTGCAAGTGTTGCAGGAGGATCGATTAGCAATTCGATTGCTAATTAGCTTAATTTGATTAAGCAAATAGGCTAAGATTAAGTCTAATTAAATATGATCTAATTAGATTTGGTTTGGGCTTGATTGGATCAAGTCCAATTGGTTTATTGGATAAGCCAAGTGCAAGGAAAAACTAGTCCTAGTTCAACTAGGACTTGGGTCAATCTAATTTCTAATTTGATTAAAAAATTAAATTAGATTTAAATCTAATTTAATATGATTAAATTAAGTTCTTAATTGGGTTAAGACCTATTTTAATTAGGTTTATCTAATTTTAGTTTGATTTGGTTTGAGAAATCAAATTAAAATAAGTCATAAGATAGAATCCTAGTAAGACTAGGATTCCACCTTGCGCCACATAAGCCTTCCCCACGCCCTCTCTCTCATTCAATGCCAATCTCCTCTTATTTTGTGTGACAAAAGCCCTCTCCCAGGTCTCTCCCATATTCACAAAAGGTTTCCTCTCTTCTTTCTTACATGGAAGGTGGTTTGGATCAAATCAAACAGGAATAAGTTTGGATTTCGAATTCTATGAGATAGAGTTTTAGAAATCCAAAACTCTTTCAATTTTGCACCAAATTTATCCAAATTTTTTTTGGAATTTTTGTAGATTTTAGGGTACATATTGTATACCCTTTTCTGATGATCCATGCATGAAAATAAGGAGAGGTGCTCAAGAGTTGGGCACCCCTTATCTTGCCATGTTTGGATAAGCCTTGACTAGGTATTTGACCTAGAAAAGGACTCTATCATATCTCTTTGTATAAAATGAGTTTCTTCATAAAATTTTTGGAGAGGATAGAGATTCAAGAGTCCTTTGGACGGTCCAAAATCATAGAGAAAGATCTTTGAGTCGTGGAGATATAATAGACACAAGATAGAGTGTCTAGAGAGAGAAATGAGAAGAAGAAGAGGGTCTTCTTCTAGGGTTGTTTGTTTTCATCTCTTTCCTTCCTCCATCTTGAGTTTTCTGAGAGTGTCTTAGATTTGAAACTCCTCCTCCTACTTTCCATCTTTGAAAGAGTCCAAATCAAAAAGAAGGAGGCACTTGATCAACCATCAAAGAAGGATCAGTGCAGTACTAGCATACTGTGCTGATTTCCTGAAGCAGGACTTCTGATCGAGATTCGTGGGCTCGTGTGGATGACTCCTAGAGGCCGGATGCGTATGCAGCTTATAACATCATTCTCAAGCCCGGATCAGCAAGGTTAGACTGTCTAACTTGCAAGGTAATAGATCTGATCTATTATTTAATACATACATTAGATATAGTATAGAAACATGTTGATATGATCAACATGTAGTTCATGCTGTATATATATATTTTAATTTTTGATTTAATACTATATAATAATTATGTAATAAGATCTTAGATTTAGGGATTCTCTGGTTTTTGAAAATAAATTTTGATTTATTTTAGTCTTCTGCTATATGATCTTGAAAAAGTTTCAAGATCTAACCCTGAAACCCTAGATCTGGTTCCTACAATTGGTATCAGAGCTAGATTCTTTATTACATGATTATTTATACATGCTTAGATTATTTCTTAGATTAGATCTAATTTATAATCTGATTATTAAATTTAAAATTAAAATTTTAGATCAATCACGAACTGCAAGGTTGTCCTGCTGTAAGGTTTACCCCTTACTGTGCAAAGGTTGTCCTAGTTTGTGTAGATCTATCTTTAATCATAAATTTATTAGATATGATCTAGATTAAATTTATGATTTATTAGATTTAAAAGGTGTTTAAATCTGAAATAAAATCTCTTTGTTAATAATTTTTGTGCAAAGAAATTGTTTAAAGTTGAAATTGTTTCAATTACATGAATCTATTTAGATTAGATCTAAAGTAGTTTCATGTTTATTTCACTTGTATCTTGATTATGAATCAAACATGCAATATGGTTGGTAGAATCATATTGTAAAATTATTTTACAAATATGAAAATTATTTTTTGAAAAGCCGAACCCAACCCTCAGCCCAAAACTTAATTAAGAATTAAAAAGTTGTTTGATTAGGTTCTAGGATTGTGAATTGAAGAACCTAAGACACAAACCATAACACATTGGGTTAATGGGTTAGTGGGAATTAGGTCCATTAATTGGGTTAGACCTATGGTTAGATTAAAGATGGACTTAATTAGAGAATTGACTAAATCTAATCAATTGTTATCTTAGACTAGGTCAAGCATTCTCTAGATCAATTACAATAGTTGTAGTTGGTCAAGTCCATGTCTTTAACGAGAACCAAATGGACTTGATTCTTGGCTAAGTGGTCTAGCACAAACTATTAGGTTGATCTAATCGAAACTAATTAAACCAGTTGGTGTCTAAGGTAAACCAGATCGGTGGTTTTTAATTGGGAGCCCGCTTACCTGGCCATTTCTGATGGTGTCTAAGGCAAGCTTTGGCAGACCCTCCCACTGATCGAACTTACCTGGCCTCTTGGTGAAATTATATTTTGATCAGATCACTTGACTATTCGAACTGACCCATGTCAGCTAGGTAAATCAGTGTGACTGATTTAGGTGCTCCTAGACCAGTCCTTTTAATGGTCTCCCTTAAGCTGACTTGGTGAAGCCAGTGGGAGGATCATGATAAGCTGGTTCATCTGACCTCATCCTCTAAATTATTTAAATCTTTTAAAATTATTAGATCCTTAAAATGATAAAGTTATGGAGATAACTGAGTCATAGCCTCCCATTAAGGTGTTTGATAATGAGTCCATTAACTCAATAATCATTGCAGACCCAAAGGCCTGGTGCTTGTTGACTAATAAAATTATCACTCATCATATGATGACTTGCAAGTATCTCTCTAATGGTGGTTAGGTGAGCCAACTAAAGTTGGGCTTAATCATTCATTGGTTAGATACACCAAGTATGATCATGTTAATGGTTGGACCTAATCGGATCCTTACAGTGGAGGCCAAAGCCTACTGATTAGGTTTCTGGGGTAAAATTAAAATTACTAGAAATTATTTAGAGAAATAATTGGTTATGAACCTACCCTTTGATGTACATGGGTTGGCCAACCAAAGTTGGGCTTGTGTGCAGTCTAAATGGATTCTAGTACCCACTAAGGAATTAGGGTAATTCCTCGAATTGAAGGTAGAGACTACCAATTCGAATAAAATAGTGGGAGAAACCTTTTGATTAAAGTCTAAATCTTTAGGTTTAATGAATCAATTACTAATTAGGTTATGGTTCTCCTTTGTGCAAATATGGCCACTTCCCTATCGCTCCGATCATTGTTGGACAATGATAAGTTGGTGGGACCCAACTTCGGTAGCTGGTACCGAAAGTTGAAGATAGTCCTAGAGCATGAACAGATCCTATATATGATAATGGATCCTGCACCTGAGGAGCCAGTTGTTAATGCATGTGGAACAGTCAGAGATACTTACTAGAAGTGGCTCAGTGATCGGACCACGGTGCGCTGTATCATGCTGGCTACCATGAGTGACGAGTTCAGTCACAGATTCGAGATGACTCAGCCAAAGGACATGCTTCAAGTGTTGGAGGATGCCTTTGGCACACCCGATGATGTGGAGAGGCACAAGACTAGTTGTGCCATCTTCAACGTCAAAATGCGGGATGGTGCCTCTGTCACTGATCATATATTGTACATGATCGAGCTGATGGAACGATTGAGCAAGCTCAGCTTTCCCTTGCATGAGCAGCTTGGGAAAGATGCAATACTGAACTCACTCCCCAAGTCTTATCTTCCATTCCTCACTTATTATAGAATGACAAAGCCTGAAGTAAACTACCACGGGTTACTGGGGTTGCTTCAGAACTTTGAGAAGGATCACCAACTCCACAAGGAGTCGATGAACTTAGTGGGAGGTTCGTCTTCTGGTTCTCGATCTTTTAAGAAAGGAAAGAAGAACAAGAAGAAGAAAGGGAAGAAGGTGCAAGTTCAGGCTGGGACATCAGTGCAGAGCCGGACTAGAAAGATCAAGCCCGATAAGAGTTTATTCAACTGGCAAGCACCCCAGATTAGATAATGTGTCAGATATCTACTTATGACACTGTAGGCTAGGTCATATAAAAAAGAACAGAATAAATAGGTTGACTCAAGAGGGAATCCTCGAAGTCAGTGATTGTGAATCACTTCCAACCTGTGAGTCATGTCTTCTTGGTAAAATGACCAAGTCACCTTTTACTGGAAAAGGTGAGAGAGCTACTGAGCTCTTGGGCCTAGTACATACTGATGTATGTGGGCCCATGAGCACCAGTGCTAGAGGTGGATATTTTTACTTCATAACTTTCATGGATGACCTATCCTGATATGGATATGTCTATCTGATGAAACATAAGTCGGATTCATTTGAAATGTTCAAACGATTCTGAAGTGAAGTAGAAAAATAAACTGAAAAGAGTATTAAAACTCTTCGATCTGATCGAGGAGGAGAATACCTTTCTAGTGAGTTTCTCACATATCTAGGAGAGAATGAGATTCTCTCCTACTGGACTCCTCCAGGAACACCACAGCATAATGGTGTGTCTGAAAGGAGGAATCAGACCTGTTAGACATGGTCCGATCCATGATGGGTTTTGCTAGCTTGTCGATATCCTTCTGGGGATATGCACTCGAATCGACCTATTATCTGTTAAATAGGGTTCCAAGTAAGTCTGTAATTAAGACTCCATATGAGATATGGACAGGACGTAAGCCAGCACTTTCACACCTTAGGGTTTGAGGTGTCTGGTCTATGTCAAATGATTAGTCACAGACAAACTTGGACCTAGGTCTGACAAATGCTCATTCATAGGGTACCCTAAAGAGACAAAAGGATATTTTTTCTACCATGCTGATGAACAAAAGATGTTCATCAGCCTTAAGGCAATTTTTTTAGAAAAAGAGTTCCTTGGTGAAGGAACCGTTGCCTCTAAGGTTGAACTTTATGAAGTTCAACAGGTAGAAGGACCGACACCAATAGCTGAACCTGAGTCGGATATGATTAGATCAGATTTGGAGCCCAATGTACCTACACCATTAAGGCGATCCGATAGAGTACCGCATCAGCCGGACAGATACTACAATTTCTTGGTCCGGGATGGTGATCCCATCGAACTTGATGAGAATAATGAGGATCCGATCACCTATATAGATGCAATGCAGAGACCTGATTTCGAGAAATGGCTTGAAGCCATGAAATCTAAAATGGAGTCCATGAAGGTCAACGATGTATGGACATTGGTTGACCCACCTGAAGGGGTTAAACCCATTGGGTGTAAATGGGTCTTCAAAAGGAAGAGGGGCACAGACGGAAAGGTGGAGACCTATAAAGCCCGTCTGGTCGCCAAGGGGTATCGTCAACGTTGTGGTATTGACTATGACGAGATATTTTTTCCTGTGGCAATGCTCAAATCCATTCGGATAATGCTTGCAATAGCTGCCCATCTGGATTATGAGATCTGGCAGATGGATGTAAAGATAGCTTTCCTGAATGGAGAGCTGACCGAAGAGGTGTATATGATACAACCTGAGGGGTTTACATCCACAGATGAGTCCAAGGTGTGCAAGCTTCAGAGATCCATTTATGGATTGAAGCAAGCTTCTCGGAGTTGGAACATGCATTTTGATAAGGTGATCAAAACGTATGGCTTCATTAAGAATGGAGAAGAGCCCTGTATCTATAAATGGGTAAATGGTCTAGTTGTGGTATTCCTTATCTTGTACGTGGATGACATCCTCTTAATCGGGAATGACATCCCCGCACTACAGGGAATAAAAGTTTGGTTGTCATCACAGTTCTCTATGAAGGACTTGGATAAAGCATCCTACATCCTAGGGATGAAATCTATAGGGAGAGATCTAAAAGGATGCTTGGGTTATCCTAGTCCATGTACATAGACATTGTGCTGAAGAGGTTCAGCATGGAGAATTCAAAAAGGGCTATCTACCGATAGGCCATGAAATTTCTCTCTCCAAGAAAGATTATCCAACAACTCCTGAAGAGAGAGAGCGTATGAGTAGAGTCCCATATGCTTCAATCATGGGATCTATCATGTACGCCATGACATGTACAAGACCAGATGTGGCATAATCACTAGGAGTAGTGAGTAGATACCAATCTGATCCTGGAGAAAATCACTGGAAAGTGGTTAAAGCCATCCTTAAGTATTTGAGAAATACTAAGGACCAATGGTTGGTTTATGGCGATTCAGATCTGAAACTTGTGGGGTTCACAGACTCTAGCTTTCAATCTGACCATGATGACAGTAGGAGCGTGTCAGGTTATATCTTTACTCTGAATGGTTGTGCCATCTGCTGGAAGAGTTCCAAGTAGTATACTGTGGCGGACTCTGTTTGTGAAGCGAAGTACATCGCAGCATCGGATGTCGCGAAGGAAGCTGTGTGGCTGAGGAAATTCATCAACGAGCTCAGAGTAGCACCCTCCCTCGATGGTCCGGTCCTGCTCTACTGCGACAGCACTGGTGCCATAGCTCAAGCGAAGGAACCCAAAGCACATCAGTGGATGAAGCACATCTTGCGTCGCTTCCACCTGGTCCGAGAGATCATGGATCGAGGTGACGTCGACCTTCAGAAGATCGACGAAAAGAAGAACCTGGCCGACCCCTTCACTAAAGCCCTGGCGATAAAGGAGTTCGACAACCACAAGTCGAAGATGGGTATTAGATACTGTACCGAGTGGCTTTATGATAAGTGGGAGTTGTTGGGAAATGTGTCTCAAAAAGTCAATCATCAAGTTGTTGATGGTTGAGCAACCAAGTATTGTAATTGATTTGTTAATAAATAAAATATATTTGGTATTTTCATCATAAGCTTTCATCTTCTAATGAACTCTGTTGTTATGATGAAGTCCTTAGGACTATTTAGATTCGATAAAGAGAGGATTTATCGATTAGTCCTTAAAATTGTTCGTGACCAAATGATAGGCTGTTAATAAGGACGACAGCTTCTATCGAGCATAGGTCGCTATAGGACATATGGGTTGGTTGTCCTCTTAACCAAAGAGTGTGAAGACACTGGTATGGCATACAGGTGAGATGTACTGGTACATCATCATTGAACGTGACCAACTCTAGAGTATTCTACTGTCGAGAATGTCTCTGATGGGATATAGGTATAAGTGTCCCTTAAACCTGAGATCGCCTCAGTGACTTGCAAGCAACTCACTGTGCTTTGGTACTGGACTAACTGAATTTCTAATTCAGAGACGGAAGGCTTCTGGGCATAGTCAAGTACTTGCGAAGTCAGAGTGTAATCGAGATGGGATTGACCACTCCAAGAGTTGGAGAAGAATGAGTCGCTGTATTTCAATTTAGCAAAACCTTGGCCAGGGTAATCCATCAGATAGATTTGATATTTTGAAATATAATGTGGATAACCTGATCAGAGTTGACAGTTGAACTTTGGGGTGTCCTATGATCATTTTGGTCAAGGGGATGAATTATGTGAAAACTATATCCGCATGGGTTCTAAGGATGTTGTTCTACACATTCGACCTATTCGGTCGTCGGGTACCATTGCTAGATGGTCACTTCGATTGGTACAAAAATTTATTTCTATATTATTGACTTAGGTTCGGACCTATGAGGTCACACACATTAAAGTTTATGATCCGATCGGATGGTTGATCAATGATTAAGAATCATTCTAGGGTTAAATGATCAATACGATTGACATTTAACCCAGTGCAAGTGTTGCAGGAGGATCGATTAGCAATTTAATTACTAATTAGCTTAATTTGATTAAGCCAATGGGCTGACATTAAGTCTAATTAAATATGATCTAATTAGATTTTGTTTGGGTTTGATTGGATCAAGTCCAATTGGTTTATTGGATAAGCCAAGTGCAAGGAAAAACTAGTCCTAGTTCAACTAGGACTTGGATCAATCTAATTTCTAATTTGATTAAAAAATTAAATCAGATTTAAATATAATTTAATCTGATTAAATTAAGTTTTTAATTAGGTTAAAACCTATTTTAATTGGGTTGATCTAATTTTGGTTTGATTTGATTTGAGAAACCAAATTAAAATAAGTCATAAGATAGAATCCTAGTAAGACTAGGATTCCACCTTGCGCCACATAAGCCTTCCCCACGCCCTCTCTCTCATTCAATGCCAATCTCCTCTTATTTTGTGTGATAAAAACTCTCTCCCAGGTCTCTCCCATGTTCACAAAAGGTTTTCTCTCTTCTTTCTTATATGGAAGGTGGTTTGGATCAAATCAAAGAGGAATAAGTTTGGATTTCGAATTCTATGAGATAGAGTTTTAGAAATCCAAAACTCTTCCAATTTTGCACCAAATTTATCCAAATTTTTTTTTGAAATTTTTATAGCTTTTAAAGTACACATTGTGTATCCTTTGCTGGTGATCCATGCATGAGAATAAGGAGGAGGTGCTCAAGAGTTGGGCACCCCTTATCTTGCCATGTTTGGATAAGCCTTGACTAGGTATTTGACCGAGACAAGGACTCTATCATATCTCTCTATATAAAATGAGTTTCTTCATAAAATTTTAGGAGATAATAGATATTTTAGAGTCCTTTGGGTCTTCCAAAAATTAGAGAGAAATACCTTTGGGTCGTGGAGATATAATAGATACAAGATAGGGTGTCTAGAGAGAGAAATGAGAAGAAGAAGAGGGTCTTCTTCTAGGGTTGTTTGTTTTCATCTCTTTCCTTCCTCCATCTTGAGTTTCCTGAGAGTGTCTCAGATCTGAAACTCCTCCTCCTACTTTTTATTTTTGAAAGAGTCCAAATCAAGAAGAAGGAGGCACCTAATCAACCATCAAAGAAGGATCAGTGCAGTACTAGCATACTGTGCTGATTTTCTGAAGCAGGACTTCTGATCAAGATTCGTGGGCTCGTGTGGACGACTCCTAGAGGTCGGACGCATGTGCAAATTGCAACATTATCCTTAAGCCTGGATCAGTGAGGTTAGAACATCTAACTTGCAAGGTAATAGATCTGATCTATTGTTTAATACATCATTAGATGTAGTATAGAAACATGTTGATATGATCAACATGTAGTTCATGCTGTATATATATATTTTAATTTTTAATTTAATACTATGTAATAATCATATAATAGGATCTTAGATCTAGGAATTCTCTAATTTTAAAAAATAAATTTTGATTTATTTTAGTCTTTCGCTGTATGATCTTGAAAAAGTTTCAAGATCTAACCCTGAAACCCTAGATCTAGTTCCTACATCTCTGACTTCGACGGAATTCTGTACCAATAGGTGTCTTACTAACTGACTTGGTTGAAATATTATTGAGCACAAGACAGACTATTTTAAGTGTATATTCTTAAAAGAAGATCGACAGAGTTGCAAACCCCATCATGGACCAAATCATGTCCAATAAGGTTCGATTCTTCCTTTTTGAGATGCCATTATGCTATGGTGTCCCTAGAGGGGTCCATTGAGAGAGAATCTTATTTTCCTTTAGATATCAAAAATTCACTGAAAAGGTATTCACCTCCTCAATTAGATCAAAAAATTTAATACTTTTTTTAGTTTATTTCTCTACTTCATTACGGAATCGTTTGAACATTTCAAATGATTCAGACTTATATTTCATCAAGTAAACATATCCATACCTAGATAGACCATCTATGAACATGATGAAGTAGCTATACCCTCCTCTGGCATATATGCTCATGGGTCCACATATATCGGTATGTATCAGACCTAGCACATCACTGACTCATTCATCTTTTCCTGTAAAAGGTGACTTGGTCATCTTTCCAAGTAAACAAGACTCACAGGTAGATAACGATTCATAATAATATTTATCAAGAATTTCTTCTTAAGCCAACCTGTTTATCTTGTTCTTGTTGATATGACCTAGCCTACAATGCCAAAGGAAGGCATCTGTGACATCATCTATTCTAGGGTATTTATTTGAAATGTACATTACATTAGGCCTAGATACAATATAGATACCATTGTTCAACTGTCCACGTAAAATTATAACACCATTCAAAATGATATCACAAAAGCTTTTCTTTATTGATATTTTATAATTTGAATTGGCCAAAAGACCTACAGAAATAATATTTAAAAAAAAAACTAGGATAGTAATGACACTCATTAAGAATAATATACAGAGACACGAGTACAAGCTTGATGATTTCTAAAGCTAGAACTGGAACTAATCTTCCATCTCCAACATTTAGGAATTTCTCATCTTCTCCAAATCTCCTAGTGACCTGAAGACTCTACAATGAATTACAAATATGAATAGGACTTTTAGTATTCAATACCCAAGTCATTATATTTATAAAAGAGAAGTTACAAGGTGTTATCACATAAGTACCTTATCCAGCAACTGAGTGCTTCTTCTTCTTTGGCCTGTTCGGATCAAGAGAAGCGATATACTGAGGATAATTTCTCTTCCAGTGACTATGATTCTTGCAAAAGAAGTACTCTGTCTGACTTTGATCAGCTTTGAACTTGGGTTTCTGGGACTGACTCCCAGCACCAGGCACCTTCTTATTCTTCTTCTTTTTTTCTTTCTTAAAAGGATGATGACTACCTGAAGAAGATCCTCCCACTAGATTCACTATCTCTTTGTGGAGTTGGTGATCTTTTTCAAAAGTCTGTAGCAACCCCAACAGACCGTGATAGTTGACTACAGGCTTCATCATTCTAAAATGATTAAGGAATGGCAGGTAGGACATGGGAAGAGAGTTCAGGATCGCATCTTTCTTCAGCTGTTCATACAAAGGAAAACTGAGTTTACTCAATTTTTCAATCTGCTCGATCATGTACAATACATGATCGATAACAGATGCACCCTCCTTATTCGAGCATTAAAAATGATGCAACTAGTCCTGTGCCGCTCAACATCGTCAGGAGTACCGAAGGAATCCCTCAACACTTGAAGCATTTCCTCTGGCTGAGCTTCTTCAAACTTTCAACTGAACTCATCGTTCATGGAGGCCCGCATGATACAACGAACCATGGTGTGATCATTGCGCCACTTCAAATAAGTATCTCGAACTGCTCCTTGGGCGTTAGGAGCAGGATCCTCAGGTGTCAGATCCGTTATTACATAAAGGATCCGCTCGTGCTCCAAGACAATCTTTAATTTTCAATATCAATTATCAAAATTTGATCTGATAAGTTTCTTACTGTCCAACAGTGATCAGAGTGACAAGTTTGAGGCCATATTTGCACACACAAAGAAAGAACAAAGTCTAATTAGTATATAAATTTATTAATCCTAAAGACTTGAAATTTAGTCTAAAGGTCCTCTCTTTGTTTTATATGAATTGGTAGCCTCTACCTCCAATTCGAGAAATTATCTTAATTCTTTAGCAGGTACTAGAATCCACACAGACTACATATAGGCTCGAGAATAGCTCGATCAACCCATATGCACCTATGGGTAGGTTATCAACCAATTATTTCTCCAAATAACTTCTAATATTTAATTTAGCCCCAGATTTTATTTCAGTAGGCGATGGACCTCCACTGAAAGTTTAAGTTAGGTCAAACCATTAACATGAACCTACTCAGTGATTCTACCTAATAAGTGATCAGACCCAAGGATGGCTCGATCAACCCAACCATCATCAGATAGTTCATCAGAGTTATCATATGATGAATGATAATTCCAACATTCAGAGAGAACATCAGATGGATGGCACCTGCAATGTCAATCAGAAATAATAGACCCATTATCACTCACCTTAATGAGAGGCTATGATCAAGTTATCACCATAACCAGCTTATTTTAAGGACCAAATAATTTAAAAAATTTAATCAATTTAGAGAAGAGAGAAGAGAAGAAAAGATCAATCAATAGATCATAATCCTCCCACTGAGTTCACTAAGTCACTGAATCTGGTTAGGTCATCCTGATTGAATTGGCACCTAGATCAGTCACACTGATCAATCTTAATGGTATGGGCTAACTCGAATCACTTAACGATCTAATCAAAATCTAGTTTACTAAATTGGCCAGATAAGTGAGATCGATAGGAGGGTCTGCTAAGCTTGCCGTAGATACCATCAAAATGGCTAGGTAAGCCACACTCAATTAAAAACCACCGATTAAAATATCAAACTTACCTTAGACACCAATTGGTTAACTAGTTTCGATTTGACCAACCTAATGGTTCGGATTCAACGACTGAGCCACAATCAAGATCCATTTGGTCTAATCAAAGATATAGACTTGATCATTTACAACCATTATACTAAAAAATTCTGATTAATCTAATTCAATATTTGGTTAGACTTAATCAATTTCTCTACATGGTCAATCAATTCTTTGATTCTAACCTTAGGTCTAACCCAATTAAAGAAAAAGACTTGATTTGAGCTAATGCATGCCTTATATTTTATGCAATGTCATTAGATCTAAATCATAATTCAAGATCCAATCAGCTTGATACTTAATTCTCAATTAAGTTTTGCATCAATATAGTTAAGGTTTCGAAAATAATTTTTTATGTAAACTTTTTACATCAAGTCATAAAATCTTTTAGATCAAATCTAAATTTTTTATGATTTTAGATCAAAATAATTTTGACTAAACAAGATTAGATGTAACTAACTCTCTTCGCAACTTGCATCACATACAACAACACCTAGGATTTTAAGATCTAGAATTTTGCAAGAAAGTAAATTTTCTCTTTTCACTTTCTTCTTCATGGGACCTCACAGTGGTATCCCTACACGCTATAAAGAGCACTCCATTGAATAAGAGGAGAGGTTCATGAAACCCTACTTGCTCCTATGGTCGGACGGTCTGATGATTATCCAATCCGAGTACTTTGCTACTCAGAACATCTAATCTAAAAAATAATAATCATATTTGAAAATAAACTAATTTAGATCTAATTTAAATAAAAAAATTAGATCTAATAATAAAAAATCAAATCTCAAGTTATACTAATTCATATCAAAATAATCTGACTCTGATACCAGTTGAAAGAAATTTACAGTAGTGCAGTACATGCAATTAAAAAATTTTATGCAATAAAAATAATAAATTAAATAATTTAATCCTAATCATATGTATAAGATCTAATTTTATACTACCATATCAAAATTTTTGATATAAAAAATATATACTTTAGATCAGAAAATAAAAATTACATCGATCTCATCGATATTGAAATTCTAGATCTAACTATTAGATCTACCATAGGAATCAAAATAAGTTAGAGATCGTTGATCTTGATTTATTTTAATCCAATGGTTGGAGAGGGTATTCCTCAGGTTGCTCGTATCCACACAAAGTCATCTGGGCTCTATAGAAAAATCCACGTGAAGACTGGTGCAGATTAGAGACTTGGAGATGCTAGTCTACAAACAACTTCTACAGCTGACCTCTTCTTTCTTGTACAAGCACTTTGAATACTTCAAAGTGATAGGAGATTTGAAGAAAGAGAGGAGGAGGAGAAGATCCTTTGGAAATAAAAAATTTACAAGAGAATTGATCATAGGATGTCCAAGAGAGGGGTCCCCTTTTATATACTAGGAATTAGGACTTTCCAAGAAAGGATGCCATGAATCAACACCAAAATACCTTTTTGGTATCTCCAAAAATTTTAAAAAAATTATTAAGATATGGAGAAGAAATCTAAAGCCTCACATATTAAATAATTTCTTAAAAAAATAAGAAAAAAATAATATGGCTCTAACAATATACCATATACAAAAAATCTCTTTCTTAGTCTGCATCTTATCTCTAATTCGGATCGCATTCGAATTAGGCAAGAGATAATATTATGACTCATCAGCTATAGCCAACCACCCTTATTGAATCCTCTCTTATGATGTCAAAAATTATAACCCAAATCTAATTAGGCATGGAGAAATTGGCAAGGATCTAGATGTGGCACAAAAGATAAAGATAGAGTCCTAGTTTGATTTGAACTCTTCATTTCTAATTCAATTCTAATCTAACTCAAATTTAGATTGCAACCACTGATAGAAATAAATCTAATCTAATTAAAAATCTAAATATCTCATCAAATTCCTAACCCAATTAGAAATTAGTCGAGTCCAAATCCTGATCGAATCAAGATCAAATTTTTCTTGCAATAGGATTTGGTCATATCAATCTCAGTCTGAGTTAAACTGAATCTAATTCAGTTAGACTTATTCCAAAGCTCTTTACTCAACCAAATTGAGTCAATTAGTAATCTAATTATTAATTAATTTTCTATAAATGATAGAGTTTCAGTCCTAATAGGACTCTCCCATAGAGTCCTAGTCCAAGTAGGACTCTTCACCAGAGTCACAATCCAATTGGACTCTTCAGCCATCAGATCTAACCAAATCTTCTAATATGTGTGACCCCATAAGTTCGAACTTAAGCTGATAGCATAAGAATAACTTTCTATACCAATCGATGTAATCATCTAGCAATGATGATGCGATGATCGGATGGGTCGAAGTGTTGCAAAGAAACCTTCTAGAACCTACTGACATATGGTTATCGTATAATTCATCCCTTTGACCCAAATGCTCATAATGACTTAGGATTTAATTATTGTTGGTGCAAAAATCCGCCTGCGCCAGAGAAGCTGGAGTTGAGGAGGCCGCGGTCACCGTCGGGACCTGCAAGGGAAGTCTAAATCGGAGGTGGGGTTGCTCCGGCAAGACCCTCCGACGCTCAAGTCAGTTCTCTGCCTCAACAAGAATGGAGTGCTCGAACGGAGAATTTAGCAGAGTTTTGAGATAAGAGAAATGAGCTTAAAAAATAACGTATCTGAGTCCCCCCTTTTATAGGCGGGGGAGGCAACGGACTGATGGCGACGTGCGTAACTGCCTGGTAGTGGGCCGCCCACGGTCAGGGGAATTGATTGCGAAAGATAGTGGAGCGGACACGTGGGTATCACCTTGACTTGCCACGTGGAATCCGTTATGAAGGGTGGAGCAGCGTCCGTCGTCAGGGGAACCGCATGGTATCTGTCGCAGGAGGTGGAGCAGGTTCGTGGCCGTAACTGTGGCCTGCCAGGGGGATAATGGCGCTGTGCGGAGTCCGCCACAGGAGGTGGAGCAGGTTCGTGGCCGTTACTGCGGCCTGCCAGGGGGATAATGGAGCTGTACGGAGTCCACCACAGGAGGTGGAGCAGGGTCGCGGTCGTTTTGAGGGCCTGTCAGGGGGCGTAGATCTGTCGACTGAAGCTCGGCAACGGTCGGAGCCGTCGTGAGCGGAGCCTGGCTCCCGTAGGAGTCCGGGCGGAGCTGTTCTGATGTCGGCGGTGGAGCCCGGCTCCCGTAGGAGTCCGAGCGGAGCAGCGCTTGCTGATGGCGGTGGAGCCCGGCTCCCGTAGGAGTCCGGGCGGAGCTGCGCTGCAAACAAAGTCAAGGGTGAAGTCCGGCTCTCGTAAGAGTCCGGACTGAGCTTACCAGCAATTGATGTTGAGAGCGGAGCCCAGCTCCCGTAGGAGTCCGGGCGGAGCTGTTTTGATGTCGGCGGCGGAGCCCGGCTCCCGTAGGAGTCCGGGCGGAGCTGCACTTGCTGATGCCGTCGGTGGAGCCCGGCTCCCGTAGGAGTCCGGGCGGAGCTGCGCTTGCTGATGGCGGTTCCGCCGTGGGTTCCGGCTGTGGGTATTTTATACCCAACACCAGTCCCCCTACATCCGAGTTTTGAATTTCAAACGAAGGAAGTACACAGAAGTACAGTCGGAACCGTCCCTTCGAATCCCGCGCCCTGCCGCTCCCAGATATTTTGGCATTAAATGAGCGCGTGCCGGAGTCTTTTCGAATTGGGGCGGAACGAGGGGACGCTTCGAAGACCCCGCAAGTACGCTGGCCTAGGTACGGTGCAATTATGGCCCTGCCAACCGCCAGCCGCCTTCAGCCGTCTGCCATGGGGAGTGGGACACGTGTCGAGCGCGGACTGGCCTGGGGGGATTCGAGATCATTATGGCGCCGGATCCCAGGGTCTATTTAAACCCGTCCTCCCCCCCGCCGCTTTTGTCTGTATCAGGAGGCCTTTCGTGCCGGGCTTCGGCTTCCGCTTCCAAACTTCGTCACCGCCTTCTTTCGCTTTTTAGATATTTCACTTGCTTCTGTTGCATCTTTCCTTTTCTTGTCTTCTTCTTCCCTCTCTTCCTTTCTCTCTCCTTTTTCCTCTTTCTTCTTTTCTTTTCTCTTTTTTTTTTTTTTTTTTTTTTTTTTTGGACTGACTGGTGCTGCTTTTTCCTTCTTCTTTTCTTCTTCTTTCTTTTTTTTTTTTTTTTTTTTTTTTTTTTTTTAGCAATGGACGCCGAAGCCACACGGATGCTTGCCAAGGCCATGAGAGCCCAGAAAAGGAAGGGCGCGATGACTTCCGACTCGGCGAAGAGGGCCAGGGTGGAGGAGACGAGCCTGGCCGCACCCGTCCAGGCGACCCCGACGATCGATATTCCTTCGGATGCCGAGCCAGCGGCCCCCCGGGCTCCCCCAGGGAGCCCACCGACTGGGGTCCCAATTCTGGAGGTTCGCCCTGCGGAGGCGCCTGCCGCGGGGAGGAGGAGAAAATCGGTGGCCCGCAGGCCGAGCAGCCACCGAGCCACTGCAGACGAGTCCGTCTGCTCCGAGGGGGGATCGGAGAATCCCTTCAATGACAAGGCTCTAATTCGTCGGCTGCTCGATGGTTGCATCCTGTCCGATGTCGTTGAGAGGATCGACCGCGCCGATCCCGAGCAGCGGGCTTGGGACACCTTGGGGTCCTTTCTTGAGGTAAGCGGATTTTTATTTGCACAGTTGCCTCGGTCTTTGTTGTAATTCTCCATCTGTCTTTGCAGATCGGGCACCAGCTCTTCGCCTATGTCGAGGCGTCGGGTCGCATGAGAAGGGATCTCCTCCGGGCGGAGGAGCGCTGCCAAGACGAGGTCGTTCGTCTTCAAGCGAAGACGGCCGAGGTGGCCGCCCTCCGGGAGGCCCTGGAGAGAGAGAGACAGGACCGGGAAGAGGAAAGACAAGCCCAGGAGGAGGAGAGACAAGCCCGGGAGGCAGAGAGACGGAGCCTGGAGGAGTCGGTGAGGAAGGCGGAGGCCGAGGTCGCCCAGCTGGCCGAGCAAACTCCGGTTCTGGTCTCGGAGGCCAGGACCCTTGCGGTGGAGGAGTTCAAGGCCTCCGCGGAGATGAGGGAGCTGAACGTCCAGTTTGGCCTGGAGGCATTTACCAAAGGGTTTGAGCTTTGCCGGGAGAAGGTGGCCAGCAGATATCCCGATCTTGGCCTCGAATTCTTGGAGGAGTCCGACGACGAGGCCGGCCCTTCGCCCGCCGCCACAGCAGTTGCACCCCCCGCGCCGAACTCTCCAGCCCCCGCTCTCGAGGTCTGAGACCTCCGACCTTGTATCTTTCTTTTGTTATCATGCTTCCTTTTCATTTGTCTTCAAGATCAATCAATAAAGCCGAATTCCTTTTTGTGGATGATTTTTTCCTCCCTCTGCTCCTTCTTTCCGGCCTTTCTTCTTGTAACGAATCGGTCTTTGACGCTTGCCTCTTCCAATGGCAGTGCCCCGCCGAAGCACTCCCCCTGCCCCTGGGGGTCCCGCTGAAGTCGACTATCCAGCGGCTCAAAAAGGAGGTCCTCCACTTGACGAAGAAGTTGAAAAAGTCGGAGGGCGAGCTCCGCCAGGCGAAAAAATGCTACTCCGAGGCCGCTGCCGAGGCCGCCCACTTCAGGAGTATCCAAGTGAGGGCGATCATGGACTACAGTCGATGGAAGGCGAGCTTCACAAAAGAGCTTGAGGAATGTAAGAAGAGCGCCAGTGACCGAACTTGGGCTCAAGAGGCCAGGATCAGCGCCCTTAAAGTGGAGCTGTCGGCTGCCAAGAGGAGGATCGGCCAGCTGGAAGGGAACTCACCCCGACTCACAGCGCGGGATGAGCAGATATGGTCACAAAAAGTTTCCGACCTCCAGAAGCAGCTTCAAGATGCTGAGATGAGCCACGATGTGCAGCGGGCCAGCTGGCGCCGACAGGTAGAGGAGTACAAGGGGAGATTCCGTCGAGCGGCGGACGAGGTAGTCCGTCTCCAGAGGCAGTTGGTTACTAGGGCGCAGCTTGCTAACGCCCAAGATAACGAAGAGCTCCAAGCCCTGAGAGGCTCTGTCGAAGGGATTTCTGTCTCCCTTGGGGAGAAGACAGCTGAGCTACAACAAGTAAAAATTCAACTGGGGCTTGAGCGGAAGGCCGTCGCGGACGCAGAGGCGGAGTCTGAAGTGTTGCGGAAGTGGCATCGGGAAGCGGAGGCTGAGGTCCGACGACTTCGTCAGGCGCTCTAGGACGTGCTGCGAAAGAAGGAAGAACTAGAAGAAACGGTGGAGAGCCTGAGGCCATCCTGGTTGAGGGATGCAGGTGGCGACTCAAGGTCAGAGGAGGCAGGGCCCTCTTAGAGCCCCTTTGTCTTTATGTAGCTATTTTCTTTTTGTCGTTTTGTTTTTCTTTTTCTGGCCGCTCTGGCTTTGTAGTGTATATATTGAAAATGGAAAAAGGAGCGCTTTGTGTTACCTTGTTCACGTGTAGTACTGATAATGTCGATTGTTGGGCCTTTCTTGTCGTTTGGCTTGTTTGATGTAGATGTCGCCGTGGGGGGGGGGGAGCTCCTTCCTTCCATCCGATCTTGTTGCGCGGCCGAGTCTTGCTACCATCATTGACCCTGTCGTAGAAGTGGCGATGAGAGCCCGGCTCCCGTGGGAGTCCGGGCTAAGTCTTACCGGGCGACGGAACCCGGCTCCCGTAGGAGTCCGGGTGAAGTCTGGCTTGGCGGCGGAACCCGACTCCCGTAGGAGTCCGGGTGAAGTCTTGCTTGGCGGCGGAACCCGGCTCCCGTAAGAGTCTGGGTGAAGTCTTGCTTGGCGGCGGAACCCGGCTCCCGTAGGAGTCCGGGTGAAGTCTTGCTTGGCGGCGGAACCCGGCTCCCGTAGGAGTCCGGGTGAAGTCTTGCTTTGCGGCGGAACCCGGCTCCCGTAGGAGTCCGGGTGAAGTTTTACCTTGGCGGTGGAACCCGGCTCCCGTAGGAGTCCGGGTGGAGCCTACCTTTGCGGCGGAACCCGGCTCCCGTAGGAGTCCGGGTCTTCCATTTTGCTTGGGCCGGTGGCGAGGTTCTCGTCATCAGCCTGGCTTGTGGGGGCGCGTTAGGGCGCTGTAAGGCCTCTCCCCCCTCTGGTCTAAAAGAACCGGCCTTCGACATTGCTCAAGTTAGGGCGAGGTCTTCCTCCTGTCCCTAACAGGGCTGTGGGGGCACATTAGGGCTTGTAAGGCCTCTCCCCCCATCCAGTCTAAAAGAACCGGGCCTTCGACATTGCTCAAGTTAGGGCGAGGTTTTCCTCCTGTCCCTAACAGGGCTGTGGGGGCACATTAGGGCGTTGTAAGGCCTCTCCCCCCATCCGGTCTAAAAGAATCGGGCCTTTGACTTTGCTCAAGTTAGGGCGAGGTTTTCCTCCTGTCCCTAACAGGGCTTGGGGGCACATTAGGGCGTTGTAAGGCCTCTCCCCCCATCCGGTCTAAAAGAATCGGGCCTTTGACTTTGCTCATGTCAGGACGAGGTTCTCCTCCTGTTCCTGACACGGCCGTTGTTTTTTGGAGAGGTCATATCCAGTCATAATACATCCGCGTTAAGCAGGAGGGGTGCGTTAGCTAGAAAGAAAAGTAGATTCAAAACGAAACAGTAAGCAATACATTTACAGTTCTCCCGCTCCTCCTTGAGGCCCTCCGGCGATGGAGTCGATGGTCCCGATAGGAGGCCGGTCTCCGGGCTGCTCCTCCCTCTTCTGTGGTTCGGGCGGTGGGATGGCTCTTGGCCGGTCTCCTCTACCCTCGGGCCTGCGGCGGATGAATCTGTCGAGCCGACCTCGCCGGATGAGCTCCTCGATCTCGTCCTGGAGCTGGATGCACTCTTCGGTGTCGTGGCCGTGGTCGCGGTGGTAGAGGCAGAACTTGTTGGGGTTGCGCTTCCCGGGGTGCGTGCGCATCCTCTCCAGCCTAGGGATCAGCTCCCTGACCTCCATTAGTACCTGGGCCTTCGAGGCGTTGAGGGGGGCGTAGCTGCGGAACTTCCATGGAGGGGAACCCCGCCGAAACCTGTTGTCCGGGCTTCTCTGCCTGCGTGCCCGGGTGGAGTATGGGTGCGCTTGTGCCCAGGAGGGGATCGGGAGCGAGGCCGGGCTTCCCTTGGCCTCTTCTCAACTGCGGGCTTGCCAGAATCTTCCGCCTGGCGCTCCCTCGCAGTCTCTTCATCCTTCATTTTGAAGGCCTCTTCCGCTCGGGCGTATCCTTCAGCCCGAGCCAGCAGATCAGCAAAATCCCTGGGGTACTTCTTCTCCAGGGAGTACAAGAGGTCATTCTTCTGAAGGCCACCTTTCAGGGCGGCCATGGCAACCGACTGGTCCAAGTTCCGGACCTCCAACGCCGCGATGTTGAAGCAGTTGATGTAGGCCCGTATGGACTCCCCTTCCCTCTGCTTGATGTTGATGAGGGACTCCGAACCTTTCCGGGGACGTCGGCTGCTGACAAAATGGGCCACGAATTGGTGGCTCATTTGGTCGAAGGAGAAGATGGTACCCGGCTTCAGTGCCGAGTACCAGTTTCTTGCCGCTCCCTTCAAAGTAGACGGGAAAGCCCGGCATAAGATGGCGTCGGGGGCACCATGAAGCAGCATCATTGTCCGGAAGGCCTCCAGGTGGTCCACCGGGTCCGACGTCCCATCGTAGCTTTCAAACTGGGGGAGCTTGAAATTCGGCGGGATCGGTTCCTGCATAATCATTTGGGAGAAGGGAGGGTCAGTGCAGATATCCTCACCGTAAGTGGGAGGCGCATGGCGGAGTTCTTCGATCCGTCGGTTCATCTCCTGGAGCCTCCGGTCCAGGAAATCCTCTCGACTTCGAGTCTCGAGGGTCCTTTGGTAGAATGGAGGCAGGGATCTCCCAGGGGTGGAGTCGTGGTCCGACTGAGGGCTCTCCACCCTTGGATTCGCCTTCTCGGGAAGGACGGGGCGGCTAGCCCAGGTGGCCCGCCCCACCGCCGGGTTCTGGCATTCCGGAGATGCCCCTTCCGGATGCACCGACGCCTGCGGCGGCTGCTGCTGCATCGCCTGTACGGCCTCGACGAGGCCCTTGACCTGCTGCGCCAGCAAGTCAAACTGCTCCGCGCCGACCGCCGTCGCCGGAGGGGGAGGAGGAGCTGGCTGAGAAACGGGAGGGGAGGCCGGAGCCTGAGATCTTGCCGCGGAGGCCGTGGACCGCCGGGTGGACGCCCTGCGCGGAGGCATCGGGTGCCGGTCTCGCGGGGGAGGATTAGGGGTAAATGACGGAGAGATGGCCAGAGGTGGCTCCGTTGAGCGCTCCTTCAAGAACAAGGGTGCTGCGAAGATACAAGGCCCTTCTTCTAGCGCCAATCCTGTTGGTGCAAAAATCCGCCTGCGTCGGAGAAGCTGGAGTTGAGGAGGCCGCGGTCGCCGCGGGACCTGCAAGGGAAGTCTAAACCGGAGGTAGGGTTGCTCCGGCAAGACCCTCCGACGCTCAAGTCAGTTCTCTGCCTCAACAAGAATGGAGTGCTCGAACGGAGAATTTAGCAGAGTTTTGAGATAAGAGAAATGAGCTTAAAAAATAACGTATCTGAGTCCCCCCTTTTATAGGCGGGGGAGGCAACGGACTGATGGCGACGTGCGTAACTGCCTGGTAGTGGGCCGCCCACGGTCAGGGGAATTGATTGCGAAAGATAGTGGAGCGGACACGCGGGTATCACCTCGACTTGCCACGTGGAATCCGTTATGAAGGGTGGAGCAGCGTCCGTCGTCAGGGGAACCGCATGGTATCCATCGCAGGAGGTGGAGCAGGTTCGTGGCCGTAACTGTGGCCTGCCAGGGGGATAATGGCGCTGTGCGGAGTCCGCCACAGGAGGTGGAGCAGGTTCGTGGCCGTTACTGCGGCCTGCCAGGGGGATAATGGAGCTGTACGGAGTCCGCCACAGGAGGTGGAGCAGGGTCGCGGCCGTTTTAGGGCCTGTCAGGGGGCGTGGATCTGTCGACTGAAGCTCGGCAACGGTCGGAGCCGTCGTGAGCGGAGCCCGGCTTTCGTAGGAGTCCGGGCGGAGCTGTTCTGATGTCGGCGGCGGAGCCTGGCTCCCGTAGGAGTCCGGGCGGAGCAGCGCTTGCTGATGGCGGTGGAGCCCGGCTCCCGTAGGAGTCCGGGCGGAGCTGCGCTGCAAACAAAGTCAAGGGTGAAGTCCGGCTCTCGTAAGAGTCCGGACTGAGCTTACCAGCAATTGATATTGAGAGCGGAGCCCGGCTCCCGTAGGAGTCCGAGCGGAGCTGTTTTGATGTCGGCGGCGGAGCCCGGCTCCCGTAGGAGTCCGGGCGGAGCAGCGCTTGCTGATGGTGGTGGAGCCCGGCTCCCATAGGAGTCCAGGCGGAGCTGCACTTGCTGATGTCGTCGGAGCCGGCTCCCGTAGGAGTCCGGGCAGAGCTGCGCTGCAAACAAAGTCAAGGGTGAAGTCCGGCTCTCGTAAGAGTCCGGACTGAGCTTACCAGCAATTGATGTTGAGAGCAGAGCCCGGCTCCCGTAGGAGTCCGGGCGGAGCTGTTTTGATGTCGGCGGCGGAGCCCGGCTCCCGTAGGAGTCCGGGCGGAGCAGCGCTTGCTGATGGCGGCGGAGCCCGGCTCCCGTAGGAGTCCGGGCGGAGCTGCACTTGCTGATGTCGTCGGTGGTGCCCGGCTCCCGTAGGAGTCCGGGCGGAGCTGCGCTGCAAACAAAGTCAAGGGTGAAGTCCGGCTCTCGTACGAGTCCGGACTGAGCTTACCAGCAATTGATGTTGAGAGCGGAGCCCGGCTCCCGTAGGAGTCCGGGCGGAGCTGTTTTGATGTCGGCGGCAGAGCCCGGCTCCCGTAGGAGTCCGGGCGGAGCAGCGCTTGCTGATGGCGGCGGAGCCCGGCTCCCGTAGGAGTCCGGCGGAGCTGCACTTGCTGATGTCGTCGGTGGAGCCCGGCTCCCGTAGGAGTCCGGGCGGAGCTGCGCTGCAAACAAAGTCAAGGGTGAAGTCCGGCTCTCGTAAGAGTCCGGACTGAGCTTACCAGCAATTGATGTTGAGAGCGGAGCCCGACTCCCGTAGGAGTCCGGGCGGAGCTGTTTTGATGTCGGCGGCGGAGCTCGGCTCCCGTAGGAGTCCGGGCGGAGCAGCGCTTGCTGATGGCGGCGGAGCCCGGCTCCCGTAGGAGTCCGGGCGGAGCTGCACTTGCTGATGTCGTCGGAGCCCGGCTCCCGTAGGAGTCCAGGCGGTGCTGCACTTGCTGATGCCGTCGGTGGAGCCCGGCTCCCGTAGGAGTCCGGGCGGAGCTGCGCTGCAAACAAAGTCCAGGGTGAAGTCCGGCTCTCGTAAGAGTCCGGACTGAGCTTACCAGCAATTGATGTTGAGAGCGGAGCCCGGCTCCCGTAGGAGTCCGGGCGGAGCTGTTTTGATGTCGGCGGCGGAGCCCGGCTCCCGTAGGAGTCCGGGCGGAGCAGCATTTGCTGATGGCGGCGGAGCCCGGCTCCCGTAGGAGTCCGGGCGGAGCTGCACTTGCTGATGTCGTCGGAGCCCGGCTCCCGTAGGAGTCCGGGCGGAGCTGCACTTGCTGATGCCATCGGTGGAGCCCGGCTCCCGTAGGAGTCCGGGCGGAGCTGGCTTGCTGATGCCGTCGGTGGAGCCCGGCTCCTGTAGGAGTCCGGGCAGAGCAGCGCTTGCTGATGGCGGTTCCGCCGTGGGTTCCGACTGTGGGTATTTTATACCCAACAAGTCCGGACTGAGCTTACCAGCAATTGATGTTGAGAGCGGAGCCCGGCTCCCGTAGGAGTCCGGGCGGAGCTGTTTTGATGTCGGCGGCGGAGCCCGGCTCCCGTAGGAGTCCGGGCGGAGCAGCGCTTGCTGATGGCGGTGGAGCCCGGCTCCCGTAGGAGTTCGGGCGGAGCTGCACTTGCTGATGTCGTCGGAGCCCGGCTCCCGTAGGAGTCCGGGCGGAGCTGCACTTGCTGATGCCGTCGGTGGAGCCCGGCTCCCGTAGGAGTCCGGGCGGAGCTGCACTTGCTGATGGCAGTTCCGCCGTGGGTTCCGGCTGTGGGTATTTTATACCCAACAATTATCAATCCTAATTAAGTCAACCATATTGTATTTCAACCTTTCAAATTCATCTTATGGACTATGCTGACTAAGATTTTACTAAATTAAAATACACTGATGCATATCTCCTACCAATTCAGAGGGGTCAATTCTATCTTGACTCACACACCGACTTGATAAGTACTTGACTGCACCTAGTATCCTTTTGTCACTAAGTTAGAAACTTAGATAGTCCAGTACTGATATACAGTGAGTTGCTGATAAGTCACCGTAGTGGTTTCAAGTCGGACGAACACTTATACCCATACCTTTCACAACCTACTCTTGACATCAGAGTGCTCGGCACATGGTCACGTTCGATGCGAATGTACTCCTACATTCCATCTGTATTCTATAACAGTATTTTCACACTCCTTAGTTAAGAGGATAACCAACTCATATGGCATACGACGACCTACACTTGATATCGCTATCATCCTAGTAATAGCGTATCATTTGATTGTGAATAATTTTAAGGACTTAATAACAAATCCTCCTTTAACGATTAATATATATAGTCCTAAGGACTTCATTACAACACAGGAGTTCCAAGATGGTTAATTTATAATGAAAATGCCAAATAACTTTTATTAATAAAAATTCATATATAGTTTAAAAGATGAGTACAATCATCTAACGATTGGCTTTGAGATACATTTATCAACACATTTAGCATTTATGCATGTGTGGTATAGCATTTTATCTATAATATTTTTGAGCATTTAAACATTAATTAGGTAATAGTAATGAAGCATAAATCTAGTTGTTAATTAAGAAAGAAAATGATTGAGAAAGTGAATCAATAAGAACGACATGGAAGCTGAATTTTGGTGGTTGTTGATCCTAGAATGAGTTGATATTTTGAAGGATATCTTAGGTAATATATATATATGACAATTTTTTAGTATGCATTGATAATTAGTAGCAATTTCTACCACTTAGCCAACTCAGATAGTGATTGAGTTGACTAAGTCTCAAGTAACCTATGCTAGACAGAAAGTTGAAGTTTTAGAAAATTTATAGTGCAACACAGGAGGCTCGATCCAGTTTCATGTTGAGTCAACTAAGTTTTGTAGTGAGTCGGCTTAGTCTCAAGTGTGTCGGCTCAACTATGGGAAAACAGTGAGAGTGGATAGGTCCAAGATGTTTTAAAATTCTGATTTAAAAAAAAAAAAAAAATTTTTAAGGGGTTGACTCAGCAGCTATTTTATATAAAGAAAGAGTTAGGAAAGCAAACGTTTTACTAGCTTTTCATGGGTTAAACACCTAGCAAACTATTTCGTTAATTTATTCTTTTCCAAAACACTAGCTACCTATCCCAATTTTTTGCTGTTTGGGTTCTTTAGCAAAACAAAGAAGATAGAGAAGGAAAGAGGCTAGGAGAAGGTGAATTTCTTAGTCAAAAATCAAGAAGAATACAACTAAGAAAGGGGTTTATAGTAATAAACCGATTTAAAGGAGGAAGGTTGCTGAAAGAGGGAGAAGGAAGAAACCTGTTTTTACTGGCAGTAGGATTTTAAATCATTTGAGGTAAGGATTTTAGTTTCTAAACTATATTTTGTGGTGGATAAAATTACAAATTACAAATTTAAATTAGAGGATAAATTGTTGCCATCAATCTATTTTCTAAAAATTTTGAAATATTTTAGTAACAAATTAGATTTATGTTTGGTTGAATTTAGGATGGATTATTAAGTTCATGCTGAGGTATAGTTAATCGTAAGCTAAGGCTACATAGGGTAGGGCAAAAGTAAGAGTTTGAAAGACTAAAGAATGAGCATAAAAGCAAGACATGCATCATATAGGATTGTATTAATAAGTGTGTATTTATGTTATAGAAGAGGAAGAAGGCTCAAGAATGCTTTAGGTGAGTCAAGCACCAGGGAGGTGCGGTGGCTAGCAAGAATTGAGTAATTTTCTATCTAATTTTGGTATTTTCCTCACGTCTTTCTTATGAAAAGTGCTATATCTGAAGAAAAAAAAAAGATTTTTGATTTTCTATAGCTTATATATATATATATATATATATATATATATATATATATATATGCAAACATGAAAATAGGAAATGAACCTTATTGAAATATTGTCAATGATATGGTGTTGTATGAATACTTGGTTTAGACAGAAATTATTTTTAGTTTGAAAATATCATTGGAATCAGCTTTCAGCATTTCATAACCTGCTATCCAGTATTTGAAAAGTTATTAAGCATTCATCAACATATTATACAGCAAAAAAATAGTTGGCACCACAATCAGCAGAAAATTCAGCATGTCTGGTGGGGCTTATCAGCAACATACATTGCTACATATTGGTTGCCCTTGGGAGTGGTGCTCTGGGATATAGTCGGCAATAGCCCAGCAGCATAAAATGGTTTTACATCATGGTTTTATTCTTGTTTAGCATTTAAAAGTTTTGCAAGTATATTAGCAATGTAATCTTTATGTGTTATCTTAAATGTTTGAGCCAAGCTTTCCTATTTTTTCATTGTTAGATAGATTATCCATTCACTGGGACATAGGTCTCATCCCCCTCACTTTCTTCTATTGTAGACATTGAGTGTTTTAGTTAGCCTTAGAAGTAAAGCATTAGTATCCTCATCAACATTCGCACTAGAAAAGGTTGGCCATGTTACCTTATGAGAGGTGCATCCTTGAGATGTTATATATGTATACATGCATATGAGTTGTGTAAGTCTAAGTATGAGAGGAGTATATTTTCATGTGTATTATGTGTTGAGTGGTGTAAATCCAAAAAATGTTAAGTATATTTTACTTTTCAACAACATATGCAAAGTTTAGTATAATGAATAACACCTCTAGTTTGATTTTGAGAATTTCGGAGTTAATTTGAAATATTTATGTTAGCAGATTAAAAGATTGATTGAACTAAATAAGGGCAGGTTATCGGTAGATGGATGGGGTTTAACAGTATTTTGTAAACTACAGCATAAGATGCTAGTAAAACTCAGCTCAGCTACTGTACCCTTGCCTTGTATAGGGGGTGGGGTGCTACATTTATTGGTATCAGAGCCTAGGTTAATAGATTGTAAGAGCATAGGCATAGTATAATTATTTTTAGATGATCTTTTTAATTGTATATTGTAGGAAGATGGTACAGGCAAGATCCGAACTTGGAGGAGGACAACCAGTGATAGGAGATGGATGCCAAGGATGAGGCCTAAGTAGGGGTCGAGGCCGAGGTCGGGATAGATCAAGAAGAGATGATAAGGATGGCCAACCTCATAGGACATCACCCAGTGCTTCATCTTCTGCCCCAGGGATAGAGGCAGAGGCTTCACAACTGCATGAGCATGTTCATGAGTCTCCATCCATTATACCAGCATCAGCATGTCCACCTCAAGCACAAGCACCCATTCCTGGATTATAGGAATTGATGGGTATAATTACTCAGGCTGTTACTGCTGCAGTAGCTTCTGCTCTTGGTCTCCAATCTCGAAGTATAGATATAGAAAGAAACTATGAAAGGGCTAGAAAATTAGGGACAATAGAATTTCAAGGTACTACAGATCCAATATAGGTAGAGAGTTGGTTTCAGAAGATAGAGAGGGTGTTTGCATTAATGAAGAGCACAGATGAGCAAAAATTGAGTATTGCCACTTTGCTACTGGAAGGCCGAGCTCAACATTGGTGGAGATACTATGTTAGCAGGCAGCTACAGGTTTTATGTTATTTCTTAGGTTGATTTTAAAAGAGAATTTTTTCAGCAATATTACTCAACAGTATATCAGAATCAAAAGAGAAAGAAATTTTTCAGTTTGATATAGAAAAAAATGACAGTGGCTGAGTATGAAGCTAAATTTATCGAACTATCTCATTATGCCCCAGCATTTGCAATAGATGAGAAGGAAAAGTGCCAATTATTTCAGAATGGGTTACACTTGGAGATCAAAGCAAAACAAAGATACATGATTATGATAATTTTGTAGAGTTAATTAAAGGAGCCATCAGGGTGAAGAAAATTAAAAAGGAATTCTATGACCGTAAGCAGGAAAGGAGCAAGAGAAGTGCACAAACTTTCTCAATGGGTTCAGCGAGAAATCAGCCATCAAAAAAGGTTAATACTTTTGAACAGCCCAGTCAGAGTTTCAGAGCATTAGTAGAGTCAAGTGTGGATTCTTTTGCTTTTATTAGTTCAGAGCAGAAGAGGATAGAATAGAGATTTGTGCCACAGTCAGTAAGAAGTCAAGTAATAGGAGGAAGGAAGAATCAGGGCAGCTCTAATAGAGGTGCCAGTCCAGTTGCTACTTCACCAAGCCAGATCCCTCAGTGTGCTAATTGTGGAAAGTTTCATTCTAGAGAATGTAGGAAAGAATTCAGAGGATGTTTTGGGTGTGGATAGATAGGACATCAGAGGAAGGATTGCCCTAAGAATGTTCCAGCTAGGGGTCTTCCGCCAGGGTCGAACACTTCTCGAGGATTTCCAGCAAGGGGTGGCAATTATAGTCCAAATGCTCCAACAAATTAGGGGAGGACTAATACCAGTAGACAGGATACCACACCAAACAAGCCAAGAGCTAAAGCAAGGGTGTATGCCATAACTAGACAAGAAGCGCAAGCCACTCCTGATGTGGTGATAGGTAAATTATTTATATGTAATCATGATGCATATATATTGATTAACCCTGGGTCCATATATTCATATTTATTACCTACATTTTCCATACATGTCACTAAGAGTTTGAGCCCATTAGACTATAGTTTGGTGGTATCTATATCAGTAGGAGAGCCATTTACTGCAGTCAGGTATTCAGGGGCTGTTCAATCCGAGTGGGTGAGCATGAGTTAGTAAAGGATTTGATTCCCCTAGATATGTATGATTTTGATGCTAGTTTGGGTATAGATTGGTTATCTGTACATCGAGCAAAGATAGATTGTTTCAGAAAAGAAGTGATTTTTTAGATTTCAGATAGTAGAAAGGTATGTTTTTTAGGTGAATGGCGGGTACTTCAATCATGTATTATTTCAGCTTTGGCAGCTAGTAGATCACTCAGAAAGGGGTGTGAAGCATATCTACGTGTAGTTAATATTGAGATAAGCAAGCCAAATTTAGCAGATATCCCAATGATTTGTGAGTTTCCAGATGTTTTCCCTGAGGAACTTTTATGGTTGCCACCAGACAGATAGATAGAGTTTGATACTGATTTGATTTTAGGTACCAGATCGATATCCAGAGCTCTGTATCGAATGGCTCCAATAGAACTAAGAGATCTTAAGACAAAATTGCAAGGGCTACTAGATAAAGGATTTATTAAATCGAGTATTTCACCATGGGGAGCTCCAATGTTGTTTGTTAAGAAGAAGGATGGCACCAAGAGGTCGTGTATTGATTATTAGTAGCTTAATTAGGTAACCATTCAAAACAATTATCTGCTGCCACATGTTGATGATTTATTTGATCAGCTTCAGGGGGCTAGAGTGTTTTCAAAGATAGACCTCAGATCTGGGTATCATCAACTCAAGATTAAAGAAGAGGATGTATCAAAGGTAGCTTTTTGAATCAGGTACGGTCACTATGAATTCTTAGTGATGCCATTCGATTTGACAAATGCTCCAGCAATTTTTATGAGTCTAATGAATAGGATATTTCAATAGTATTTAGATAGATTTGTGATTGTCTTTATTGATGATATATTAATATACTTTAGAGATGAAGCAGAACATAAAGAACACTTGAGAATTATTTTACAGATACTTCGAGAGAAACAGTTATATGCTAAGTTGAGTAAAAGTGAATTTTAGAAAGATAGAGTAGTTTTTCTTGGTCATGTGATTTCAATAGACGGTGTATTGGTGGATCCACAAAAAATTGATGCTATTGTAAATTAAGAGTCACCCACTAATAAAGGGAAGGAAAATTATTTTTCTTTGGATAGCCCAGATTGCATCTAAAAATTTTTCTATTAATCTACATGAATAAAGATTAAATCCTTACCTGATTAGTAGTGAAACTAGAGATCAAATCTCAAATAATCTGAATTAAACCTTCATGGAGGCTTGGATGTACAGACCCTCCACTTCGCATGCATGCCAGATGCCACAGGAAAGCAGGATGAACTTTGATCGAATCACCTTCGTAACTCAATCAAATGAGAGAGGAGAGGTGCTGGTGTGACACATCACACTAGCAAAGGAGAAGCCCAAGAAGGGCCCTATGCCAAGGAGAAAGGGGCGGCACCAAGAGGAGATGCCAAGGATGAGAAGAAGGGACCTCTCTCTCTTCTCGAGCCTCTCTCTCTCTTTCTCTTCTTTCAATCTGATTTATTTGCTCTTTTTCTATGCATCCATAGGTAGAGGCCCTCTCTATTTATAGTTGAATCTCATGACCCAATAAGTATAGGACTCCTAACTCAAATTTGATTTGAATCAGTCCAATACTCATGAAAGAAGGATTCCTACATGAGATAGAATTGCCATCACTTATGACAACCACTTTGCATCCAATCCCTCACCCACATGGGACAATCCAAACTAGCACCATTCTAGGTGTTGGTCAGCCCATATGAGAAGAGAATCCCAGTACAAGAAGAATTTCTCATATCTTATCCAAAATGGATCCCATTCGAATCCAATTTGAAGCTGGTTCGAAACAATTTCGAAAGACTGTCAATCCCAAACTCTTTAGAATTTTTGTACCAAGTCTAACTTAGATTTTAGACCCAATTAAGCCTAATTAATTCAAATCTAATATAAAATTAATTAGTATTAAAATTTAATCTTTCATATGCTCTATGGATCATAGATCAAAAATAGTTCATCCCTGAGATCGAACCTGAACCTCATGCGTAGTGCTAGCTAGACATAGTCAACTCTTCAATCCATTTGACTCATAACTTAATTCTCAATCAAGTTAGCTTATATATTCAATCAAGTCAAGTACTTCTAATTTTCAATCAAGTTAGCTTATATGTTCAATCAAGTTAAGTACTTCTAAATTAGACATGTAAACATAGGTCAATTTTTTTCTACTTTGTCTAACATGTGTGCGTGACTCCACAGGTTCAAACACTAAGTCGGTAGTACAGGAACCAATTTTTACACTAATCAAGATACCATCTAGCAATGATTTTTGATGTTTAGATAGATCAAATTATCATAAAAAAATATTTCAAAATCCATACACATGGTTATCGCATAATTCATCCTTTTGACCTTGAATGCTCTAGGATGGTCTCAGGTTAATTATCAACCAAGATTGCTTCATCCACATTATATTTCAACCTTTCAAATCTATCTCATGGATTACCCTATCCAAGGTTTGCTAAATTAAAATACAGTGATACATCAACTCCAATAATTTGGAGGGACAAATCTCATCTTGATCCACATACAGACTTTGCAAGTACTTGACTGTACCCAATAGCCTTCCTGAAAGAAGAGTATCCTATAAGCCAATCGCAAGTATGATATGATGAAACTTTTCTTTATAATTTTCTAACTCATGAAATGATATTTATTATTTGAAGTATTGATTCATTATATTAGCTGCATCTTATTATGTCTAAGATTGTGATGAAGCCCAAAGATTAGGACATTAATTTTAGGAGACATGAATGGGTCATGCTAGTGAGACCTAAAATCCTAAAACTCTAATCTTAAATATTTTTGATCGGAAGAGAATTGAGTCAGAGATCAACATTCCGGATAGACTGGCACATCCTATGTTTGCTCGATGGAGAGGGTGGCAGATCTCACTAGCCACTTATCCCACTAATACAAGGATGTGGGTGCTCATTTAGAAAATGAATCCACTAAATTGACTCAATGAAAGAAAACATCTTATGGAAGCCTTACTTACATGTCAAAGATGGTTCTCTAAGTGGGAGTTGTGTAAATGATCCTTAGAGCTGAGACTACCATAGAATCTTGTGCACATGAACTCATATTTTGGTTCATACCCAGGCATGGCATTAAGATATGTATAGGATATTCTGGATATGGTGGAGTGTATATGGAGGTTGTGAGTAGGTCAACATAGAATTAATCAGTCCTAGTAAGAGGAGATCGCATCCTGTGTATTCTCAATCCTAGATGACTTGTGAAAAATCTTTTGGTTAAAAATAGAAAGGAGATTAGAAAGAGTTTCTAATACTTCTTCATTGGAGTCATCATTGGTTAATTGAGAATCAATATGAATATCTATTTGAGTTTGACATGATTCCATACTCATGAACATATTCAGGGTGCAGGGATGATCGAAGGATTGAATTGTATGGTAACTTGCCACTGAAGGGTATATTTGATATTTTTATCAAAATTCTATATCTTTTGGATAGTCATGATACATTGCTAGATATCAATCTTGATTTATAAATTTTTGATCGAATTAAAGAGTTTAATTTGATCACCAATTAGAAAGGATTATAATTGTTGAACTCGGGTTAGCTCGATTGGATCTAAATCGATTAGATTAAAATCTAATCAAATTTAGTCAACTTGTATCCGAACCTACTGTCAGTTAGACGTAGAACCCAATGGATCACACACATATAAAAATTGGCCAAGGATCCTTTTGAAAAAGGTTGATTAAAATTTTGGATTCAATTAGAGCTCCGGTAAGCATGCTAGCACATGTGGAACCCTTGCTCCTTTGGAGGTCAATTTGGTCTCATCCCTTGCTAATTAGCTAGCCCAATTTAGTGAGTATTTGGGTCAGGTCATGCCACCTATAAGCAATCCAAAAATTGGGGTGCCACATCCTATTTTAATGCCAATTATGAAGAGTCCAAGTTGTGAAGGACTCTTGGCGCAAAACAGGTTCTGCGTACAAGTGTTGGCATGGGCAGAAGAAAAGAGTCCTTTTGGTATGAGATTAAGATATGTGTGATAGCCCATATCACCCTCCATCCTCTACTGCATATCTCAAAGTATGAGATATATTTTTTTTGGAATTTTTGGGGTGGAGAAAAATGGAAATACTTTGGAGAGTCCTTCTCCTTATCACATCTCTTTGAGATTTGGAGAGTCCTTCTCCTTATCAAATACTTTCAAAATGGAATAATTTTTAGTGATAACATTTCACATTTGACAAGCTATTTTTTATAATTTTTTTGAAATTTTTTTAGACTTATCTGGATGCCAAACAGATGCCACAAGTTCTTCCTCACACTTGTGCACGTGGTGATTAGACTTTGCGTGAAAGGATGTGAGAAGACATCTATTTGTGGGAATATTTATCAACTCATTATATGTTCTAAAATCAAGATTGAATCCTCTATCCATGTGAATTTTTGAGAATTTTTTTGATTTAAGAAAGGATGCAAAACCATCCCTTCTCTGGTCGCGCATGCAGAGCAGGGTGCTGATCAATGTATCATTGATAAGAGTCCTTCTATTTGAAGGAACTCTTATCTCTGATAATCAAATTAGATAGGCCTCTTGGATGAGGTGTATCCCTCTCTTTTGGCATCCCTCTAGTAACTATAAATTGGTCGGGGCACTGGGTGTCCGAGGCAATTCAGAAAGAGTTTCCAATTTTGTCTCCATTGCTCTCTTTTCTTTCTTACAACCTATCTTAGTTTTAGGACAAGACTTTAGGATTTAAGACAAAGCCTTATCTGATCCTAACAAGGATTGTGAGGGTCCTAAATAAGGAGGATCAGAAGTTCGGAGGAGGTTCTGAGAGGGTGGAGTCAGTTTCTTGGAGAAACCTGACCGGTATAAGGCTAGTCGAGTTCTAGTGGCTAGAACTCTTGAAGCAAGGTGAAGAAGGAGCGCTGTCCTTGGTTCAGTTTTCGTGTGGATCACCATTAGAGGGTGGACACTTGGATGCCTTGTGAAAATTAAAATTAGTGCTATAAGTATTCTTCTTATCTTAATTTATGTTTATTGTACTTTGATTATTATAGTCAAAGGTTTCTGGGCATTGGGGTTTTCAATGCATCGGATGTTTTGAATGAAAATTTTAAATACCTAACCCTTCCGCTACACTACTGGAACCCCACACTTCTGTCACTGCATTAAAAATCCAGATAGTCCAGCATCAAAACACAGTGAGTTACTTTCAAGTCACTATAGTGATTTCAAATCTGAAAGACACATATACCCATATACTTCACGAGTAGCTCTTGATAGCAGAATGCTCAACAGGTGAGTCACTTATTTAGTGATAATGTACTCCTATATCTCATCTGTATGCGATACCAGTGTCACTACACTTCTTGGTTAAGAGGACAACCAACCCATATGGCACACAACAACCTCCATTTGATAAACGTCATCATCCTGTAATGACGTATCATTTGATCGGGGTAGCATTGTATATGTTGTAGCATCTGATGCAGCATTGTATTCTACTTTGCATACAGAATCGACCACACTATGTTGCTTAAAACTCTTCTAGCAAACAGCTCCTCCATTCAAGGTAAATACATAGCCTGACATGCTTCTACTGTCATCACAATTTGACTGAAAATTGAAATCAATACATCCCACAAGTTTCAGGTCAGTGTCTCCATAGAAAAATCATTGATCTTTAGTATTTCTCAAATACTTAAGAATTGCTTTCACAATCTTTCAATGCTTCTTATCCAAATCAGACTGGTACTTACTCACTACCCCTAGTGAATAGGCCACATCCGACCTCGTATATGTCATAGCATAAATAGATTCCACTATCGAAGCATATGGTGTTCTATTCATATGCTTTCACCCCTTAGTTATTGTCAGACAATCTTTTTTGAAAAGAATAATTCCATGGCCTATCAGAAAATAGTCTTTTTTAGAATTATCCATATTGAACCATTTCAATAAGGTATCAATATACGTGGATTGAGACAATCCAAGCAACCTTCTAGATCATCCTTATAGATCTTCATCCCTAAGATGTAAGATGCTTCTCTCAAGTCCTTCATAGAGAACAATGATGATAACCACAGCTTCACACTCTGCAAAGTCGGAACATCATTTTCTAGTAACAGTATGTTATCCACATATAGCGCAAAGAAGATGACTATAAAATCGAAAGTCCACTTGTAGACGCAAGGCTCTTCTCCATTTTTAATGAAGCCATACGTTTTGATCACCTTATGAAAATGCATATTCCAACTTCTAAATGCCTACTTAAGTCCATAAATAGACCTTTTCAGCTTGCACACTTTCGACTTATCTATGGATGTGAACCCTTGAAGTTATATCATATACTCCTCTTCTTCCAGCTTCCCGTTAAGAAAAGTAGTTTTGACATCCATCTATCAGATCTCATAATCTAAGTATGCAGTGATAGCAAGCATAATCCAGATGGACTTGAGTATTACCATAGAAGAGAACGTCTCGTCATAGTCAATACTATAACGCTGATGGCAATCCTTAACAACTAGACGGGCTTTATAGGTCTCTACCTTCCCATCCGCTCATCTTTTCCTCTTGAAAATCTATTTACACCCTATAGATTTTATCCCTTTGGATAGATCAACTAGTGTCCATACACCATTAATCTTCATGGACTCCATCTCAAACTTCATGGCCTCAAGAATTTTTTACGAGTCAAGCCTTTGCAGGGCCTCTATATAGGTGATCGGATCCTCATCGTTCTCATCAAGTTCAATGGGATCACCATCTTGGATCAAGAAATTATAGTATCTGTCCGAAGAATCTTAATACTCTTCTCAGTCTATTTCTCTACTTCAGCACAGAATCATTTGAATATTTCAAATGATTCTGACTTATGCTTCATAAGATAGACATACCCATACCTCGATAGGTCGTCTGTAAATGTAATGAAGTAGAAGTATCCTCCTCTGGCACTTATGTTCATAGGTCTGCATACATTAGTATCTATTAGACATAGAACATCGCTGGCTCTTTCACTTTTTCCCTTAAAAGGTGAGTTAGTCATCTTACCAAGTAGATAGGATTCACAGATTGGTAATGATTCACAATCATCTATCTCAAGGATACGTTCTTTGATCAACCTGTCAATCTTATTCTTATTTACATGATCAAGCCTACAATGCCAAAGGTAGGATTCACTGACATTATCTAACTTATGGCATTTACTGATGGTGTACATTATACTAAGAGGCTATTATATTATGTATATGCCATATTTTAGTTGTCCACGCATAATTACAGTATCATTCATAATGATATCATAAAAATCATCCTTTATTATAAACTTATAACAAAGTTTGGCCAAAAGACCTATAGAGATGACATTCATCATAAAGGAGGGACAATAATGATAATCATCTAACATGACAATACTGGACTCGAAGACAAACTGCAAAGTTCTCAAGGTCAGAACTGGAATAAGACTTCCATCTCCAACGTTAAGGAACCACTTGCCCTCTCGAAAGTTTTTACTTATCTGTAATCCCTGTAATAAATTGCATATATTAATAGGACTTCTAGTATCCAATATCCAGGTAGTAGTATCACAAACAGAAAAATTATAAGGAGTTATCATATAACTACCTTGTGAAGCAACCGTTTGTTTCTTTCTCTTATTTTTAGGCATGTTTAGATCAAGGGTGGCTATATAAGTAGGATAATTTTTTTTCATGATCCAGCTTCTTGCAGAAGAAGCATTCTGCCTGACTTTTATCAACTTTTGATGGTTTGCTCTGCCTAGGATCGACGGCACAAAATTTCTACACCTTCTTCTTTCCTCTCCTAAAGGATCGACGTCCTGCAGATGAACCTCTCACTAAATTCACAGGCTCCTTCTGGAGCTAGTGATCCTTCTCAAAAGTCTGTAGTAACTCTAACAAAATAGAGTTGGTGATCCTTCTCAAAAGTCTGTAGTAATCCTAACAAACCATGATAGTTCACTACAAGCTTCATTATTCTATAATGACTGAGAAAGGGTAGGTAAGATTTCGATTGTGAATTGAGAATAGCATCCTTACCTAACTGTTCACGCAATGAAAAGTCAAGTTTGCTAAGTTGTTCAATTTGGTCAATCATGTACAATACATGATTGATGACTAAAGTCTCCTCTTGCACACGGGCATTAAATACTGTGTAGGAGGTTTTGTGTCTCTTCGCATCCTCAGGGGTGCTGAAGGACTCATTCAATATTTGAATAATCTTCTCAAGTTGTGCATCCTCGAACTTACTGCTAAATTCATTGTTCATAGCTACCCTCATCACACAATACATAGTCACACGATCATTGAGCCACTTCATGTAAATACCTCTCACGACATGAGGAGCATTGGCTGTAGGTTCTTTAGGTGCCTCATTTGTAAGGATGTATAAAATTCTCTCATGCTCTAAACGATTTTTAACTTTCGATACCAACTATCAAAGTTAGGTCCAATGAGCTTATCACTAACTAATAGCGAATGGAGAGATAGTGTGTTAGCCATAACTAAAAGAAAAAATATAAGCCTATTAGTATATGAATTATTTTTTAATTTTGAAGATATAGACTTTAGTCTAAAGATTCTTCCACTATTTTTAACAAATTGAAAACCTCTACCTCTAACTCGAGGAATTACATTGATTTCTTAGTGGGTACTAGAATCCATACATATTGTATTCGGGCCCAAGTGTGGCTTGGCCAACCCTAGTACATCCTTGGTAGGTTCATAATCAATTATTTCTTCAAACAACTTTTAGTAATTAGATTTTGCCCCAGGCATCCCTTTAGCAGGCGTGTGGCACCTCCACTAAAAATCTTGATTAGGAGTAACCATTAATATAACACACCAAGTGCATCCAACAAATGGATGTTCAGACCCGAGTGTGGCTCGGCCAACCTGAGCATTGATCTAAAGGTACATCATGATGGTCATATGATGAATAACAATTTCAATATGTAATAGACACCAGACGTGTGGCATCTCCAATGCCTATTTGGAATATTGAACTCATTATCACACACCTTAATGAGAGACTATGATCAAGTTATCTCATAACTCTATCATTTTATGAACCTAATAATTTAGAAATTTTGATTTTATTGATCTAAGAATAAGAAAAGAAGTCGATCTGCAAGCTGTAAATCCTCCCACTGACTTCATCAAGTCATATAGAGGATTAAACACAAGCAGATATAAAAATATCTAAATCAGTCACACTAATTCACCTTAATGGCATGGCCTACATGAACCGACTAGTGACCTAATCAAAATATAATCTACCATGTTGGTCAGGTAAGTGAGATCAGTGAGAGGGATGTACCCATAACTCACCGTAGACATATCTAGGTGAATAGCTCCCAATTAAAATCCACTTGATCAAATCTACCAAATATTTTTTAGACATCAACTGGTTAATTAGTTTTGATTTGGTCTGCTAAAAGATTTGGGCTCAACCATGGACCCATGATCATGGTCTATTTATTAGGGTCAAACACAGGGATTTAATCAAATTTCAACTATTGAGATTGATCTAAAGAAATTTTGATCTAATCTAATTCAACCTGATTAGATTTAACCAATTTCTCTACTCGGTCCATATGTATTTCTAACCCTAGGTCTAACCTATTAGAAGGACCTGATTCAAGCTAACCCTTTGCCCATCATTTTATGTGGTGTCTTAATGATCTTCAATTTTCAAATCTAGATCATTCAAATTTAATTCAAAATTAAGTGTATGAAATGTATATTTTAGTCTATAGAACTATTCTACGAGAGTTTCAGGTGAAGCATACCATATATTTCAATTTATGAAAATAAATTTTCATAATATGTTTAACAATTAAACATACATAGATATGATCTAAACTTCATACATACATCTCATGTATCATGACAACTTTTAGATAAATATCGATTACATCTTATATAACATACAATTTAGATCTGAAATAATTTTATGTCTGAATATCCTATTGTAATGAATCATAAATCACTTTAGATCTAATTTAAAAATATTTATGATCAAAATAATATATAAAAATTTATTCATTTTTTTTTCATAAAATTGGATCACAATGACACCCCTACACGTCATAAAAAAAATCCATTGAATAGGCAAAAGAGAGATTAATCTCTTCAATCTCCTATGATCGGATGTCTAATGATCTCATCAATCTGAGTATAAAGCTACTGAGATCTAAAATCTAATTTCATATATAATCATATCAACATACAATTATTGACAAAATTATTTATGTCATAAATATGTCTTGATCTTATCAATCATGTTCTTCATCTAATCTAATTAGATTCAATATATTATATACATCATATCAGATCTGAAACATATCTTACTAATTATAAAATATCAATTTTAAATTTGATATCATATAAAAAATTAATTAGATGTAAATATGAATGCATAAGAAATAAATTTTTGATAAAATCTATTTTCACGCAGTGCTGAATTCTGATAGGATTTAGATCTAAAAATCTATCAAAATAAATCCAATTTAAATATAAAATAAATCTTATTTTATTATAAAAATAATAATATTAAAATATTATTAAAATAAATTTTAAATAGATTTTAATTTATGTTATTATTTTATCAAAATTTAGCAGTAATAAAATTCTGTTATAACAAACTTATAACAACTTTAATCAATAATTGATTAGACTCATCTAATCTATTCAAAATCAGATCAAAAATTTTGTATAAATAGATCCAAATTAGATTTAATATCTAACAAAAAATTTTAATTATATCTCATATAATTAATTCAAAAAAAATTAGTTATACATATATATATTTTAAATCTGCTCTGATACCAATTGAAGAGAAGGAAAACTGTTTCTCATCGGATAGCCCAAGTTTTATCTAAAAATTTTTCTATTAATCTGCATAAATAAGGATCAAATCCTTACCTAATTAGCTATAAAATCAGAGATCAAATCTCAAATAATCTAAATTAAACCTTCATGGAGGTTTGAATATGTAGACCCTCTACTTCGCATGCACGCCAGACATCGTAAGAAAGCAGGATGAACTCCGATCGAATCACCTTCACAATAAAAGAAATATGTCTTACAAGCCAATTGAATTTATATTTTGATAATTTTTTTTATAATCTTTCAAACTCATGTATTGACTCTTTATAAATAAAAGATATTTTTCATCATAAGGTGCATCTTACTTTTGTAATGATTATGATGAACTCCATAAGTCAGGGCAATGGGTTTAGGATTATGAGGAGATCATACCTATGAGATCTAAAATCTTAAAAATTTTGATTTAGAATATTTTTAGTCATAGAAGTATTGAGTAGGGGATCAATATTTCAGATAAACTAGCACTTCCTATATATGCTCAATGGAGAGGATGGCTGATCTCATAAACCACTTGTGTGAGACACTAATACAAAAAAATAGATGCTTATTAGAGAATGAGTTCACTAAATTGATCTGACTTAAGATACATCTTATGAAATTTACTTATCCATCAAAAGATGTTTTTCTTATAATGAGAGTTGTGCATGTAACCCTTTGACTTGAGACTACCATAGAATCTTGTATACATGAATCCATATTTTGGTTCATACTCATTCATGACTTAGTCATGTATAGAATATTCTAGATATGATAGAATGTGTATAGAGATTGTGAGTAGATTAACATAGAATCAATCACTCCTGGTAAGAGGAGATTGCATCCTAATTGCTCAGATTGATTGATGATTCAAAAAGCCTTTGATCAAAGTAGAATGAAAATTAGAAAGAGTTTCTAATATTTTATTAATCAAATCATCATTTAAGATTGAGAGAAATATAAATATGATATTAGATTTGATATCATTCCATATCCAGAGTCATATTCGGGATATAGGGAGATCGAAGGATCGAATTGCATGGTAACTTTCTACTAAAAGATATTTTTAATATTTTCATCAAAATTTTATATCTTCTAGGTAGACATAATATATTACTAGATGTCAATCTTATCTTATAGGTTTGATTGAATTAAAGAGTTTAATTCTATCATCAATTAGAAAGAGTTCTAATTGCTGAAATCAGGTTAGCTCGATTGGATCTAGATCGGTTAGAATAAATTTTAATCAAATTAGACTGACTTGCACTCAAACCTACTACTAGCTAGATATGAAACCCAATGGGTCACACACAAAGAGAATTGATCAGAGATCTAATTAGATTAGATCATGTTTGCAAAATAGACATTCTAGCACATGTTGCAAAAACTAGCTTCTTGTTACAAACTAGGTTCGAAATTGATTCCAGATTGGGCTAATTAAAGCTAAATTAAATCAAATTAATTTTGGGTGTGAGTTGGGTCAGCCCTTTTCTGTATGTACCAAAAATTTAGAGCCAAGAAATTAGATCCCCATACATCAAGTATTTTTCTTACACATGGATGCAATCTTTGTGCGCAGAAACAGGTTTCGCATCCCATGAGATGGGACTCCCCTTCCTTGAGCTTATCCAATGTTCCACGATAAAAAAAAAAATTTTTGATGATTCTTGACTTAATTTTGAGTGAAAAAAATCCTTCTAAGGTTAAAACATCTTCTAGTTTAATCATAGAAATTTGTTGAAGTTGGAAATCCTACCAGTCTAATCCATGCACCTAACCAAGAGTCCAATTTGTGAAGGACTCTAATCCAAGTGTCACACCATATTTTAATTTAAGATTTTTCCATGCCATTAGTAAGTTAACATCTTCATTTTGGTTCATTAAATAGCCAAAAGTCACTGATGGGTGGTGGAGAAAAATTGCTCCATGGGAAGCTGCGCGACGCATCAGAGAATCATCGAGAAAAATATTTTGAAGAGTCCTTCTGCATGAAGCATCTCTTGAATTTTTTTTTTTGATGATTACCACATATCAAAACCTTCTAGATGGGTGTGAAAATTCATCAAGGGGTATGAGATTTTCTGACGGATGCAAGATGGTGCGTCGAGGGGGCACGAATCATTCCCGAAGGCAATCCGTCGCTAAGTATTTAAAGGAGGTGCACTGGGGGGATTGGATTCATTCAGATTTCCAATTTCTTCTTTCTTTCTAATATCCTCTCCAAATTATCCAATTAATCTCTTCATTCTCTTGTTAAGATAAGTCTACAAATAGTAAGGACAAGTTTGATTTTAGGACAAGAGTGTAGAAAGAGAATTAAAGAAGATAAGGAGAGAAGAAAGGTAGGGATAGGAAGGCTAGGAGAAGAAGAAGAGGATCTTGAGGTCCTGGTGTCCAAGAAAATTCTCAGAGTGAGAATTTTGAAGAAGAAATTATTTCAAGAAGTTGGTATCCTAATCATAGCCCTGTGTGGATCACCATTGGAGGGCGAACACTTGGACGCCTGGTAGAGGTTCTGTCAGAATTTGGATTAAGCACTGTAGATATTCTTCTGTAGCTTGAATTTAATTTTGAATATATGTTATATATGATTGTTAATCATCAAAAAGATGTTGGTTTATGGATTTAATATTTAAAATTTTATAATTTAAATTTTGAAATTCGTTATGCTTCCACTGTGCATGTCCACCCTGAAACCCTACAGTGGTATTAGAGCTGGCCTTGTTTGGTTCAATCATATATACATAATATTTATGTGATGCATATTATGATTCATGCTATAAGATAAATTATACTATGTAATTATACTTTCATATGATGATATGAAATTATGCATATATGATCCAGCACTTCATTATCCTGACATAAGGTTGTCTAGCATAACGGGGTTATGCTGTAAGGTTGTCCTAGGATGATGAAAGTTCATATGTTACACATGCACATAGAGAATATTTTAATATTGATATATATTAGCATAAATTAGCATTGTATAGTTAGAAAATGCATGAGATCAAATAAAAGCTCTCATTAAAAATTATATTGAGTTGTAGTGATATGCAACTAGGGGTTAACCAATTCTTGATTAATTGATCAATTGGTATAAAAAAAAATGCTACAGGTGGTTCTTTTATTGTTCTATTGTCTGATCTAACCAATTTATTTGTGTCTAAAGAAAGTAATGGGGGGACCCCACCTTACTTACCTGGCCAATTTGATTAAGCGATCTTGATATTAAAAATCCTAATATTGAAAATATGACTAGGGGCCTTCCTTCATGTTAGGTTAATGTTACATCATGAACTATGACTAGCTTATTATAAGGATTGATATAACATAATCCTGATGTATAGAAGATGCTTACGGTAATTTTTGGATATACTGCTTTATTGTGTTAACACAAGGACAGTTATATTCGAATTTGACTATATTAAAATGAAGATCTTACTTAACTAAAATATTATAACTTGTTGTGTTAACACAAGGCTAATAATATTTTAGAGGCCAAGATATGATATTGAGAATTGCTTGAGATGCAATTGAAAAGAGTTTCCTACCTATGAACTCATAAGGGTTTGTTATGTTAACACAAGATCATTATAAGGATTATGATCTCAATCCCACTAAGATAAATATGTAATATGTCTCATTCATTATAGTAGAGGGTATGATGTTCGATAAAATAGTGGGAGGTATAATTAAATCTAAAGACCTTATTTAATTATGTGAATCAATATGAGTTATTTGCTTATGTAATGTTCTTTAATTATTATAGATTAAATTCTATAAATGGCATCTTCACTATCGTTATGAGAAATTTTAGATTCCAACAAGTTAATCGGTCTCAATTATATGGATTGATTGAAAATTTAAAAATCATACTCACTCAAGAGAAGCTCTTCTATATTCTTGATGTCCTCGAATCACAAGAGGTTGGGGATGATGTCACAGAGGAGAAGGTATCCACATATAGGATGTGAAGAATAACAGTTTAACTATCAAATGCACCATACTGGCCTCTATGAGCAATGAATTACAGAGGCAGCATGAGAGCATGGATACTTAATCCATACTCCTCAATCTTAAAGAGTTGTATGGAGAATAGAGTAGGACTGCTAGATATGAGATATCTAAGTAGTTATTTCATGCTAGAATGACTGAGGATCATCCATACAAGATCATGTTTTGAAGGTTATTGATCTGATCACTAGATTAGGTCAACTAAGATTTTATGATGGATGAAGAATTAAGTCAAAATTTGATCCTGCAATCTCTCCCTGAGTCATTCACTCAATTTGTCGTGAACTATTACATGAATAAATTGAATACCTCCTTACCCGAGTTGTTGAATATGCTCAAGACAGTTAAGAGCCACATTAAGAAAGAAAAGGCTCCACTTCTTCTTGTGGGTAAAATCTCTAAGAAGAAGTCAGGTTTTAAGGGTTCAAAGAAAGCACTAAATCCTAAAGGTGGCCAAGATGAAGAAGAAGGGGGAGAAAGTCTCAAGACAGGGTACCTACTTTCACTACGGAAGGCAAGACACTGGAAAAAAAAATTGCAAGTTATATCTTGCAACTGTAAAGGTTGGTGCAAGCGACGCATTCAAAAGGTATGTATGAGATACATACAATTTTGTCATTAGGTTCTTCCAATTCAGATTCTTGGATGTTGGATACCGCCTGCAGTTCTCATATCTGCAAGTCATTGTAAGGATCGCAAAATATCAGAGTGCTGAAGAAGGGTGACTTTGAGCTCTACGGTGCTTGAGAAGAGTCCATCCAAGCAGAGGCTATAGGGACATATATGTTGAACTTACCTTCTAAGAAGATCTTAGAGCTAGAAACTATTATTTATGCCTAAGATTATTAGAAACATTATTTTTATACCGTTGCTATTACAACGAGGTTATGAAATAAATGAAAAGAGCAATAGTTGCTCAATTTTTTTTTAATAAAATTTTTATCATGGCATTATTAATAATGATCTTCTAATTCTATCTAATAATAATATTTTTCATATTGATGAAAGTAAAAAGTGAAAGAGAAGAGATGAATAATACTTTACTTTGGCATTGTCAACTTAGTCATATAAGTGAGATAAGGATTAACAAGTTATATAAAGAAGAGTTCTTTGATCCCTATAATTATGAATCATTAAGTACTTGTAAATCTTCTCTGATGGGAAAAATGACTAAGACTCCATTTAATGGACATAAAAAAAAAAGACAAATGAGTTATTAGAACTTGTACATACTGATGTATGTGGTCTAATGACAACAGAAGTCAAAAGAGGATACTCTTATTTTATACATTTACTGATGATTTATCTAGGTTTGAATATGTTTATCTTATGAAAAACAAATCCAAGATCTTTGATAAATTTAAAGAGTATCAAAGTATGGTCGAGAAACAAACTAAAAAAAATATTAAAATCCTTCGATCCGATTGAAGAAAAGAATACTTATCCAATGAGTTTCTAGATCATCTTAAAGAAAATAGAATTCTCTCAGAATTGACCCCTCCCTATACACCATAGCTAAATGGTGTAGTAGAAAGGAGGAATCACACTTTATTAGATATGATATGATCCATGATGTACCTTACAGACTTGTCTATTTTTTTCTGAAGATATGTCCTAGAAACTGCTGTCTATATCCTAAAATAGGGCACCTT